>NC_137047.1:30221850-30327799 GCF_032717465.1 Coenobita brevimanus | reverse complement strand
TTCTCACGAAGGACCATAGACTACTACTAAGACGTATACTGAAAGCGTAGCATTCAAGATGGAGATGGCAATTTTATGCCAAGTTAAAGTGGCCGGAGTATAGTACGGCAAATGTCAAACATTAGATCCTGTTCACACGGTAGTGCAACTGTGAATAAGGAAGTAAATTCGACTGTTGCGTGCCGTTTTCTAGGAGACGATGTGGACTTAGCAAAAAATGATTTTGTGTATTAATGTCCCTGATCTTTTTAAGCAGCATAAAAACACAACTCCACACAAACAATTTCCTTGAGAGGTTGGGCTATATGTACAAACCCAAGCACACACACACACACACACACACACACACACACACACACACACACACACAACTTCAGTACAAAAATACATAAACAGTATATAAAAAGTGAAATCGCACATATCAGGGCTGACCAGCATCACAACGAGCAAATAAACAAATAAACAAACACACCAGATGATAAACTGGGTCATCCAAAAGCCTTGCATTCAAACACTCAGGACTGAAGGGGAAGGGATTAATGCATAGTGTATATCTGATATACAGTACAGTTAGAAAATGATATCAAGTGAAAGAGAATTATATGAGAGAAGAAGAAGATGATGATGAAAAAGGGAGGAGTAGGAAGATGTGGAAAAAGAGGAGGAGGATGAAGGTGAGGACATGGATGATGATGATGATGATGATGACGAGGAGGAGGAGAACAAAAAGCTGAAGAAGTTAACAACAACAACATAACAACCACAAATTAAAAAAAGAAAAGAAAGGATAATGTTAATGACGATAATGATGATGATGAAGAAGGAGGAGGAGGAGGAGAAGGAGGAAGAAGAAGAGAAGGCGAGAATAACTATAAGGAAAACGACTGGTAAAAGATGGATAAATAGGAATATAAAGGCCCGTATACACTTTTTGCTAAGGAACTTCATCATCTTTTCTAAGCGATTTATTTTTGTTTATTCCAGGTTATTCTTCTATTGTCTGTTACAGAATTTCTTCTCACGTAGCGATAGTCTATATGAGATAACGATTTCAAGAGGATATTAACCTGCCATATCCAGAATTCAGTCGCCTTCAAAGTAGAGTCATTAGTGACCTTCCAACACTAAAAAAACAATACGAGACCAAAGGAAGGTAATGGAGTGGGATTGAGTCTCTTTTCTCCCCCTACACAAGGAGTACTGCCAATATCAAGCCACACCGTGATGCCTCTGAGATGCAGCGGAGTGGCGAAACCTGCGTGTGTCTCTCACATCGCTGTATGCACCGGTAGGAATTCGGTTCCTTTGAGATTGGTCACGAAATATCGCGAAGAAAATTACACGCCGATCGTCTTTGTCATTATATTTACCTGCCAATACTGGCAGCCTAGCCGCGGGGTATCACACCTCTCCAGGAAGCAATACTTCATTGAATCAAACCAGGATGTATGAATTACATTATAATATTGTTAATATCTGAAGTTTTTCTTGGCATGAAGAAATAGGAGCAGCCGTTATTAAGAATATTTCTCGATCATCATCAGCATCTTCAGTTACTGTGTTTTGAGTATTAATAATTACCGTCTCTACAGATCTTCGTAACCCCATCAATAAGGATAATTATTTTTTTCTTTTCTTAAAGCGATTGTTTTCACACTTGCAAAGAGTGATTTAGTTTTTTGTGGGCTACATACATATATCATGTAGCCCCTTCTTCTACCTATGGAATTGTCCTTTGAAAGCTGGGTAAAATAGTTTGACTGATACGTACAACCAAAATACAAAAGACGTCCTGGGATTGAATAAGTTAACTTCGTCCAGAGCCTGGAATTAAGGTCTACCAATTTCAGAGTACATCGTGCAAATGCACATTAAACCCTTAGCGCGCTTTGTAACAACTTTGTATTTTATTCATGTTGACACCACTACGAATAAATTCATCCTCTGGTAAATCCACAGCAGCAACATGGTTAAGTACTATTGCCATCAGCGTTGTCAACATGAGTTGGCCCCTTCAATCATAGCACATCACCTTATACTTTATTCATCCTACAATGAGCCAAAGTTTACTCCTGCTTTGAGAATATCTCGTGTGGTGAAGCGGTAAATGAAGACTATATCCAACTTCTCCGTTCCAAAAGTATCTAAAGGCTGAACAATATCGTCTGGAGGGAGCAACAGTAAAATACTAAAGCAACGTGACCATACTGAAAGGTTATCTTTTTATATTATTGCAGCAGAAACTACTGTACATCACATATACTTAGATTCGAGTTAAGAAAATAAAAATGAGAGATAAATGAAAAGAGGAAAAAAAAAAAAGGGAGGTTTGGAGGCGTCACTCGGAACCCGGTGCCCCAACGCATGAGGATCGAGGCCAGTACCAACCACGCTGCCACTCCCTTAACACCTTCAATTACACTGACGTCGTTTTTGTATGGTATATTCTTGCCGCTAGACACTTTAATGCAATATTGGAAATGACTGGTTTGATAGTGTTAACTAGTTTGTAGAAATTAGTATCACTCCTACTTTAAAAATACTTATATTAATCTAAATTATATATATAAAAAAATATGTACCAAAAGGATACGAGAAGCGAATTCAGCAGAAAAAACAACAGTGGATTGTATGGGTATACGTGTCTGTGTGTGTGTGTGTGTGTGTGTGTGTGTGTGTGTGTGTGTGTGTGTGTGTGTGTGCGTGTGTGTGTGTGTGTGTGTGTGTGTGTTTGTGTGTGTGTGTGTGTGTGTGTGTGTGTGTGTGCGTGTGTGTGTGTGTGTGAGTGTGTGTGTGTGTGTGTGTGTGTGTGTGTGTGTGTGTTGATAGAGAGAGAGAGAGAGAGAGAGAGAGAGAGAGAGAGATAATGATGAGGTGGCGGGGGTTATAGGAAGCAGGTCAAGGTATCCAAAGCGTTTATCGGTATTGTGTTTGCACAACCCCGTCACTACAAATGGTTTTTTCAGTCCAACAAAATCGTGTGAAGGCAGCAAGATTAAATTCCCAAAGAGGTGATATTATTAAGAACGTTTGGTATGTCACTGCAGCTTTGACACCAGATAATTCCTTCTATGAGCAATTATGCAGAGACGTTAAAAGAGGTGAATGACAGAGAAAGTAAAAGGGAGAAGGATGTGATCAGTCAGAACCCGGTGCCCCAGCTCGAGGGCAGAGCGCGTACTAAGTCCACTGCCTCTCCTCAACACCTTACAATATTCTGACGTCCATTTTAGTTAACTGTTGTTTTTTCCGACGAGTCTTTTCAAACTGGGAGAGGAACCCTGGCAGGAAAAAGGTTGATGCCTGTATGTAAGGCTTTCTGTTGAAATAGTAGTCTCTGGTAGCCTGAATAAAATTACTCAGAGATCTCAACAATGAACTAAGAAATACGTCAGCGCATTGAATGGGTTTAACTCCTATCCCACTCCTAAGACGTATTTTTTTTTTTTTTTATTGTTGTTGTTGGCAATAGAGCGATTTCACCTTTACCTCAGGGAATAGGTTCTACTACTAAAGGGGAGTTAATAGGAAGCCATATCTAACCATTACAGGTGGAAATTTTCACTATCGTATGAGTGAAATGTAAAAAACGTCATCAGGTTGAAGGCATTTAATCCAATGAAGGATTGTTATTTTTTGTTGCGGTACATCAAAGAGGATTTTGTTGACTACCAGTGAAATCGTTTGTGGTGACGGCGTGACAAACAACATTGATTAACCACTCCTCTTGCCAGGATGATTTCTCTGCCTAAAGGCTGAAAACACTGGTCTCGCCTGGCAACAATAATAACATTTTAAAACACAACAACAGCCTGAAGAAATTAAGATGAAATAATGTTTCATCACCTCATGAAAATCATTACCTTTTGCATTGTTCCTCCACCTCCCAAGCTTGGCCAAGATTTCCTTTCTTTTTTTGAAGCTCATTTCTCGTAAAGCAATTGCACGAATAAGACAATAATATGGTTCCGACATCTTGTCAATAAGGTTTTCTCACGAGAGAGGACCATAGACTGCTACTACAAGACATATACTGAAAGCGTAGCATTCAAGATGGAGATGGCAATTTTGTGCCAAGTTAAAGTGGCCGGAGTATAGTACGGCCAAATGTCAAACATTAGTCCTGTTCACACGGTAAGTGCAACTGTGAAATAAGGAAGTAGAATTCGACTGTTGCGTGCCGTTTTCTAGGAGACGATGTGGACTTAGCAAAAAATGATTTTATGTATTAATGTCCCTAGTCTTACTAAGCAGCATAAAAACACAACTCCACACAAACGAAATTTCCCTTGAGAGGATTAGGCTATGTACAAACCAAAGCACACACACACAAACACACACACACACACACACAACTTCAAGTACACAAAAATACATAAACAGTATATAAAAGTGAGAATCGCACATATCAGGGCTTGACCAGCATCACAACAACACAAGCAAATAAACAAATAAACAAACACGCATGATGATAAACTATGTCGTCCAAGAAAATAACATTAAAAACTTTGCAGGACTGAAGAAGAAGGGATTAATATAGTGTATGTCTGTATATACAGTACAGTTATTGAAAATGATATCCAAGTGAAGAGAATTATATGAAGAAGAAGATGATGATGAAAAAGGAGGAGTAGGAAGATGTGGAAAAAGAGGAGGAGGATGAAGGTGAGGACGCTGCTGGTTACAGCAGCTGGGGAATGGCTGGGAGAAGGAGGGAGGTGAGAAGACAGGAAGAAATCAGTAGGATAGAAATTGTGGAAGCAATGAAGAGAGTTAAATAGGGTAAAGCCCAGGAATTGATGGAGTGTGTGGTGAAATGCTGAAGCATGGGGGAGAGATAGTAGTAGAATGGATGTGGAAGATGTGCAGATTGGCCTGGGAGGAAGGTAGTGTCCCGGAGGATTGGAAGTCAGGTATAATTATTCCCTTGTACAAGGAAAAGGGGAAAAAGAAGTGTGTGGTCATCATAGGAGCATTTGTCTTCTTAGTATAACAGGAAAAGTGTATGGTAGGATACTTATTGACAGAGTTAGAGAAAGAACAGAGGAATTAGTTGGAGAAGAACAGGGAGGCTTTAGGCAGGGGAAGAGGTTGTGTAGATCAGATATTCATTATAAGATCTTTAGTGGAAAAGGTTCTAGAGAAGGGAAAGAAGTTGTATACGGCTTTCATGGATTTGGAGAAAGCATATGACAGGGTGAACAGACAAGGATTGTGGAAAGTGTTAAAAATGAAATTATGGAGTAGATGGGAAGTTCAATGATGTGATGGTGCAAAGGATGCAGTGCGTGTGGATGGTGAACTAAGTGAATTTTTCTCTTCGAAGGTTGGGTTGAAACAGGAATGTGTCATGTCTCCATGGTTGTTCAATCTGTACATGGATGGGATAATAAAAGAGTTACAAGGTAGGGTAGTGGATGTTGGAGTGGCCCTGGTGAGAGAGGATAGTGTTTGGAAACTCCCTGTATGTTGTTTCCAGATGATACTGTGTTCTTGAGTGAAGACGAAGGGGAGCTGCAAGGCTTGGTGGATGAGTTTGGGAGTGTAAGAAACGGAATCTAAAGGTAAATGTAGGGAAGAGTAAAGTGATGGTCTTTGAGAGGTGAAGTCAGTGAATGTACAGCGAGGTTGGATGGGGAGGAATTGGAAAATGTGAGTACGTTTAAGTACTTGGGTAGTGTGATGAATAAGGATGGAGGTTTGGAGGGTGAAGTGCTTGAAAGGGTACAGCAGGGAAGAAAGGTTGGTGGTTCCTTGAAAGCAGTGATAAGAAACAGGGAAGTGAGCATGGAAGTGAAAAAGTTACTATATGACAGTATTGTGATACCAACTAGAACGTATGCAAGTGAAGCTTGGACGTTGTTGGAAGGACACAAGTCAATAGTGAGAGCTGTGGAGTCACATGGAGAGACAGGCTGACGAATGAGGATATAAAGGAGCGTTGTGGTGTGGATGTGGTTGTGATAGGAAGCGTTATGAGGAACACACTGAGGTGGTTTGGCCATGTGGAGAGGATGGATTGTGAAAGACTAACGAAGTGAGGTGGAGGGGGGAAGAGGGAGAGGGAGGCCGAGGATGAGATGAAGGGATGGGATGGAGAGGTGTATGAGAGGGGGGTGTGAGTTGGGAGCATGGCAGTGAAATGGCGGGGGACAGGACGATGTGGAGGCGATTTGCTTATAGCAACCCGAGACGGGATTGAGGCGTCTGGCAATAGGTAGATAGATAGAATTACATAGCCGTCCTGAGATATACAATTCAAAAACATTACTTGTTTCTTCATAGTACATACAGTGTTATTGTTTACTATGGGTGAAACAAAAGAATCAGGTTGCAAGAGCGTCGACGTGAACTGTTATGTCTGCCGTGATGAATTTAACTGGATTTGTTTTTTTCCATTGAATTTTTTTTTTTTTTTTTTTTTTTTTACTGATCTTAGCCAATACCTCACGGGTAAAAGGTAGTGGGAATTGTGAAGTAGTTACGTCGGTTAATATCCGATTTGAAAGTAGTTTAGAACATTTTTAGTGGAGTGATGACTGTCTAAACTTATATTTGGTCGATATCGCTAAATAGGAAACTTCCTGATATGTACTCAAAATTCATTTCGGAACACACAATTATATTCAAAAGTCAGACGATATTTTGGGGGGCGACAAAAAACACCTTTAGAAATCATAGCAAGAAATGGATTAACGCGTCAAGAGTTCGCATTTGAGGTGCTTAAGAACAATAAATTTGAATTCATGTGGGGTTACCGAAACAAGCGAGAGTCGTCGAAAAAGTATTCTTTATATCTGCAGTAGAAACGCTTAAAAATGACACCGATACGCCTGACCGTATTTAAGAAAAATAAAAATAATTGCACATTATGAAGGTTCTGGTTACAGCAGTAGACTTTCTTGGGTAAAACCTCTGAAAACTGATATTTCGTGAGAAGGAATACTTTTGACCTTTCGACTCTCACCTACAAATATAAACTCTTTCCCAATACCAAGATATAAAAATAATATTCATTTATAACTTTATACCTCATCTCCGTAGCCGTGCATGAAAGCTACAAAAACTGCATGTTGAAGGAACACTGAACTTTACTAATGACGTCAGGAGATTATTTGGATGTTCAGGTCCGGAAGACGGTCATTTTTTACTGAAAATTGTATTTTTACCTCCAGATAAAAAAATGGTAAAGATTTTTTGTTACGGTAAAAGCATCCGATTTAGGAATAATTCAAATTCTAAAAACTTGAAATTCAAGATGAAAAAACCCTATATGTGATTCTTCCATAAATATGCTCTATCTTTGCTGGAAAACAAGGCGAATCGGGTCTAAAATTCAGAAAACACTCCTGGAGGTGAAAAAATTACTCCTCTTCCGGGTAGTTCACTACTATTTTACTGAATTGATGGCTGTACAAACATATTTTGGGCGAAATCGCTAATTATGAAACTTCAACAAAAGTACTCAAAATTGATTGCAAAATACCCAGATGTTTCCAAATCTATGGTCATTTCCGTGAGGCAAAAACGTCACATTAAGGAAACACAACAAAATATCAAGTGTAACGAAAATGAGGATATATTTGAGGTGATTAAGAACAATAAGTATATATTCATATGAGGATCCTCGGAACAAACGTGAAACATCGAATGGATATTCTTTTATCTTCAATAGAAACTTTAAAATTACATAGAGACTTTTGACTGAATGTAAAATGTAGAATATCTGCACATGATGGTTCGTGTTACACCATAAGCCACATTTCCTTAGGTAAAATCTCTTAAAACTGTGATTCCATGTGAGGAGAAATACTGATGAGCCTTTGACTCCCTCCTAAAAGTATGCACCATAAATAATAATCACAATAACAATACCGAGATATATTTTTAACTCCCACTGATAACATTATTCCAAATCTTAGTAGACATATAGTACAGGACAGATACAAAATTTGAAGGTTGAAGGAAGACTAGAGTGACTGGATTTTAACGTAAGGAATAGGGTCATTTGTGATTGTATTCATTTGTAGTGGTAACTTCAGATATAAATATAGCCAAGTTTCTTGTTACGATGTGTCCTCTTTAGGAATGATTGAAAACTATTATATTTGAGTGATCAAAAAACCGCATGATTGAGGGCAAAAACACTAAATATGCAACTTCTACAAATGTGTTTAGAGCACATTTGTGGAAGTTTCATATTTGAGTGATGGAAAAACTGCATGAATATTTGCGAAAACACTAGTTATGCAACTTCCACAAATGTTCTATAAATTAGCAGGGAAACACTCTCAACATTCTTGAATTCGGAAACATTTCTTAGGGTGAGAGATATACGTTTCGGAAAAAAAAGTAAATAGGATAAATGAGGACACACGTTGGATGAAATCGATTCACAGATAAAGAAGGCTGACATTTGAGGGATTTATGTCCAAAGAGTTACGTTTGATTAGTGTAAACAATTTGGAAATATATATATAGAACGAACACCATTTGTGTCTGAGTAAAAGGGCTTTAAAGTGGAATGTCGAGGATCTCGTTCAAATTTTAAAAATTGAATATTTTCTCAATATGACGATTCGTGTGGTATCATTATTCATATTTCCCAATGTAAAATCATTCCAAATTGTAATAATTGTTTACAAGAAAATTGTTTATGTACTCAACTTCAGATATATAAGGAAAAACTAAAATCCGTACCGAGATATGCAATTTTCAAACATTACTTTCTACTGGGTTTAAAAAAAAAAAATGCTTAACCGTCGACTGGAAAGTTTTTTCTGTCGTGTTGAGATTGACAGCATTTTTAATTTCCAATGAGACGATTGCTTTTTCTTTTCTTTTTTTCATTTTTTACTCATCTTAGACGTTACTTCACGGATAGCACGTAGTGAGAAATGCATCTGATTTGGGGGTAGTTCAAAACATTGTTACATAGCCTATGATTTCATCATCCTTTGTATAATTCTAATGTACAGTATGCTGCATGTTTGATCACTATTCGCCACGTGGCTTCCATAGTGACCAGGCTTGCGTGTTCTACCTCACTCCCCCCTTCTCCCCCTTATAGTAGAGTAAGTCGTTCTTTCTGTTGTTCAGAGCAGGACTGTCAACTCTGTGCCTTCATTTCCGCGTCCTTCTTGCAAGTTGAATCAAGCTCTGCCGGCCCCCTATATAATGAGCTCAGTCTCTGCATTAGTTGCCACTTAGATCTACTCCTCATTTAATTCACGTCTTTGTCCTCCCGTGTAGGGTATATTATTATCTTTGTGAGTGCTCAGGAAGTCTCCAAGCATCTAGCTGCTGTATAATTTGAGTATAAGTGTTGTTACCATTTTTCTTGTACTGTACTGTATGGCCTAAGGCGTTAATTCGTAGGCCTGGTAAGGTTTTTGTGATTCATGTAGGTTTTTTACTGTCAGCCAGTATTAGTAATATTTTGTATCTGTAATAATATTATATCTTACTTTAACTGAGCATTATTCGGTTCTCTCATTTATCAGGGCTTAGATAAATTTGTTCTTGCTAAATTCGTGTTAACAGAGGCTATTGCAGTTAACCATATATGTAACCTGTTTTGCCATTACATTATCCTTATGAGTCCTGAATGTTTAGTTGTTGGTTTGAGCATTAAACTTTAACGTGTAATTTTCCCTAACTCTTTTGTTTTCAACGTGGAACTTTGCGGGACAGTAGTGATTTTAGTATTCTCACTTGAAGTGTTCATTATCTCTGTTCCGTAACCACATTTATACAGAATTGATAAGCTTACCTTTGATCGAAATCGGAAATTATGCAACTTACACGTATGTACTCATAACTGACGGCGAAACACCCAATTATTTCCAAAACTCAAATGTCACGTCTGAGGGGGAAAGACATCACAATTAGGAAACATATAACAAGAAATCAGTTGACACCTAAACACAGATTACATGTGAGGTGTAAGTATAATGATGTGGAGATCATCGGAACAAGAGTGAATCATCGAATGAGAATTTTTTTTTTATCTGCAATAGAAGCACTAAAAAATTACAAGCCTCCTGACTGAATGTAGAAAATCGAACATTTGCACAACGTGAAGGTTCGTGTTAAACCATAGGCCATGATTCCTTAGGTAAAATTTCTCAAAACTGATACCTCCTAAGAAGCAATATTGATGAGCTATTGACTGTCACCTAATAATTTGTACTACGAAACATAAAAACTCCCACAATACCGTGACATATTTAATTTTTGTTTTAATTTTATTTCAAATCTCATTAGATATATAGTGCAAGCAGGTAGTGCTTCAGGCTGGAAGAACACTCTGGAGCTTGTTTCGATTTTCATAATAAGAATAGGGCCATTTGTGACTGTCATTTTTAATGGTAACCAGATAAAACTATGGCTAAGTTTTTTTAGTTACTATGTAAGTGTCCATCACTTGAGAGATGATGAAAACCGCATGAAAGAGTGCGAAAACGCTAAACATGCAACTGCCACGAATGTGCTCCGTGTTGGCTGCGAATTACTCCCAACCGTATCAAAAACTCAGAAAACATTTCAAAGTGTGAGAGAATTCCGTTGAGGAAAAAAGAATGTGAAAAGGCTATTCAAGGTAGTAAATATTATGATATCGATTCACATGTAAATAAAGCTGGCATTTGATGGGTTTAAGTTCAAAGAGTCTCGTTTGACTAGAGACGTGAAAACAACTTGGAAGTTTAGAGATAAAAGGGATATTATTTTGATCTGTATAACTAAGGTTTTAAAGTGGCTTCTTGAGTCGTCTGATCGAATATAAAACATGGAATAATTTCGCAATATGGCAGTTCGTATAATATCATTACCCATATTCACCTAGGTAAAAGCACTACGAAATGGAGGTTTGGAGGGTGAAGTGCTTGAAAGGGTACAGCAGGGAAGAAAGGTTGCTGGTTCTTTGAAAGCAGTGATAAGAAACAGGGATTTGAGCATGGAAGTGAAAAAGTTACTACATGACAGTATTGTGATACCAACTCTAACGTACGAAAGTGAAGCTTGGATGTTGTTGGAAGGACACAAGTCAAGAGTGAGAGCAGTGGAAATGAGTTATTTAAGAGGAGCCTGTTGAGTCACATGGAGAGACAGGCTGACGAATGAGAATATCAAGGTGCGTTGTGGTGTGGATGTGGATGTGATAGGAAGCGTTATGAGGAACACACTGAGGTGGTTTGGCCATGTGGAGGGTGGAGGGTGAAAGACTGACGAAGAGAGTGTATGTGAGTGAGGTGGAGGGGGGAAGAGGGAGGGGGGAGGCCGAGGATGAGATGGAGGGATGGGGTGGAGAGGTATATGAGAATGTGGGGTATGAGTTGGGAGCAGGGCAGTGAAATGGCGGGGGACAGGGCGACTTGGAGGCGATTTGTTTTTGGCCACCCGAAACGGGATTGAGGCGTCTGGCAATAGGTAGATAGATAGAGGGTATTGCTAATGGTATGTATCTTTATAATACATACTTTTAGGAGGGAGTCAAAAGCTCGTCAGTATTCCTCCTCACAAGGAATCACAGTTTTAAGAGATTTTACCTAATTAAATGTGGCTTATGGTATAACACGAACCATCATGTTGTGCTGATATTCTATTTTTTACATTCAGTCAGAAGTCTCTATGTAATTTTAACGAGTTTCTATTGAAGATAAAAAAGGATATCCATTGGCAGTTTCACATTTATTCCGAGGATCCCCAAATCAATATATACTTTTTGTTCTTATACACCTTATATATCTTCATATTCGTTTCACTTGATATTTTGTTGTATGTTTCCTTAATGTGACGTTTTTGCCTCTCCGTCATGACCAGAGATTTGGAAACATCTGTGTATTTCGCAATCAATTTTAAGTTCATTTGTGGAAGTTGCATAACTAGCTATATCGACCAAAATTAAATGGTAGAGCCGTCAATTCATCAAAATGGTTTTGAACTACCCAGAAAGAGAATCCCAATAGACTCAAAGGATATTAAAAATGCAGTTAATCTTAATACGACAGACACAACCGTTCCGGTCGACGCTTCAGCATCTCTACCTTTTTTTTTTTTTTTTTTTTTTTTTTTTACATTTTGTATATCCCAGTACAGCTTCTTAGATCTTCCGAATAATATACAGTATATACGAAATTTAATAAACAATTATCTTCAAAACTATTTATTGTTTAGAAATGATTTTAACTAGGTATGTATGAATAATGAAATCAGACTACTAGGAAAATATTCCATTTCTTAAATTTGATCAGGAGCCTAGAAATCCCACTGTAAATCCGTAATGTACAGACAAGAATTGTATTCGTTCTATGTATACATATCCAAGTTCTTTACACGTCTCTAATCAAACGATACTCTTTGGATATAAACTCCTCAAATGCCAGCCATTTCTAGTCGATTTAATCCTACAGTACATGTTGCGTAATGTCGCCTTATTAATTTTTTTTTTATTACTGTAGCGGAATTTTTTAACCCCCAGGAGTATTTTCTGAATTTTAGACCCGATTCGCACAGTTTTGCTGCTAACATCGAGCACATTTATGAGAAGCACATTTCGTGTTTTCGTCTTGAATTATGAGATTTTTAGGATTATTCAAGAATAATAGTTTTGTATTATTCCTAAAGTGGATGCTTTTACTGTAAAAAATATCTTGATCATTTTTTTTTTTATCTATAGTTACCAATACAAATGAAAAAAGAAACTAATGACCGTCTTCCGGATGTAATAATCCAAACATCTCCTGACGACATTAGTAAAGTTCATTCAGTGTTCCTTCAACATGCAGTTTTTGTAGCTGTCACGGACGGCCACGGAGATGAGATATAAAGTTATAAATGGTAATTATTTTTATATCTGGTTATTGCAAATATGTTTATACTTTCTCCTATAAATTTTTAGGTGAGATTTAAAAGGTCAAAATAATTCCTTCTCAAGAAATATCAGTGTTGAAAGATTTTACAGACGGAAAATCATCTAATGGTGTAACTCGGACCTTCATAATGTGTAATAATATTTTTTTCTTTTTTTCAGGCAGATTGGTGTAATTTTAAAGTCCTTTTACTACAAATAGAAAAGAATACTTTCTCGCCGGCTCTCGCTTGTTTCGGTGACCCCACATCAATTCAAAAGTATTGTTCTTAAGCACCTAAAAATGCGATCTCTCTTTACTTGTCAATCAATTTCTTGCTATGATTCCTAAAGGTGATTTTGGTCGCCCCAAAAAATGTCTTCTGAGTTTTTAATTGTTTTTTTTCGCAATGAATTTTGAGTGTATATCAGGAAGTTTCATATTTAGCGATCTCAACCAAATATGTTTGTACAGCCATAACTGCAGTAAAAATGTTCTTAACTACCCCCAAATCGGATACTATCAGCTGTATCTACTTCACAATTCCCACTACCTTTAATTTGTGAAGAATTGGCTAGGATGAGTAACAAAAAAGAAAGAAAAGATACAAAAGTAAATTCAATGGAAGAAGCAAATCCAGTTAATCTGAACACACCAGACATAACAGTTCACGTCGACACTCTTGCAACCTGATTTTTTTTTCTTACACCCATAATGAACAATAACACTGCGTATATGAAGAAACAAGTAATGTTTTGAATTGTATATCTCAGTACTGCTATGTATTTCGCTTTTCCTAATGATATGTATCTGATACGTAAACAAATCTCTCATAAACGATCAATTGCCTGTCGGAGTGGTTTTACCTAAGTTAATATGAATAATGACATCACACGAATTGCCATATTTCGAAAATATTCCATGTTTTATATTTCATCAGAAGGCTCCATTAGCCACTTTAAAGCTCTAGTTAGGCAGATCAAAATATCACTTTTATCTCTAAATTTCCATGTTATTTTCCATCTCTAATGAAACGAAACTCTTTGGACTTACATCCATGAAATGCCAGCGTTTTTCACATGTAAATCGATATCATACTACTTACAACCTCGATTAGCCTTCTTTCTGTTTTTTTTTTTTTTTTTTCTCAACGAAATTCTCTCACCTTCAGTAATGTTTTCTGAGTTTTAGATACAGTTGGGAGTGTTTTCCAGCTAACTTGGTGCACATTCGTGGCAGTTGCATATTTAGTGTTTTCACCCTCGTTTATGCGGTTTTTAATATCACTCAAGTATAAAAGTTTTGAATCTTTCCTAAAGTGGACAAATATCATAACAAAAACACTTGGCCACAGTTTTACCTGGTTACCACTAGAAATGAAAGTTTCACGAATGGCCATCCTCTTAACGTAAAAATCCAAACTCCAGACTGTTCCTTCAACCTGGTTTTTCTAGCCCCCATGCACTGTCTACGGTGATTTGAAATAAAATTAAAACTACAATTAATTAAATATCTCGGTATTGTTAGAGTTTTTATGCTTTGTCGTACAAATTACGAGGTATCAGTGTTTTGATAAATTTTTCCTGAGGAATCGAGAGTTATGGAGTAACACAAACCTTCACATTGTGCAAATTAGATTTTCTACATTCAGTCAGGTGGCTTGATGTTATTTTATTTAATGCTTCAATTTCAGAGAAAAAAAAAAATTCTAATTTGAAGTTTCACCCTTGTTCCGGTGATCCCTACTTCATTCAATACTCATTGTTCTTAAACACGCCATATGTCATATCTGTATAGATAATTGATTTCTTGTTATGATTCCTAATTGTGATGTTTTTCCCTCTCAGACGCAAAATCTGAGTTTTGGAAACGGGTGTTTCGCGGTCAACTATGTTTACATACGTGTAAGTGTCATAGTTTGTGATTTCGACGAAAGATAATTTTATACATCCATCAATTCAGAATAAACGTTTTGAATATACAACGAGCATAACCATTTCACATTTCTCATTACCTGTTACCCATGAAGTAGCGGTTAAGATGAAAAAAAAAACAAAAACAAAAAAAAAAAAAGCATGGAAAAGCAATTGACTCATCGGAAATTAAAAATGCAGTCAACCTCAACACAAAAAAATTTTTGGTCGACGCTCCTTAATATATATATTTTTTTTAGTTCTGAAAAATCAAGTAATTTTTGAAAATTGCATATCTCATTACGGCTTTTTATTTTTGCATATAATAATATAATTGAAATTAAGTACATAAACAATTTTCTTGTAAACGATAATTTTTTTAAATGATTTCTCATTGGTAAATATGAATAATGATAACACACGAATCGTAATACTGGGTAAATATTCCATTTTTTAAGTTTTATCAAGATCGACATTCCACCTTAAAGCCCTGTTATACAGACAAATGATATTCGTTCTATATAGACATTTTCAAATTGTTTACACGTCCCTAATAAAACGAAAATCTTTGGACATAAATCCCTGAAATAGCCTTCTTTATCTGCGAATCTATTTCATCGTACGTATTTCCTCGTTTATCCTTTTTAACTTTTTTCAGAAACGTATTCATCTAACCATGAGAAATGTTTTTCAAATTTCAGAAAGTTGGAAGTGTTTCCCAGCTAATTTAGAGCACATTTGGGGAAGTTGCATATTTAGTGTTTTCGCCCTTATTCATGCGGTTTTTACATCACTCAAATATGCAACTTCCACAAATATGCTCTGAACACATTTGTGGAAGTTACATATTTAGTGTTTTTGCCCTATTTCATGCTGTTTTAGATCACTCAAGTATAATAGTTTTCAATCATCCCTAAAGAGGACACATCGTAATAAAAAACTTACCACTAAATATGAATAAAATCACAAATGACCGTATTCCTAACGTTAATTTCCGGTCTCTCTAGTCTTCCTGACACTTTCAAGTTTTGTATCTGCCCGGCTCTACATGTCTACTAAGATATGTTATCAATGGAAGGTAATAATATATATCGGTATTGCTATTATGATTATTCTTCATGGTACACCCGGCAACAGTTCCGCCTGGGCCCCCCAGTAGCGAGATATAGTAGATGTGGCAGTAGTGTGTGTGTTTGTTCGTTTGTACATGCTCGAAAAATTTTCGGATCGTCAACTCTCTTACTCCATTGTGAACGTGAATCGGCCTTTGTCAGCAGTTTTAAGTAAAAGACAAATCCTCTTTAATCTGTGGTGATAATGCTATATACTGATTAATTAATGACCTGAGAGAGAGAGAGAGAGAGAGAGAGAGAGAGAGAGAGAGAGAGAGAGAGGGGAATAAGTTATGGAGGATATCCAATCATCGTGGAATGTATTGTAACGGGTAGCAAAGCAACGATATTTCAATTTTTTTTATTGTTGTTAGGAATACAAAGTGTCAGTAACCTGAAACGATCCACAATAATGACTGGGAAAACTATTGTCCAATACAAACAACCTAGCTGTTCGTCCCCCCCCAACTCCGACCCACCTACCGTCCTGACCTCCCGTCTCTCCCCCATAACCACACACCGCCATCTATGGAGTGAACTCAAAGGCCGAATCACGTTCACAATGGAGTGAGAGAGTTGACGATCCGAACATTTTTCGAGCATGGACAGACGAACAAACACACACTGCTGCCACATCTACTAGATCTCGCTACTGGGGGGCCCAGGCGGAACTGTTGCCGGGTGTACATACTTTTAGGAGGGAGTCAAAAGCTCATCAGTATTCTTCCTCATAAAGAATCACAATTTTAAGAGACTTAAAGAAATTTGTCATGGTGTAAAATGAACCATCATTTGATGCAGGTATTCTGTTTTTTACATTCAATCATAAGTCTCTATGTAATTTTAAAGAGTTTCTGTTGACAAAAAGAATATCCATTCGATGTTTCACGCTTGTTCCGAGGATCCCCACTTCATTATATACTTATTGTTCTTAAACATCTCATATATCATCCTCATTCTCGTGTCACGACATTTTGTTGTGTTTTTTTACTCTGTTTCTGCCTCTCGGAAATGACCTAAGATTTTGAAACATTTTGGTATTTCGCAATCAATTTTCAGTACATTTTGGAAGTAGGATAATTAGCGTTTTCGACCAAAATAAGTTTGTACAGCCATCAATTCAGTAAAATAGTTTTGAACTACCCCGAAAGAGAATTCCAATAGACATTGTAAATTAAAAATGCAGATACCCTCAACAAGACAGAGACGACTGTTTCGGTCGACGCTTCACCAGCTCTACTTTTTTTTATTTTTTTATCGACCATGAGGATCCGAGTAATATTTAAACATAGTATCTCACAGTACTGCGGTTTAGTTTTCCCAAATAATATATATATATGAAGTTCAATACGTAAACGATTTTCTTGAAAACGGTTTACTGTCTTTAGGAATGATATTTACTTGGTTTGTATGGATAATATCAGGGGAATGGTCATACTAGGAAAACATGCCATTTCTTAAATTTGATCAGGAGTCTCGAGATCCAACTGTAAAGCCGTAATATACAGACAAGAATCGTATTCGTTCTACCTATATATTTCCAATTTTTATACACTTCTCTAATCAAACATACTCTTTGGATCTAAACACTTCAAATGCCATCTATTTCTAATCGATTTAATCCTACAGTACGTGTTGCCTCTTTTAGCATTGTTACTAATTTTTTTTTATTTTCTCAGGCGAAAAGTTTTCACCCAAAGGAGTGTTTTTTGAATTTTAGAAACGATTCGCAGTGTTTTCCATCTAACATTGAGAACATTTATGCGAGAAGCATATTTAGTGTTTTCGTCTTGAATTATAAGATTTTTAAGATAACTCAAGTATAGTAGTTTTGAATTACTCCTAAAGTGGATGTTTTTACCGTAACAAAATGTCTTGACCATTCTTTTATCTTTTGTCACCAATACAAATGAAAAAAGTAACAAATGACCGTCTTCATGACGTCATAATCCAAACAATCTCCTGACGAGTTTAGTAAAGTTAATTCAGTGTTCTTTCAACCTGCAGTTTTTGTAGCTGTCATGCACGGCTACGGAGATGAGGTATAAAGTTATAAATGGTAATTATTTTTGTATCTTGTTATTGCGAATGAGTTTAAACTTTCTCCTATAAATTTGTAGGTGAGATTCAAAAGGTCAACAGTTTTCCTTCTCACGAAATATCAATTCTGGAGATATTACCATAGGAAATTTGTCTAATGGTGTAACAAGAACCATCATAATGTGCAATTAATATTGTATTTTTCTTACCCACGGTCAGGCGGACCGGTGTAATTTTTAACGCTTCTACTACAGATATAAAGAATACTTTCTCGACGACTCTTCCTTGTTTCCGTGACCCACTATCAATTCAAATTCAATGTTTTAAACAAATCAAATGCGAACTCTAAGTGTCAATCTATTTCTTGCAATGTTTCCCAAAAAATGACCTGAGTTTTGAATATAATTGTTCCACAATGAATTTTGAGTACATATCAGGAAGTTTCATATTTAGGTATCTCTACCGAATATAAGTTTAGACAGCCATCACCACTAATAAATTTCTAAACTACCACATCGGATATTATCAGCCGTAACTAGTTCACAATTCCTGCTACCTTTTATCCGTGAAGAGTATAAAAAAAAAAAAAAAAAAAATCATTGGAAAATAGGAATTCAGTTAATCTCAACACTGCATACATAACAGTTTATGTCGACGCTCTTACAACTTTAAAACCCTAGTTATACAGATCAAAATAATATCCCTTTTATCTCTAAACTTCCAAGTTGTTGTCACGTCTCTAGTCAAACGAAACTCTTTGGGCTTAAATCCATCAAATGCCAGCTTTATTTACATGTTAAATGATATCATACTATTTACTACCTCGAATAGACTTTTCACATTCTTTTTTCCTCAACGGAATTCTCTCACTTTGAAATGTTTTCTTAGTTTTTGATACGGTTGGGAGTATTTCGCAGCTGACCTTGAGCACATTCGTGGCAGTTGCATGTTTAGTGTTTTCGCACTCTTTCATGCGGTTTTCATCATCACTCAAGTGATGGACACTTACATAGAAACTAAAAAAAAACAGCCATATCTGGTTACCACTAAAAATGACAGTGTCACAAATGGCCCTATTCTTAGTATGAAAATCGAAACAAGCTCCAGAGTGTTCTTCCAGCTTGAAGCTTTTCTACCTGCTTGCACTATTTATCTGAGATTTGAAATAAAATTAAAACAAATTAAATAATCACGGTATTGTGGGAGTTTTTATGTTTCGTAGTACGAATTATTGAGTCAATAGCTCATCAATATTGCTTCTTAGGAGGTATCAGTTTTGAGAAATTTTACCTAAGGAATCATGGCCTATGGTTTAACATGAACCTTCACGATGTGCAAATGTTCGATTTTTAACATTCAGTCAGGAGGCTTGTAATTTTATAGTGTTTCTATTTCAGATAAAAAAGAATTCTCATTCGATGATTCACTCTTGTTCCGATGATCACATCATTATACTTATTGTTCTTAAACACCTCACATGTAATCTGTGTTTAGGTGTCAATTGATTTCTTGTTATATGTTTCCTAATTGTGATGTCTTTCCCCCTCAGACGTGACATCTGAGTTTTGGAAATAATTGGGTGTTTCACAGTCAGTTATGAGTACATACGTGTAAGTTGCATAATTTCCGATTTCAACCAAAGATAAGTTTATACAGCCATCAATTCTGTATAAATGTTCTTACGAAACAGAGATAATGAAAACTTCAAGTGAGAATACTAAAATCACTACTCTCCCGCAAAGTTCCAGGTTCAAAACTAACAACTAAGGATAATGTAATGGCAAAATAGGTTACATATATGGTTAACTGCAATAGCCTCTTAACACGAATTTAGCAAGAACAAATTTATCTGACAGCCCTGATAAATGAGAGAACCGAATAATGCTCAGTTAAAGATATAATATTATTACATACAAAATATTACCAAAACTGGCTGACAGTAAAAACTCTATATGAATCACAAAAACCTTACCAGGCCTACGAATTAACGCCTTAGGCCATACAGTACAAGAAAAATGGTAACAACACTTATACTCAAATTATACAGCAGCTAGATGGTTGGAGACTTCCTGAGCACTCACAAAGATAATAATATACCCTTCAGGGGAGGACAGAGACGTGAACTAAATGAGGAGTTCATCTAAGTGGCAATTAATGCAGAGACTGAGCTCATTATATAGGGTGCCGGCAAAGCTTGATTCAACTTGCAAGAAGGACGCGGAAATGAAGGCACAGAGGTGACAGTCCTGCTCTGAACAACAGAAAGAACGACTTACTCTACTATAAGGGGGAGAAGGGGGGAGTGAGGTAGAACACGCAAGCCTGGTCACTATGGAAGCCACGTGGCGAATCGTGATCAAACATGCTGCATACTGTACATTAGGATTATACAAAGGATGATGAAATCATAGGCCATGTAACAATGTTTTGAACTACCCCCAAATCAGATGCATTTCTCACTACGTGCTATCCGTGAAGTAACGTCTGAGAAAAAAAAAAAAAAAAAAAGCAATCGTCTCATTGGAAATTAAAAATGCTGTCAATCTCAACACGACAGAAATACTTTCCAGTCGACGGTTCAGCTTTTTTTTTTTTTTTTTTTTAACCCAGTAGAAACAAAGTAATGTATGAAAATTTCATATCTTAGTACGGATTTTAGTTTTTCCTTATAATATATATCTGAAGTTGAGTACATAATTTTCTTGTAAACGATTATTACAATTTGGAATGTTTTTACATTGGGAAAAAAAAAAAAGCAATCGACTCATTGGAAATTAAAAATGCTCTCAATCTCAACACGACAGAAATACTTTCCTGTCGACGGTTCAGCTTTTTTTTTTTTTTTTTTTAACTCAGTAGAAACAAAGTAATGTATGAAAATTGCATATCTCAGTACGGATTTTAGTTTTTCCTTATAATATATACAGTATCTGAAGTTGAGTACATAAACAATTTTCTTGTAAACGATTATTACAATTTGGAATGATTTTACACTGGGAAATATGAATAATGATACCACACGAATCGTCATACAGAGAAAATATTAAATTATTAACAATTGAACGAGATCCTCGACATTCCACTTTAAAGCCCTTTTACTCAGACTCAAATGGTGTTCGTTCTATACATATATTTCCAAATTATTTACAATTCTCTAATCAACCGAAACTCTTTGGACATAAATCCCTCAAATGTCAGCCTTCTTTATCTGTGAATCGATTTCACCCAACGTGTTTCCTCATTTATCCTATTTACTTTTTTTCCGAAACGTATATCTCACCCTGAGAAATGTTTTCCGAATTCAAGAAACTGTTGAGAGTGTTTCCCAGCTAATTTATAGCACATTTGTGGAAGTTGCATAATTAGTGTTTTCGCAAAGATTCATGCAGTTTTCCATCACTCAAATATGAAACTTCCACAAATGTGCTCTAAATACATTTGTGGAAGTTACATATTTAGTGTTTTTGCCCTCAATCATGCGATTTTTCGATCATTCCTAAAGAGGACACATCGTAACAAGAAACTTGGCTATATTTATATCTGAAGTTACCGCTACAAATGAATACAATCACAAATGACCGTATTCCATACGTTAAAATCCAGTCACTCTAGTCTTCCTTCAACCTTCAAATTTTGTATCTGTCCTGCACTATATGTCTACTAAGATTTGGAATAATGTTATCAGTGGGAGTTAAAAATATATCTCGGTATTGTTATTGTGATTATTATTTATGGTACATACTTTTAGGAGGGAGTCAAAGGCTCATCAGTATTCCTCCTCACATGGAATCACAGTGTTAAGAGATTTTACCTAAGGAAATGTGGCTTATGGTGTAACACGAACCACCATGTGCAGATATTCTATATTTTACATTCAGTCAAAAGTCTCTATGTAATTTTAAAGTTTCTATTGAAGATAAAAAAGAATATCCATTCGATGTTTCACGTTTGTTCCGATGATCCTCACATGAATATATACTTATTGTTCTTAACCATCTCAAATATATCCTCATTTTCGTTTCACTTCATATTTTGTTGTATGTTTCCATAATATGACGTTTTTGCATCTCGGAAATGACCATAGATTTGGAAACATCTGAGTATTTTGCAATCAGTTTTGAGTACTTTTGTTGAAGTTGCATAATTAGCGATTTCGACCAAAAGATGTTTGTAGAGCCATCAATTCAGTAAAATAGTTTTGAACTACCCGGAAGAGAATTCTAATAGACTCATTGGAAATCAAAAATTCAGTTAATCTCAACACGACAGACAAAACCTCTCCTGTCCACGCTTCTGCAGTTCTACTTTTTTTTTTTTTTAAGACCATGAGGAACCAAGGAATGTTTAAATATTGTATATCTCAGTACAGCTGTTTAGTTTTTCCTAATTATATATATCTGAAATTCATTACCTAAACAATTTTCTCGAAAACGATTTTTCTTTATTAATGTATGAGTAATGATAGACTAATGGTCATACTAAAAAAAAATTCTATTTCTTAACTTCGATCAGGAGCTTCGAGATCGCCTTTTAAAGGCCTATTATACGGACATTAATAGAATTTGTTCTATTTATACATTTCCAAGTTATTTACACGTCTCTAATCTGATATTGTTTGCATTTAAACACCTATTCGATTCCATCGAACGGTACGTGTTACCTTGTTACTATTTTTTTAATTTCTGAGGATGAATTTTTTCACCTCCAGGAGTGTTTTCTGAATTTTAGACCCGATTCGCCTTGTTTTCCAGCAAAGATAGAGCACATTTATGGAAGAATCACATTTAGTATTTTCATCTTGAATTACAAGAGTTTTTTAGGATTTGAATTATTCCTAAATCGGATGCTTTTACCGTAACAAAAAATCTCTACCATTTTTTTATCTGGAGGTAAAAATACAATTATCAGTAAAAAATAACCGTCTTCCGGACCTGAACATCCAAATAATCTCCTGACGTCATTAGTAAAGTTCATTCCGTGTTCCTTCAACCTGCAGTTCTTGTAGCTGTCATGCACGGCTACGGAGATGTGGTATAAAGTTATAAATTGTAATTATTTTTATATCTTGTTATTGGGAAAGAGTTTAAACTTTCTCCTATAAATTTGTAGGTGAGAGTCGAAAGGTCAAAAGTATTCCTTCTCACGAAATATCAGTTTTCAGAGGTTTTACCCAAGAAAGTTAGTCTACTGCTGTAACCAGGACCTTCATAATGTGCAATTAATCTTTTTATTTTTCTTACATACGGTTAGGCGTATCGGTGTCATTTTTAAGCGCTTCTACTACAGATATAAAGAATACTTTTTCGACGACTCTCGCTTGTTTCGGTAACCCCACATGAATTCAAATTTATTGTTCTTAAGCACCTCAAATGCGAACTCTTGACGCGTTAATCGATTTCTTGCTATGATTTCTAAAGGTGTTTTTTGTCGCCCCCCAAAATATCGTCTGACTTTTGAATATATTTGTGTGTTCCGAAATTAATTTTGAGTACATATCAGGAAGTTTCCTATTTAGCGATATCGACCAAATATAAGTTTAGACAGTCATCACTCCACTAAAAATGTTCTAAACTACTTTCAAATCGGATATTAACCGACGTAACTACTTCACAATTCCCACTACCTTTTACCCGTGAGGTATTGGCTAAGATCAGTAAAAAAAAAAAAAAAAAAAAAAAAAAAAAAACGAAAAGAAAAAAGTAAATTCAATGGAAAAAAAAACAAATCCAGTTAAATTCATCACGGCAGACAACAGCTCACGTCGACGCTCTTGCAACCTGATTCTTTTGTTTCACCCATAATAAACAATAACACAGTGTATGAAGAAACAAGTAATGTTTTTGAATTGTATATCAGGACGGCTATGTATCTCTATCTACCTATTGCCAGACGCCTCAATCCCGTCTCGGGTTGCTATAAGCAAATCGCCTCCACATCGTCCTGTCCCCCGCCATTTCACTGCCATGCTCCCAACTCACACCCCCCCTCTCTCATACACCTCTCCATCCCATCCCTTCATCTCATCCTCGGCCTCTCTCTCCCTCTTCCCCCCTCCACCTCACTTCGTTAGTCTTTCACCCTCCATCCTCTCCACATGGCCAAACCACCTCAGTGTGTTCCTCATAACGCTTCCTATCACAACCACATCCACACCACAACGCTCCTTTATATCCTCATTCGTCAGCCTGTCTCTCCCTGTGACTCCACAGCTCTCACTATTGACTTGTGTCCTTCCAACAACGTCCAAGCTTCACTTGCATACGTTCTAGTTGGTATCACAATACTGTCATATAGTAACTTTTTCACTTCCATGCTCACTTCCCTGTTTCTTATCACTGCTTTCAAGGAACCACCAGCCTTTCTTCCCTGCTGTACCCTTTCAAGCACTTCACCCTCCAAACCTCCATCCTTATTCATCACACTACCCAAGTACTTAAACGTACTCACATTTTCCAATTCCTCCCCATCCAACCTCGCTGTACATTCACTGACTACACCTCTCTCAAAGACCATCACTTTACTCTTCCCTACATTCACCTTTAGATTCCGTTTCTTACACTCCCAAACTCATCCACCAAGCCTTGCAGCTCCCCTTCGTCTTCACTCAAGAACACAGTATCATCTGCAAACAACAGTACAGGGAGTTTCCAAACACTATCCTCTCTCACCAGGGCCACTCCAACTTCCACTACCCTACCTTGTAACTCTTTTATTATCCCATCCATGTACAGATTGAACAACCTTGGAGACATGACACATTCCTGTTTCAACCCAACCTTCGAAGAGAAAAATTCACTTAGTTCACCATCCACACGCACTGCAGCCTTTGCACCATCACATCGTTGAACTTCCCATCTACTTAACACTTTCCACAATCCTTGTCTGTCCACCCTGTCATATGCTTTCTCCAAATCCATGAAAGCCGCATACAACTTCTTTCCCTTCTCTAGAACCTTTTCCACTAAAGATCTTAGAATGAATATCTGATCTACACAACCTCTTCCCTGCCTAAAGCCTCCCTGTTCTTCTCTAACTAATTCCTATGTTCTTTCTCTAACTCTGTCAATAAGTATCCTACCATACACTTTTCCTGTTATACTAAGAAGACAAATGCTCCTATGATGACCACACACTTCTTTTTCCCCTTTTCTTTGTACAAGGGAATAATTATACCTGACTTCCAATCCACCGGGACTCTACCTTCCTCCCAGGCCAATCTGCACATCTTCCACATCCATTCTACTACTATCTCTCCCCCATGTTTCAGGATTTCACCACACACTCCATCCTGTCACCTCCCTCCTTCTCCCAGCCATTCTTCAGCCACTTATGCTCGCATTACTTCCATCCTGTATGTTCAACCATTTCTTAGTGTTCTTTCCATCTGCTCACTTTTTCACCCTTCTCCACTAGTAATCTACCATTTATGTTTTTCACTCCCCTGCTAACCTCACGCACAGTCCCTCAACTTTACGCTCAAATTCCTTCCAAATTCCTCATCCACTCTTCTTACTCTTACTAATCTTTTCACCTCTCTTTCCACATATAACTCTCTCTTCCACCTCTCAACTTCTTCCACCCCCGCTTCTCATCCATTCATTGTATGCTTTCTTCTTTTGTGCCATAGCCTGTCTCACCTCTTCAGTTAAGCACGCTGTTCCTTGCACCCCCCTCCGTCATCTCTTCATCCCACACACCCCATGATATGCTGCAAATATTTCTTCTGTAAATATCCTGCACACACCTTCCACGTCCCCTATCTGCTCCAATTCATATTTACCCAATCGTTCCTCCACTTATACTCTGCCTTTTTCTCATCTTGTAACCTTTCCACTCTCCTTCTTTTGTTTCTCCATCTTACTCGGATCCTAATTCTGGCCACCACCAAGCAGTGGTCAGAAAGTCCACTCCCCGAACCTCTATAAGCCATTACACATCTTCGCATCCTTTCATCCACACATAATTAATCATTGCTTTCCTTCTCATCACTCGCTGTGTATACCTGTGGATCATTTTATGTCTGAAGAGGGTATTGGCTATCACCAACGCCCTCCCAGTACAAATGTCCACTGACGCACTGCCATTCTCATCTATCTCAGCATGCACACCCCACTCACCAACTATTCCATCCACCTTCACATTCCCTACTTTACCATTAATATCACCGATCAAAAACACTCTCCCATTCCTTCCAATCTTATCCATGCACACTTCCACATTTGTCCAGAACTCTTCTCTCACTCTGCTAGCACGATCTTGCGTTGGCGCATACACACACACAATCGCCCACATTTGTAATCCAACTTTCAACCTTACCCACACAAACTTTGACCCAATTGATTCATACTCCTATGCTCTTCCATCTTTTACTAACAACTACACATACTCCTTCTTTCGCCTCCAGGACGGCTATGTAATTCGCTTTTCCTAATTATATATATCTGATACCTAAACAATTCTCTGAGTGGTTTTACCTAGGTGAATATAAATAATAATAACACACGATATGCCATATTGCGAAAATATTACATGTTTTTTATTTGATCAGAATGCTCCAGAAGCCACATCAAAATATTATCCCTCCTATCTCTAATTTTCCAAGTTATTTTCACGTCTCTAATCAAACGATATTCTTTGGACTTAAGCCCCTCAAATGCCACCTTTATTTTGATGTGAATTGATATACTAATTACTACCCCTATTAGCCTTGTTACTTTTTTCTTCCTCAACGGAATTCTCTCACCCTCAGAAACGGTTTTTGAGTGTTAGATATAGTTGGGAGTGTTTCCCAGCTAAATTGGAGCCCTCTTTTATGCGGTTTTTATTATCATTCAATTACAATAGTTTTGAATCTTTCCTAAAGTGGACATATATCGTAACAAAGAAACTTGGCCATCGTTTTATCTGGTTACCACTAAAAATGAAAGTGTAAAAAATTTCCCTCAACAAAAATCGAAAATATCTCCAGTGTTCATACAACCTGAATTTTTTCTAGCTGCAATGCACTTTACGGAGATTTGAAATAAAATTAATTACATACCTCGGTATTTGTCTTACAAATTATTAAGTGACAGTCAATAGCTCATCAATATTGCTTCTTAGAGGTTATCGGTTTTGAGAAATTTTACCTAAGGAATTGTGGCTTATGGTGTTACACGATCCGCAAATGTTAGATTTTCTACATTCAGTCAGGAGACTTTATGTAATTTTATAGTGCTTCTATTTCAGATAAAAGAGTTCACATTCGAAGGTTCACGCTTCTTCCGATGATCCCCACATCATTATATACTTAATGCTCTTAGACTCCTCATATGTCATGTCTGGTTCGGTGTCAACTGATTTCTTGTTATGTTACATAATTGTGATTTTCTTCCCCTTCAGAAATGACATCTTAGATTTTGAAAATAATTGGGTGTCTCAGTCAAATATGAATAACGTGTAAGTTGCATAATTTGCGATTTCGTCCAAAGATAAGTTTATACAGCCATCAAATCTTTAGAAATGTTTTGAACTACCCCAAAGCAGATGAAATAAGCCATAACCATTTCACATTTCTCACTACCTGTTATCCGTGAAGTAACGGCAAAAAAAAAAAAAAAAAAAAAAAAAAAAATCACTCATCGGTATTTAAAAAGTCAGTCAATCTCAACACGAGAAAAAAAAAATTCCAGTCAACGCTACAGGAGCTTTTTTTTTTTTTTTTTTTTTTTTTTTTTTTTAAGAACCGTCATAATCTAAGTAATATTTGAAAATTGCATATCTCAGTCCGGCTTTTAGTTTTTCCTAATGGTTTATATCTGAAATTAATTACGTAAACAATTTTCTTGTAAACGATTATTAGCAATTTGGAATGATTTTACATTGGTAAATGTACTGAGGAAATATTACATTTTTAAAATTTGATCAAGATCCTCGACATTCCACTTTAAAGCCCTGTTGCACAGACACAAAAAATGTTCGTTCTTTATATATATTTCCAAATTGTTTACAATTCTCTAATCAAACGAAACTCGTTGGACATAAATCCCTCAAATGTCAGCCTTCTTTATCTGTGAATCAATTTCATCCAACGTGTTTCCTCACTTAACCTTTTTACTTTTATTCCGGAACGTATTTTTCTCACCCTGAGAAACGTTTTCCGAATTTAAGAATGTTGGGAGTGTTTCCTGGCTAATTTATAGCACATTTGTGGAAGTTGCATATTTATTGATTTCGTAAACATTCATTCGGTTTTTCCATCACTCAAATATGAAACTTCAACAAATGTGCTCTAAACACATTTGTGGAATTTGCATATTAAGTGTTTTTGTCCTCACTCATGCGGTTTTTTGATCACTCAAATATAATAGTTTTCAATCATTCCTAAAGAGGATACTTTATCGTAACAAGAAACTTTACCATATTTATATCTGAAGTTATCACTACAAATGAATAAAATCACAAATGACCCTATTCTTAACTTTAAAATCCAGTCTCACTAGTCTTCCTTCAATCTTCAAATTTTGTATCTTTCCTGCACTATATGTCTACTAAGATGTGGAATAATGTTATCAATGGGAGTTAAAAATATATCTCGGTATTGTTATTGTGATTATTCTTTACGGTACATAATTTTAGGAACGAGTCAAAAGCTTATCAGTATTCCTCCTCACATGGAATCACAGTTTTAAGATATTTTATCTAAGGAAATGGGGCTTATGGTGTAACACGAACCATCATGTTGGTCAGATATTTTCTATATTTTACATTGTCAAAAGTCTCTAATGTAATTTTAAAGAGTTTCTATTGAAGATAAAAAAGAATATCCATTCGATGTTTCACGTTTGTTCCGAGGATCCTAACATGAATATATACTTATTGTTCTTAATCACTTCAAATATATCCTCATTTTCGTTTCACTTGATATTTTGTTGTATGTTTCCTTATCGGAAATGACCAGAGTTTTGGAAACATCTGGGTATATCGCAATTTTTAGTACATTTGTAGGTTTCATAATTATCGATTTTGACCAAAATATATCTGTACAGCCATCAATTTAGTAAAAAACCTCGATTAGCCTTCTTTCTGTTTTTTTTTTTTTTTTTTTCTCAACGAAATTCTCTCACCTTCAGTAATGTTTTCTGATTTTTAGATACAGTTGGGAGTGTTTTCCAGCTAACTTGGTGCACATTCGTGGCAGTTGCATATTTAGTGTTTTCACCCTCGTTTATGCGGTTTTTAATATCACTCAAGTATAAAAGTTTTGAATCTTTCCTAAAGTGGACAAATATCATAACAAAAACACTTGGCCACAGTTTTACCTGGTTACCACTAGAAATGAAAGTTTCACGAATGGCCATCCTCTTAACGTAAAAATCCAAACTCCAGACTGTTCCTTCAACCTGGTTTTTCTAGCCCCCATGCACTGTCTACGGTGATTTGAAATAAAATTAAAACTACAATTAATTAAATATCTCGGTATTGTTAGAGTTTTTATGCTTTGTCGTACAAATTACGAGGTATCAGTGTTTTGATAAATTTTTCCTGAGGAATCGAGAGTTATGGAGTAACACAAACCTTCACATTGTGCAAATTAGATTTTCTACATTCAGTCAGGTGGCTTGATGTTATTTTATTTAATGCTTCAATTTCAGAGAAAAAAAAAAATTCTAATTTGAAGTTTCACCCTTGTTCCGGTGATCCCTACTTCATTCAATACTCATTGTTCTTAAACACGCCATATGTCATATCTGTATAGATAATTGATTTCTTGTTATGATTCCTAATTGTGATGTTTTTCCCTCTCAGACGCAAAATCTGAGTTTTGGAAACGGGTGTTTCGCGGTCAACTATGTTTACATACGTGTAAGTGTCATAGTTTGTGATTTCGACGAAAGATAATTTTATACATCCATCAATTCAGAATAAACGTTTTGAATATACAACGAGCATAACCATTTCACATTTCTCATTACCTGTTACCCATGAAGTAGCGGTTAAGATGAAAAAAAAAAAAAAAAAAAAAAAGCATGGAAAAGCAATTGACTCATCGGAAATTAAAAATGCAGTCAACCTCAACACAAAAAAATTTTTGGTCGACGCTCCTTAATATATATATTTTTTTTAGTTCTGAAAAATCAAGTAATTTTTGAAAATTGCATATCTCATTACGGCTTTTTATTTTTGCATATAATAATATAATTGAAATTAAGTACATAAACAATTTTCTTGTAAACGATAATTTTTTTAAATGATTTCTCATTGGTAAATATGAATAATGATAACACACGAATCGTAATACTGGGTAAATATTCCATTTTTTAAGTTTTATCAAGATCGACATTCCACCTTAAAGCCCTGTTATACAGACAAATGATATTCGTTCTATATAGACATTTTCAAATTGTTTACACGTCCCTAATAAAACGAAAATCTTTGGACATAAATCCCTGAAATAGCCTTCTTTATCTGCGAATCTATTTCATCGTACGTATTTCCTCGTTTATCCTTTTTAACTTTTTTCAGAAACGTATTCATCTAACCATGAGAAATGTTTTTCAAATTTCAGAAAGTTGGAAGTGTTTCCCAGCTAATTTAGAGCACATTTGGGGAAGTTGCATATTTAGTGTTTTCGCCCTTATTCATGCGGTTTTTACATCACTCAAATATGCAACTTCCACAAATATGCTCTGAACACATTTGTGGAAGTTACATATTTAGTGTTTTTGCCCTATTTCATGCTGTTTTAGATCACTCAAGTATAATAGTTTTCAATCATCCCTAAAGAGGACACATCGTAATAAAAAACTTACCACTAAATATGAATAAAATCACAAATGACCGTATTCCTAACGTTAATTTCCGGTCTCTCTAGTCTTCCTGACACTTTCAAGTTTTGTATCTGCCCGGCTCTACATGTCTACTAAGATATGTTATCAATGGAAGGTAATAATATATATCGGTATTGCTATTATGATTATTCTTCATGGTACACCCGGCAACAGTTCCGCCTGGGCCCCCCAGTAGCGAGATATAGTAGATGTGGCAGTAGTGTGTGTGTTTGTTCGTTTGTACATGCTCGAAAAATTTTCGGATCGTCAACTCTCTTACTCCATTGTGAACGTGAATCGGCCTTTGTCAGCAGTTTTAAGTAAAAGACAAATCCTCTTTAATCTGTGGTGATAATGCTATATACTGATTAATTAATGACCTGAGAGAGAGAGAGAGAGAGAGAGAGAGAGAGAGAGGGGAATAAGTTATGGAGGATATCCAATCATCGTGGAATGTATTGTAACGGGTAGCAAAGCAACGATATTTCAATTTTTTTTATTGTTGTTAGGAATACAAAGTGTCAGTAACCTGAAACGATCCACAATAATGACTGGGAAAACTATTGTCCAATACAAACAACCTAGCTGTTCGTCCCCCCCCAACTCCGACCCACCTACCGTCCTGACCTCCCGTCTCTCCCCCATAACCACACACCGCCATCTATGGAGTGAACTCAAAGGCCGAATCACGTTCACAATGGAGTGAGAGAGTTGACGATCCGAACATTTTTCGAGCATGGACAGACGAACAAACACACACTGCTGCCACATCTACTAGATCTCGCTACTGGGGGGCCCAGGCGGAACTGTTGCCGGGTGTACATACTTTTAGGAGGGAGTCAAAAGCTCATCAGTATTCTTCCTCATAAAGAATCACAATTTTAAGAGACTTAAAGAAATTTGTCATGGTGTAAAATGAACCATCATTTGATGCAGGTATTCTGTTTTTTACATTCAATCATAAGTCTCTATGTAATTTTAAAGAGTTTCTGTTGACAAAAAGAATATCCATTCGATGTTTCACGCTTGTTCCGAGGATCCCCACTTCATTATATACTTATTGTTCTTAAACATCTCATATATCATCCTCATTCTCGTGTCACGACATTTTGTTGTGTTTTTTTACTCTGTTTCTGCCTCTCGGAAATGACCTAAGATTTTGAAACATTTTGGTATTTCGCAATCAATTTTCAGTACATTTTGGAAGTAGGATAATTAGCGTTTTCGACCAAAATAAGTTTGTACAGCCATCAATTCAGTAAAATAGTTTTGAACTACCCCGAAAGAGAATTCCAATAGACATTGTAAATTAAAAATGCAGATACCCTCAACAAGACAGAGACGACTGTTTCGGTCGACGCTTCACCAGCTCTACTTTTTTTTATTTTTTTATCGACCATGAGGATCCGAGTAATATTTAAACATAGTATCTCACAGTACTGCGGTTTAGTTTTCCCAAATAATATATATATATGAAGTTCAATACGTAAACGATTTTCTTGAAAACGGTTTACTGTCTTTAGGAATGATATTTACTTGGTTTGTATGGATAATATCAGGGGAATGGTCATACTAGGAAAACATGCCATTTCTTAAATTTGATCAGGAGTCTCGAGATCCAACTGTAAAGCCGTAATATACAGACAAGAATCGTATTCGTTCTACCTATATATTTCCAATTTTTATACACTTCTCTAATCAAACATACTCTTTGGATCTAAACACTTCAAATGCCATCTATTTCTAATCGATTTAATCCTACAGTACGTGTTGCCTCTTTTAGCATTGTTACTAATTTTTTTTTATTTTCTCAGGCGAAAAGTTTTCACCCAAAGGAGTGTTTTTTGAATTTTAGAAACGATTCGCAGTGTTTTCCATCTAACATTGAGAACATTTATGCGAGAAGCATATTTAGTGTTTTCGTCTTGAATTATAAGATTTTTAAGATAACTCAAGTATAGTAGTTTTGAATTACTCCTAAAGTGGATGTTTTTACCGTAACAAAATGTCTTGACCATTCTTTTATCTTTTGTCACCAATACAAATGAAAAAAGTAACAAATGACCGTCTTCATGACGTCATAATCCAAACAATCTCCTGACGAGTTTAGTAAAGTTAATTCAGTGTTCTTTCAACCTGCAGTTTTTGTAGCTGTCATGCACGGCTACGGAGATGAGGTATAAAGTTATAAATGGTAATTATTTTTGTATCTTGTTATTGCGAATGAGTTTAAACTTTCTCCTATAAATTTGTAGGTGAGATTCAAAAGGTCAACAGTTTTCCTTCTCACGAAATATCAATTCTGGAGATATTACCATAGGAAATTTGTCTAATGGTGTAACAAGAACCATCATAATGTGCAATTAATATTGTATTTTTCTTACCCACGGTCAGGCGGACCGGTGTAATTTTTAACGCTTCTACTACAGATATAAAGAATACTTTCTCGACGACTCTTCCTTGTTTCCGTGACCCACTATCAATTCAAATTCAATGTTTTAAACAAATCAAATGCGAACTCTAAGTGTCAATCTATTTCTTGCAATGTTTCCCAAAAAATGACCTGAGTTTTGAATATAATTGTTCCACAATGAATTTTGAGTACATATCAGGAAGTTTCATATTTAGGTATCTCTACCGAATATAAGTTTAGACAGCCATCACCACTAATAAATTTCTAAACTACCACATCGGATATTATCAGCCGTAACTAGTTCACAATTCCTGCTACCTTTTATCCGTGAAGAGTATAAAAAAAAAAAAAAAAAAAAATCATTGGAAAATAGGAATTCAGTTAATCTCAACACTGCATACATAACAGTTTATGTCGACGCTCTTACAACTTTAAAACCCTAGTTATACAGATCAAAATAATATCCCTTTTATCTCTAAACTTCCAAGTTGTTGTCACGTCTCTAGTCAAACGAAACTCTTTGGGCTTAAATCCATCAAATGCCAGCTTTATTTACATGTTAAATGATATCATACTATTTACTACCTCGAATAGACTTTTCACATTCTTTTTTCCTCAACGGAATTCTCTCACTTTGAAATGTTTTCTTAGTTTTTGATACGGTTGGGAGTATTTCGCAGCTGACCTTGAGCACATTCGTGGCAGTTGCATGTTTAGTGTTTTCGCACTCTTTCATGCGGTTTTCATCATCACTCAAGTGATGGACACTTACATAGAAACTAAAAAAAACAGCCATATCTGGTTACCACTAAAAATGACAGTGTCACAAATGGCCCTATTCTTAGTATGAAAATCGAAACAAGCTCCAGAGTGTTCTTCCAGCTTGAAGCTTTTCTACCTGCTTGCACTATTTATCTGAGATTTGAAATAAAATTAAAACAAATTAAATAATCACGGTATTGTGGGAGTTTTTATGTTTCGTAGTACGAATTATTGAGTCAATAGCTCATCAATATTGCTTCTTAGGAGGTATCAGTTTTGAGAAATTTTACCTAAGGAATCATGGCCTATGGTTTAACATGAACCTTCACGATGTGCAAATGTTCGATTTTTAACATTCAGTCAGGAGGCTTGTAATTTTATAGTGTTTCTATTTCAGATAAAAAGAATTCTCATTCGATGATTCACTCTTGTTCCGATGATCACATCATTATACTTATTGTTCTTAAACACCTCACATGTAATCTGTGTTTAGGTGTCAATTGATTTCTTGTTATATGTTTCCTAATTGTGATGTCTTTCCCCCTCAGACGTGACATCTGAGTTTTGGAAATAATTGGGTGTTTCACAGTCAGTTATGAGTACATACGTGTAAGTTGCATAATTTCCGATTTCAACCAAAGATAAGTTTATACAGCCATCAATTCTGTATAAATGTTCTTACGAAACAGAGATAATGAAAACTTCAAGTGAGAATACTAAAATCACTACTCTCCCGCAAAGTTCCAGGTTCAAAACAAAAGAGGTAAAATTACATGTTAAAGTTTAATGCTCAAACTAACAACTAAACATTCAGGACTCATAAGGATAATGTAATGGCAAAATAGGTTACATATATGGTTAACTGCAATAGCCTCTTAACACGAATTTAGCAAGAACAAATTTATCTGACAGCCCTGATAAATGAGAGAACCGAATAATGCTCAGTTAAAGATATAATATTATTACATACAAAATATTACCAAAACTGGCTGACAGTAAAAACTCTATATGAATCACAAAAACCTTACCAGGCCTACGAATTAACGCCTTAGGCCATACAGTACAAGAAAAATGGTAACAACACTTATACTCAAATTATACAGCAGCTAGATGGTTGGAGACTTCCTGAGCACTCACAAAGATAATAATATACCCTTCAGGGGAGGACAGAGACGTGAACTAAATGAGGAGTTCATCTAAGTGGCAATTAATGCAGAGACTGAGCTCATTATATAGGGTGCCGGCAAAGCTTGATTCAACTTGCAAGAAGGACGCGGAAATGAAGGCACAGAGGTGACAGTCCTGCTCTGAACAACAGAAAGAACGACTTACTCTACTATAAGGGGGAGAAGGGGGGAGTGAGGTAGAACACGCAAGCCTGGTCACTATGGAAGCCACGTGGCGAATCGTGATCAAACATGCTGCATACTGTACATTAGGATTATACAAAGGATGATGAAATCATAGGCCATGTAACAATGTTTTGAACTACCCCCAAATCAGATGCATTTCTCACTACGTGCTATCCGTGAAGTAACGTCTGAGAAAAAAAAAAAAAAAAAAAAAAAAGCAATCGTCTCATTGGAAATTAAAAATGCTGTCAATCTCAACACGACAGAAATACTTTCCAGTCGACGGTTCAGCTTTTTTTTTTTTTTTTTTTTAACCCAGTAGAAACAAAGTAATGTATGAAAATTTCATATCTTAGTACGGATTTTAGTTTTTCCTTATAATATATATCTGAAGTTGAGTACATAATTTTCTTGTAAACGATTATTACAATTTGGAATGTTTTTACATTGGGAAAAAAAAAAAAGCAATCGACTCATTGGAAATTAAAAATGCTCTCAATCTCAACACGACAGAAATACTTTCCTGTCGACGGTTCAGCTTTTTTTTTTTTTTTTTTTAACTCAGTAGAAACAAAGTAATGTATGAAAATTGCATATCTCAGTACGGATTTTAGTTTTTCCTTATAATATATACAGTATCTGAAGTTGAGTACATAAACAATTTTCTTGTAAACGATTATTACAATTTGGAATGATTTTACACTGGGAAATATGAATAATGATACCACACGAATCGTCATACAGAGAAAATATTAAATTATTAACAATTGAACGAGATCCTCGACATTCCACTTTAAAGCCCTTTTACTCAGACTCAAATGGTGTTCGTTCTATACATATATTTCCAAATTATTTACAATTCTCTAATCAACCGAAACTCTTTGGACATAAATCCCTCAAATGTCAGCCTTCTTTATCTGTGAATCGATTTCACCCAACGTGTTTCCTCATTTATCCTATTTACTTTTTTTCCGAAACGTATATCTCACCCTGAGAAATGTTTTCCGAATTCAAGAAACTGTTGAGAGTGTTTCCCAGCTAATTTATAGCACATTTGTGGAAGTTGCATAATTAGTGTTTTCGCAAAGATTCATGCAGTTTTCCATCACTCAAATATGAAACTTCCACAAATGTGCTCTAAATACATTTGTGGAAGTTACATATTTAGTGTTTTTGCCCTCAATCATGCGATTTTTCGATCATTCCTAAAGAGGACACATCGTAACAAGAAACTTGGCTATATTTATATCTGAAGTTACCGCTACAAATGAATACAATCACAAATGACCGTATTCCATACGTTAAAATCCAGTCACTCTAGTCTTCCTTCAACCTTCAAATTTTGTATCTGTCCTGCACTATATGTCTACTAAGATTTGGAATAATGTTATCAGTGGGAGTTAAAAATATATCTCGGTATTGTTATTGTGATTATTATTTATGGTACATACTTTTAGGAGGGAGTCAAAGGCTCATCAGTATTCCTCCTCACATGGAATCACAGTGTTAAGAGATTTTACCTAAGGAAATGTGGCTTATGGTGTAACACGAACCACCATGTGCAGATATTCTATATTTTACATTCAGTCAAAAGTCTCTATGTAATTTTAAAGTTTCTATTGAAGATAAAAAAGAATATCCATTCGATGTTTCACGTTTGTTCCGATGATCCTCACATGAATATATACTTATTGTTCTTAACCATCTCAAATATATCCTCATTTTCGTTTCACTTCATATTTTGTTGTATGTTTCCATAATATGACGTTTTTGCATCTCGGAAATGACCATAGATTTGGAAACATCTGAGTATTTTGCAATCAGTTTTGAGTACTTTTGTTGAAGTTGCATAATTAGCGATTTCGACCAAAAGATGTTTGTAGAGCCATCAATTCAGTAAAATAGTTTTGAACTACCCGGAAGAGAATTCTAATAGACTCATTGGAAATCAAAAATTCAGTTAATCTCAACACGACAGACAAAACCTCTCCTGTCCACGCTTCTGCAGTTCTACTTTTTTTTTTTTTTTTTAAGACCATGAGGAACCAAGGAATGTTTAAATATTGTATATCTCAGTACAGCTGTTTAGTTTTTCCTAATTATATATATCTGAAATTCATTACCTAAACAATTTTCTCGAAAACGATTTTTCTTTATTAATGTATGAGTAATGATAGACTAATGGTCATACTAAAAAAATTCTATTTCTTAACTTCGATCAGGAGCTTCGAGATCGCCTTTTAAAGGCCTATTATACGGACATTAATAGAATTTGTTCTATTTATACATTTCCAAGTTATTTACACGTCTCTAATCTGATATTGTTTGCATTTAAACACCTATTCGATTCCATCGAACGGTACGTGTTACCTTGTTACTATTTTTTTAATTTCTGAGGATGAATTTTTTCACCTCCAGGAGTGTTTTCTGAATTTTAGACCCGATTCGCCTTGTTTTCCAGCAAAGATAGAGCACATTTATGGAAGAATCACATTTAGTATTTTCATCTTGAATTACAAGAGTTTTTTAGGATTTGAATTATTCCTAAATCGGATGCTTTTACCGTAACAAAAAATCTCTACCATTTTTTTATCTGGAGGTAAAAATACAATTATCAGTAAAAAATAACCGTCTTCCGGACCTGAACATCCAAATAATCTCCTGACGTCATTAGTAAAGTTCATTCCGTGTTCCTTCAACCTGCAGTTCTTGTAGCTGTCATGCACGGCTACGGAGATGTGGTATAAAGTTATAAATTGTAATTATTTTTATATCTTGTTATTGGGAAAGAGTTTAAACTTTCTCCTATAAATTTGTAGGTGAGAGTCGAAAGGTCAAAAGTATTCCTTCTCACGAAATATCAGTTTTCAGAGGTTTTACCCAAGAAAGTTAGTCTACTGCTGTAACCAGGACCTTCATAATGTGCAATTAATCTTTTTATTTTTCTTACATACGGTTAGGCGTATCGGTGTCATTTTTAAGCGCTTCTACTACAGATATAAAGAATACTTTTTCGACGACTCTCGCTTGTTTCGGTAACCCCACATGAATTCAAATTTATTGTTCTTAAGCACCTCAAATGCGAACTCTTGACGCGTTAATCGATTTCTTGCTATGATTTCTAAAGGTGTTTTTTGTCGCCCCCCAAAATATCGTCTGACTTTTGAATATATTTGTGTGTTCCGAAATTAATTTTGAGTACATATCAGGAAGTTTCCTATTTAGCGATATCGACCAAATATAAGTTTAGACAGTCATCACTCCACTAAAAATGTTCTAAACTACTTTCAAATCGGATATTAACCGACGTAACTACTTCACAATTCCCACTACCTTTTACCCGTGAGGTATTGGCTAAGATCAGTAAAAAAAAAAAAAAAAAAAAAAAAAAAAAAAAAAAACGAAAAGAAAAAAGTAAATTCAATGGAAAAAAAACAAATCCAGTTAAATTCATCACGGCAGACAACAGCTCACGTCGACGCTCTTGCAACCTGATTCTTTTGTTTCACCCATAATAAACAATAACACAGTGTATGAAGAAACAAGTAATGTTTTTGAATTGTATATCAGGACGGCTATGTATCTCTATCTACCTATTGCCAGACGCCTCAATCCCGTCTCGGGTTGCTATAAGCAAATCGCCTCCACATCGTCCTGTCCCCCGCCATTTCACTGCCATGCTCCCAACTCACACCCCCCCTCTCTCATACACCTCTCCATCCCATCCCTTCATCTCATCCTCGGCCTCTCTCTCCCTCTTCCCCCCTCCACCTCACTTCGTTAGTCTTTCACCCTCCATCCTCTCCACATGGCCAAACCACCTCAGTGTGTTCCTCATAACGCTTCCTATCACAACCACATCCACACCACAACGCTCCTTTATATCCTCATTCGTCAGCCTGTCTCTCCCTGTGACTCCACAGCTCTCACTATTGACTTGTGTCCTTCCAACAACGTCCAAGCTTCACTTGCATACGTTCTAGTTGGTATCACAATACTGTCATATAGTAACTTTTTCACTTCCATGCTCACTTCCCTGTTTCTTATCACTGCTTTCAAGGAACCACCAGCCTTTCTTCCCTGCTGTACCCTTTCAAGCACTTCACCCTCCAAACCTCCATCCTTATTCATCACACTACCCAAGTACTTAAACGTACTCACATTTTCCAATTCCTCCCCATCCAACCTCGCTGTACATTCACTGACTACACCTCTCTCAAAGACCATCACTTTACTCTTCCCTACATTCACCTTTAGATTCCGTTTCTTACACTCCCAAACTCATCCACCAAGCCTTGCAGCTCCCCTTCGTCTTCACTCAAGAACACAGTATCATCTGCAAACAACAGTACAGGGAGTTTCCAAACACTATCCTCTCTCACCAGGGCCACTCCAACTTCCACTACCCTACCTTGTAACTCTTTTATTATCCCATCCATGTACAGATTGAACAACCTTGGAGACATGACACATTCCTGTTTCAACCCAACCTTCGAAGAGAAAAATTCACTTAGTTCACCATCCACACGCACTGCAGCCTTTGCACCATCACATCGTTGAACTTCCCATCTACTTAACACTTTCCACAATCCTTGTCTGTCCACCCTGTCATATGCTTTCTCCAAATCCATGAAAGCCGCATACAACTTCTTTCCCTTCTCTAGAACCTTTTCCACTAAAGATCTTAGAATGAATATCTGATCTACACAACCTCTTCCCTGCCTAAAGCCTCCCTGTTCTTCTCTAACTAATTCCTATGTTCTTTCTCTAACTCTGTCAATAAGTATCCTACCATACACTTTTCCTGTTATACTAAGAAGACAAATGCTCCTATGATGACCACACACTTCTTTTTCCCCTTTTCTTTGTACAAGGGAATAATTATACCTGACTTCCAATCCACCGGGACTCTACCTTCCTCCCAGGCCAATCTGCACATCTTCCACATCCATTCTACTACTATCTCTCCCCCATGTTTCAGGATTTCACCACACACTCCATCCTGTCACCTCCCTCCTTCTCCCAGCCATTCTTCAGCCACTTATGCTCGCATTACTTCCATCCTGTATGTTCAACCATTTCTTAGTGTTCTTTCCATCTGCTCACTTTTTCACCCTTCTCCACTAGTAATCTACCATTTATGTTTTTCACTCCCCTGCTAACCTCACGCACAGTCCCTCAACTTTACGCTCAAATTCCTTCCAAATTCCTCATCCACTCTTCTTACTCTTACTAATCTTTTCACCTCTCTTTCCACATATAACTCTCTCTTCCACCTCTCAACTTCTTCCACCCCCGCTTCTCATCCATTCATTGTATGCTTTCTTCTTTTGTGCCATAGCCTGTCTCACCTCTTCAGTTAAGCACGCTGTTCCTTGCACCCCCCTCCGTCATCTCTTCATCCCACACACCCCATGATATGCTGCAAATATTTCTTCTGTAAATATCCTGCACACACCTTCCACGTCCCCTATCTGCTCCAATTCATATTTACCCAATCGTTCCTCCACTTATACTCTGCCTTTTTCTCATCTTGTAACCTTTCCACTCTCCTTCTTTTGTTTCTCCATCTTACTCGGATCCTAATTCTGGCCACCACCAAGCAGTGGTCAGAAAGTCCACTCCCCGAACCTCTATAAGCCATTACACATCTTCGCATCCTTTCATCCACACATAATTAATCATTGCTTTCCTTCTCATCACTCGCTGTGTATACCTGTGGATCATTTTATGTCTGAAGAGGGTATTGGCTATCACCAACGCCCTCCCAGTACAAATGTCCACTGACGCACTGCCATTCTCATCTATCTCAGCATGCACACCCCACTCACCAACTATTCCATCCACCTTCACATTCCCTACTTTACCATTAATATCACCGATCAAAAACACTCTCCCATTCCTTCCAATCTTATCCATGCACACTTCCACATTTGTCCAGAACTCTTCTCTCACTCTGCTAGCACGATCTTGCGTTGGCGCATACACACACACAATCGCCCACATTTGTAATCCAACTTTCAACCTTACCCACACAAACTTTGACCCAATTGATTCATACTCCTATGCTCTTCCATCTTTTACTAACAACTACACATACTCCTTCTTTCGCCTCCAGGACGGCTATGTAATTCGCTTTTCCTAATTATATATATCTGATACCTAAACAATTCTCTGAGTGGTTTTACCTAGGTGAATATAAATAATAATAACACACGATATGCCATATTGCGAAAATATTACATGTTTTTTATTTGATCAGAATGCTCCAGAAGCCACATCAAAATATTATCCCTCCTATCTCTAATTTTCCAAGTTATTTTCACGTCTCTAATCAAACGATATTCTTTGGACTTAAGCCCCTCAAATGCCACCTTTATTTTGATGTGAATTGATATACTAATTACTACCCCTATTAGCCTTGTTACTTTTTTCTTCCTCAACGGAATTCTCTCACCCTCAGAAACGGTTTTTGAGTGTTAGATATAGTTGGGAGTGTTTCCCAGCTAAATTGGAGCCCTCTTTTATGCGGTTTTTATTATCATTCAATTACAATAGTTTTGAATCTTTCCTAAAGTGGACATATATCGTAACAAAGAAACTTGGCCATCGTTTTATCTGGTTACCACTAAAAATGAAAGTGTAAAAAATTTCCCTCAACAAAAATCGAAAATATCTCCAGTGTTCATACAACCTGAATTTTTTCTAGCTGCAATGCACTTTACGGAGATTTGAAATAAAATTAATTACATACCTCGGTATTTGTCTTACAAATTATTAAGTGACAGTCAATAGCTCATCAATATTGCTTCTTAGAGGTTATCGGTTTTGAGAAATTTTACCTAAGGAATTGTGGCTTATGGTGTTACACGATCCGCAAATGTTAGATTTTCTACATTCAGTCAGGAGACTTTATGTAATTTTATAGTGCTTCTATTTCAGATAAAAGAGTTCACATTCGAAGGTTCACGCTTCTTCCGATGATCCCCACATCATTATATACTTAATGCTCTTAGACTCCTCATATGTCATGTCTGGTTCGGTGTCAACTGATTTCTTGTTATGTTACATAATTGTGATTTTCTTCCCCTTCAGAAATGACATCTTAGATTTTGAAAATAATTGGGTGTCTCAGTCAAATATGAATAACGTGTAAGTTGCATAATTTGCGATTTCGTCCAAAGATAAGTTTATACAGCCATCAAATCTTTAGAAATGTTTTGAACTACCCCAAAGCAGATGAAATAAGCCATAACCATTTCACATTTCTCACTACCTGTTATCCGTGAAGTAACGGCAAAAAAAAAAAAAAAAAAAAAAAATCACTCATCGGTATTTAAAAAGTCAGTCAATCTCAACACGAGAAAAAAAAAATTCCAGTCAACGCTACAGGAGCTTTTTTTTTTTTTTTTTTTTTTTTTTTTTTTTTTTTTAAGAACCGTCATAATCTAAGTAATATTTGAAAATTGCATATCTCAGTCCGGCTTTTAGTTTTTCCTAATGGTTTATATCTGAAATTAATTACGTAAACAATTTTCTTGTAAACGATTATTAGCAATTTGGAATGATTTTACATTGGTAAATGTACTGAGGAAATATTACATTTTTAAAATTTGATCAAGATCCTCGACATTCCACTTTAAAGCCCTGTTGCACAGACACAAAAAATGTTCGTTCTTTATATATATTTCCAAATTGTTTACAATTCTCTAATCAAACGAAACTCGTTGGACATAAATCCCTCAAATGTCAGCCTTCTTTATCTGTGAATCAATTTCATCCAACGTGTTTCCTCACTTAACCTTTTTACTTTTATTCCGGAACGTATTTTTCTCACCCTGAGAAACGTTTTCCGAATTTAAGAATGTTGGGAGTGTTTCCTGGCTAATTTATAGCACATTTGTGGAAGTTGCATATTTATTGATTTCGTAAACATTCATTCGGTTTTTCCATCACTCAAATATGAAACTTCAACAAATGTGCTCTAAACACATTTGTGGAATTTGCATATTAAGTGTTTTTGTCCTCACTCATGCGGTTTTTTGATCACTCAAATATAATAGTTTTCAATCATTCCTAAAGAGGATACTTTATCGTAACAAGAAACTTTACCATATTTATATCTGAAGTTATCACTACAAATGAATAAAATCACAAATGACCCTATTCTTAACTTTAAAATCCAGTCTCACTAGTCTTCCTTCAATCTTCAAATTTTGTATCTTTCCTGCACTATATGTCTACTAAGATGTGGAATAATGTTATCAATGGGAGTTAAAAATATATCTCGGTATTGTTATTGTGATTATTCTTTACGGTACATAATTTTAGGAACGAGTCAAAAGCTTATCAGTATTCCTCCTCACATGGAATCACAGTTTTAAGATATTTTATCTAAGGAAATGGGGCTTATGGTGTAACACGAACCATCATGTTGGTCAGATATTTTCTATATTTTACATTGTCAAAAGTCTCTAATGTAATTTTAAAGAGTTTCTATTGAAGATAAAAAAGAATATCCATTCGATGTTTCACGTTTGTTCCGAGGATCCTAACATGAATATATACTTATTGTTCTTAATCACTTCAAATATATCCTCATTTTCGTTTCACTTGATATTTTGTTGTATGTTTCCTTATCGGAAATGACCAGAGTTTTGGAAACATCTGGGTATATCGCAATTTTTAGTACATTTGTAGGTTTCATAATTATCGATTTTGACCAAAATATATCTGTACAGCCATCAATTTAGTAAAATAGTTTTGAACTACGCGAAAGAGAATTCTAATAGACTCATTGGAATTTAAAAATTCAGTTAATCTCAACACGACAGACACAACCTCTCCTGTCGACGCTTCTGCAGTTCTGCTCTTTAACAGTACAGCTGTTTAGTTTTTCCTAATAATATATATCTGAAATTCATTACCTAATCAATTTTCTCGAAAACGTTTTATTTTCTTTAGGAAAGATTTTTTTCTTAAAATGTATGAATAATCATATCAGACTGATGGTCATACTAAATAAATATTCCATTTCCTAAATTCGATCAGGAGCTTCGAGATCCCACTGTAAAGGCCTATTATACAGACGTTAATAGAATTCGTTCTATCTATACAAGTTATTTACACGTCCCTAATCAAAAGATATTTTTTGTATCTAAACTCCTCAAATGCCAGCCATTCCAATTCGATTTCATCCATCAGTACGTGTTCCCTCATTTAGCCTTGTTACTAATTCTTTAATTCCTGAGGAGGAATTTTTTCACCTCCAGGAGTGTTTTCTGAATTTTAGACCCGATTCGGCTTGTTTTCCTGCAAAGATAGGGCACATTTATGGCAGAATCACATTTAGTGTTTTCGTCTTGAATTATGAGTTTTTTAACATTTGAATTATTCCTAAAGTGGATGCTTTTACCGTTACAAAAAATGACCATTTTTTTTTAGAGAAACACAAATGTAAACAGTAAAAAATGACCGTCTTCCGGACCTGAACATCCAATTAATCTCCTGACGACATTAGTAAAGTTCATTTAGTGTTCCTTCAATCTGCAGTTTTTGTAGCTTTCATGAACGGCTACGGAGATGTGGTATAAAGTTATAAATGGATATTATTTTTATATCTTGTTATTGGGAAAGTGTTTATACTTTCTCCTCTAAATTTGTAGGTGAGTCGAAAGGTCAACAGTATTCCTTCTCACGAAATATCAGTTTTGAGAGGTTTTATCGAAGGAAATTCATCTTATGGTTTAACTAGAACCTTCATAATGTGCATTTAATCTTTTTAATTTTCTTATCTACGATCAGGCGGATCGGTGTCATTTTTAAGCGCTTCTACTACAGATATAAAGAATACTTTTTCGACGACTCTCGCTTGTTCCGGTGACCCCACATCAATTCAAATTTATTGTTCTTAAACTCCTTAGATGCGAACTCTCTTAACGCGTCAATCGATTTCTTGTCATGATTTCTAAAGGTGTTTTTTGTCGCCCCCAAAAATGTCGTCTGATTTGAATATAATTGTTCCGAAATGAATTTTGAGTACATATCAGGAAGTTTCCTATTTAGCGATCTCGACCAAATATAAATTTAGAAACATCACTCCACTAAAAATGTTCTGAACTAGCCTCAAATCGGATATTATCCGCCGTAACTAGTTCACAAATCCCACTATCTTTTACCCGTGAAGTATTGGCTGAGTAAAAAAAAAAAATAAATTCAAAGGAAAAAAACAAATCCAGTTAATCTCAACACAGCAGACATAACAGTTTACGTCGACGCTCTTCCAACTTGATGTTTTATCTTTCATCCATAATGAACAATAACACTGAGTTTATGAAGAAACAAGTAATGTTTTTGAATTTTATATCTCAGGACGGCTATGTAATTCTATCTATTGCCAGACGCATCAATCCCGTTTCGGGTGGCTACAAACATATCGCCTCCACGTCGTCCTGTCCTCCGTCTTTTGACTGCCATTCTCCCAACTCACACCCAAATCTCTCATATACCTCTCCACCCCATCCCTCCATCTCATCCTCGGCCTCCCCCTCCCTCGTCCCCCCTCCACCTCACTCACACTCTCCGTTAGTCTTTCACCCTCCATCCTCTCCACATGGCCAAACCATCTCAGTGTGTTCCTCATGATGCTTCCTATCACATCCACATCCACACCACAACGCTCCTTTATATCCTCATTCGTTAGCCTGTCTCTCCATGTGACTCCACAGGTTCCTCAAATAACTCATTTCCACAGCTCTCACTCTTGAATTGTGTCCTTCCTACAACGTCCAAGCTTCACTTCCACACGTTAGAGTTGGTATCACAATACTGTCATACAGTGACTTTTTGACTTCTATGCTCACTTCCCTGTTGCTTATCACTGCTTTCAAGGAACGAGCAACCTTTATTCCCTGCTGTACTCTTTCACTCACTTTTCCCTCCAAACCTCCATCCTTACTCATCACACTACCAAAGTACTTAAACCTACTCACATTTTCCAATTCCTCCCCATCCAACCTCGTTGTACATTCACTGATCACCTCTCTCAAAGACCATCACTTTTCTCTTCCCTACATTCACCTTTAGATTTCCTTTTTTACACACTCCCTAACTCATCCACCAAGCCTTGCAGCTCCCCTTCGTCTTCACTCAACACAGTATCATCTGCACACAAAAGAACAGGGAGTTTCCACTGTCCTTGTGAAAAATGTTTCATAGTTCTGGTAAACAAATTGGGGCCCTCTTTCTGGGCACCAAAATGTGAAAAATATGTCTGTATCCCTGCCGGGGCACCGCTATGTAAAAAATTTCTGGTATTTACTAATAAACAACTCGTAGGTCGCTACTCGTCTATAAAGTTGTCCTTAAGTAAATCAAACGTCTCATAGAGTTAGGCGAAACGTAACTTAACCTTAAATCACCTACAATAATTATTTCTCTTCTATCTCATAGTTAATGCATCCTTGAATTGGCCAATTCGTAAAGGTTACTTAGCTACTGAAGATGGAGTGATCGTTAACCGATGACGATGAGGCTGCTTAGTGTAATTGCTTGAGCAAACAAGTGTCCTTATCGTGCGTATATACAACCGAGTTAGCTTGAGAGTGACTAGGAACAGAGTGTGGTGTGCGGCAAGATCTACCTCCCTCATAGAATGGTAGGTTGCCAACTATTAATTATTTACAATACCAAATACAGTAAGATTACATCATGATATGTACAGGGCGAATCTAACAAATTAATCAGTTTTATTTAAAGTCAGATGAAATATTCCCTTAAACCTTGTAAATATCTTAATTCCACATCCGCTAGGGCTTTGAAATGGCTTCTGGAGCATTCTGATCGAATAAAAAATTTAATATTTTCGCAATATAGCATATCATGTTACTATTTATATTCACCTAGGTAAAACCACTGAGAGAATTGTTTAGGTATCAGATATATATAATTAGGAAAAGCGAATTACATAGCCGTCCTGAGATATGAGTAGGTGAGAATAAGAGTGCGAAAGAAGTATGTGTAGTTGTTGGTAAAAGATGGAAGAACATAGGAGTATGAATCAATTGGGTCAAAGTTTGTGTGGGTAAGGTTGAAAGTTGGATTACAAATGTGGGCGATTGTGTGTGTGTGTATGCGCCAACGCAAGATCGTGCTAGCAGAGTGAGAGAAGAGTTCTAGACAAATGTGGAAGTGTGCATGGATAAGATTGGAAGGAATGGGAGAGTGTTTTTGATTGGTGATATGAATGGTTAAGTAGGGAATCTGAAGGTGGATGGAATAGTTGGTGAGTGGGGTGTGCATGCTTAGATGAGAATGGCAGTGCGTCAGTGGACATTTGTACTGGGAGGGGGTTGGTGATAGCCAATACCCTCTTCAGACATAAAATGATCCACAGGTATACATAGCGAGTGATGAGAAGGAAAGCAATGATTAATTGTGTGTGGATGAAAGGATGCGAAGATGTGTAATGGCTTATAGAGGTTTGGGGAGTGGACTTTCTGACCACTGCTTGGTGGTGGCCAGAATTAGGATCCGAGTAAGATTGAGAAACAAAAGAAGGAGAGTGGAAAGGTTACAAGATGAGAAAAAAGCAGAGTATAAGAGAAGTGGAGGAACGGATATTTACATAAGAAATATGTGCAGTATATCATGTGGTGTGTGGGATGAAGAGATGACGGAGGGGGGTGCAAGGAACAGCGTGGTTAACTGAAGAGGTGAGACAGGCTGTGGCACAAAAGAAGAAAGCATACAATGAATGGATGAGAAGCGGGGGTGGAAGAAGTTGAGAGGTGGAAGAGTTATATGTAGAAAGGAAGGTAAAAAGATTAGTAAGTAGAGAGTGGATGAGGAATTTGGAAGGAATTTGAGCGTAAAGTTCAGGGACTGTACGTGAGGTTGGCAGGGGAGTGAAAAATATAAATGGTAGATTACTAGTGGAGAAGGGTAAAAAAGTGAGCAGATGGAAAGAACACTTTAAGAAATGGTTGAACATACAGGATGGAAGTAATGCGAGTATAAGTGGCTGGGGAATGGCTGGGAGAAGGAGGGAGGTGAGAAGACAGGAAGAAATCAGTAGGATAGAAATTGTGGAAGCAATGAAGAGAGTTAAATAGGGTAAAGCCCCAGGAATTGATGGAGTGTGTGGTGAAATGCTGAAGCATGGGGGAGAGATAGTAGTAGAATGGATGTGGAAGATGTGCAGATTGGCCTGGGAGGAAGGTAGTGTCCCGGAGGATTGGAAGTCAGGTATAATTATTCCCTTGTACAAGGAAAAGGGGAAAAAGAAGTGTGTGGTCATCATAGGAGCATTTGTCTTCTTAGTATAACAGGAAAAGTGTATGGTAGGATACTTATTGACAGAGTTAGAGAAAGAACAGAGGAATTAGTTGGAGAAGAACAGGGAGGCTTTAGGCAGGGAAGAGGTTGTGTAGATCAGATATTCATTATAAGATCTTTAGTGGAAAAGGTTCTAGAGAAGGGAAAGAAGTTGTATACGGCTTTCATGGATTTGGAGAAAGCATATGACAGGGTGAACAGACAAGGATTGTGGAAAGTGTTAAAAATGAAATTATGGAGTAGATGGGAAGTTCAATGATGTGATGGTGCAAAGGATGCAGTGCGTGTGGATGGTGAACTAAGTGAATTTTTCTCTTCGAAGGTTGGGTTGAAACAGGAATGTGTCATGTCTCCATGGTTGTTCAATCTGTACATGGATGGGATAATAAAAGAGTTACAAGGTAGGGTAGTGGATGTTGGAGTGGCCCTGGTGAGAGAGGATAGTGTTTGGAAACTCCCTGTATGTTGTTTCCAGATGATACTGTGTTCTTGAGTGAAGACGAAGGGGAGCTGCAAGGCTTGGTGGATGAGTTTGGGAGTGTAAGAAACGGAATCTAAAGGTAAATGTAGGGAAGAGTAAAGTGATGGACTTTCAGAGGTGAAGTCAGTGAATGTACAGCGAGGTTGGATGGGGAGGAATTGGAAAATGTGAGTACGTTTAAGTACTTGGGTAGTGTGATGAATAAGGATGGAGGTTTGGAGGGTGAAGTGCTTGAAAGGGTACAGCAGGGAAGAAAGGTTGGTGGTTCCTTGAAAGCAGTGATAAGAAACAGGGAAGTGAGCATGGAAGTGAAAAAGTTACTATATGACAGTATTGTGATACCAACTAGAACGTATGCAAGTGAAGCTTGGACGTTGTTGGAAGGACACAAGTCAATTGTGAGAGCTGTGGAGTCACATGGAGAGACAGGCTGACGAATGAGGATATAAAGGAGCGTTGTGGTGTGGATGTGGTTGTGATAGGAAGCGTTATGAGGAACACACTGAGGTGGTTTGGCCATGTGGAGAGGATGGATTGTGAAAGACTAACGAAGTGAGGTGGAGGGGGGAAGAGGGAGAGGGAGGCCGAGGATGAGATGAAGGGATGGGATGGAGAGGTGTATGAGAGGGGGGTGTGAGTTGGGAGCATGGCAGTGAAATGGCGGGGGACAGGACGATGTGGAGGCGATTTGCTTATAGCAACCCGAGACGGGATTGAGGCGTCTGGCAATAGGTAGATAGATAGAAGTATGTATGTATATATATATATATATATATATATATATATATATATATATATATATATGTTTGTATATATGTTTAAATGTATATACATATATATATAACTGGCCTTAATAACCAGGGGCTTCGGCCCCAATGGTTGATAGGCCTGGGGGAAAAAAAAAAAAAAAAAAAAAAAAAAGGTCAGTTGTCACTTTTATGCATGGTCGTGGAGAGTGAGGTTGTGTGCTGCTGACCTCTCCTCTAGCTTTCTAGGGCTGCCTCACCGGCAAATAGCTTTTTTTTTTTTCACCATTCTGGTGTGCGTTAGGCTAGATAGTTTCTCACTTTCCTCCCCTTCCTGTTAGTTTGGAACAGTAGGTATCTGTTCCTGTGTACTGAGATTACCTTTGCTTGCTGCCCACGGAGGGTCCCCCCCACTGATCGCTCTGGGGCGTGAATTAACACGGTCGGGCCTCCCTGGAGTGGTTTGAGAGGGCAATTTCAGCCTTAGGTGTTTGGTCCCGGTGTGTTTTGTCCCTTGCTCGTTTTCGTCCTTCTTCCCACTTCCCCCGTTAGGGGGGGGGGTGGTTACTATGTCGGACGCCCCTGCCGCCTCCCCCCCCCTTCAGGGGGGGAGGTGGTCCTGACGAACCTAGGACTGTACCACGGACTGACCGCCCACTGACTGAACGGCCCCAGACTCGTACCGATCTGGACATTAATGTAAATAATGTACAGTTTGTAACGCTCCATGCTCTCGGTTCCACTCCCTTGAGCAGTATCAATCCTTTCATCATCAAGAAAGTGATTGATTACTGTGCTGGGGAGGTGGAACAGGTGAAAAAACTTGCAAGTGGAGATCTCCTCATCAAAACCTTCAACTCCTCCCAGGTAAAAGATTTGATGAAACTTCGTAAGTTCCATGAATATGATGTCGAGCCGAAGATCCCGCACGCCATGAATTCCTGCAAAGGTGTTATCACCTGCAGGGATCTTATGGTCATGGAAGAGGACGAGATCATACGGGAACTTGCTCAACAGGACGTAATCAATGCCCGATTTATAACCAGATTTTCTGAAGGCATGAGGACGAAGACTGCCACTATTGTCTTGACTTTTGGAAAAGTTTCACTCCCAGACCATGTCAAAGTTGGATACGAAATTGTTAACATAAGACCTTATACCCCTAATCCACTTCGTTGTCTAAGGTGTCAATTGTACGGGCACGGCGATAAGACTTGTCGGGCTTCCCAGTCAGTGTGTGGCAAATGTGGAACACAGGGACATGATGCTGAACACTGCACATCGGAGATGGTACGTTGTTTTCACTGCAAGGGCGCACACTCCACTTCCTCTAGGGATTGTCCCAAGTGGAAGGAGGAGAAGGAGGTCTGCGTAGTGAAAGCAACTGAGGGCATTTCCTACTACGAAGCTAGGAAAAAGGTGAAGGAGTTGCATGCAACTCCCACGCCAAATAGGTCCTATGCTTCGGCGGTAATGTCCCGTCCCGTGATGTGTTCTGTTGAAACACAGACTGACCCTGAACCTGTTCCTCTTGACACACACTCTACCTCTCCATCTGAGCCTCCTATCCAATCCACCTCTCAAACTGACACCCCTGTTGCACCTTGCTACTCTCAGGCTGCTGCTGCCTCTCAGTCAGTAAAGCCTAAACAGAAGTCTGACAACTCTAGTAAGAGTAATATGACCACCCTTAAGAAACAGCCACGTCCTCATGTTCTTCCTGCTCCGGGTCCAGCGAGGGAGAGAAGAGTTAGCTCTTCCTCGGGGGGCTCTGGGAGCCTAGTTATTGATGAGCAACATATGGAGGTTTCCGTTAGTAAGCACCGGGATAGGTCCCCCGGTAGCCACTCGTCCGGCGGCGGGTGGCATAAAAAAGCTAAGCACACTGGCCCCTCTCATAAATCTTAAACCGCCACATTCACTGTGTTACAATGGAATTGTAGGACTCTTGGGAATAAATTCCACAATATAGCAATTTTGCTATCTATACACAGGCCAGACATTGTTTGTTTACAGGAGACGCGCTTGGTGGATCACCCAGATCCTCCACAGTTCAAACACTACCATTCGTATAGAAGATATGATGGTCACGGAGTCGCCATATACACCCACAAATCACACCCACAAACGGAAGTGATTCTAAGCTCTACTCTGGAAGCTGTCGCGTGCAGAGTAAAATTTAATAACACGTATCTGTCTATTTGTTCTATCTACTGTCCTCCCCGTGGTCCCATTGATGGTGATGCTTTCACTTCACTAACCCATCAACTTCCGGGTCATAAGTTAATTTTAGGCGATTTTAATGCCCATCACTGTCAATGGGGAAGCTTGAGGAGTGATGGCAGGGGGGAGCAAGTAGCCGACCTCATACTACAGTCAAACCTCTGTCTTCTAAACAATGGTAGAGCGACTCGTGTAGATGACCGCACTGGTAACATGTCATGTATAGATCTATCCTTGTCATCTCCCGATATACACACTAACATCTCTTGGGACCCATATGACGACTCGATGGGTAGCGATCATTTTCCAATCTGTCTTTCTTATGCACGCGACGATTCTCGACCTCCCCCACCACCTAAATTTAACTTTAAGAAAGCAGATTGGGGTACTACTCACGGGTCGCCAATCTAGATATATCGGGAGATAACATTGACGAGAAAGTTTCACACCTACAGACTTCCATTATACACGCAGCTGAGGCTGCTATTCCCAAGACATCTACAATTCCAAACAAGCGTAGAGTTTCGTGGTGGACACCAGATTGCCGACAAGCACTCACCAAGCGCAATAGGAGATACAGGATTTTTGAGAAACAGCCAACAGAATCAAACTTTATTGCCTACAAAGCAGCTAAGGCTGAGGCAAGGAGGACAATTAAAGCGGCAAAACGGACTAACTGGCGTAGTTTTGTGTCCACGGTGAATCGCTCCACCCCACTAAGTCAGGTCTGGTCCACCATAAATGTACTAAACAACAAGTACACCCGGTCACCAATCACCACACTTGAGGTGGCCGGGAATGTAATTGACGATCCCGTGGATATTGCCAATACTATTGCCGACCATTTTGCCCAGGTAAGCAGCTCAGCAAACTATGATCCTCGCTTTCTCCACCATAAGCATACGGCTGAGCTGCAAAACTTAGACTTTGCCACGGAAGACGGAGAGACCAGCTACAACTCCGAATTTACGTTAGATGAACTTCTCCTTGCCCTTAAATCCTGTAAAGGCTCCAGTCCCGGTCCATCCACCATTACGTACGGTATGATCCAGCATCTTACTCAGGCCAACCTGAGTAAGCTGTTAGCAGTGTACAATGAGATTTGGGCGTCTCGCACGTTCCCAAACTCATGGCACTACGCGCACGTCATACCGATACCTCGCCGAGACGGTCGCCTTACGAGTCCCAGCTCGTTTCGACCTATTGCGCTAACTGACTGTCTATGTAAGGTTATTGAACGTATGGTTAATAAAAGGTTACTTTTTGTTTTAGAGTCGAAGGGTGTGTTAAATGATCAACAGAGTGGATTCCGTAAATACAGGTCCACTCTGGATCATTTAGTGCACCTGGAGCATTGCATAGCCGAGGCTTTTGCCAATCGCGAATTCATGATAGGAATTTTTCTGGATATTCATAAGGCTTATGATATGACCTGGCGAAACGGAATACTACGTAAACTTTACGCTTATGGTTTAAGAGGTAATTTGCCCATTTTCCTTCAGAACTTCCTTACTGACAGAATGTTTTCTGTCAGGTTACCCTGTAACGTAACTTCGGACATATTTGTCCAAGAGAACGGGGTAGCACAAGGAAGTGTGCTTAGCCCTACTTTGTTCAGCGTTGCCATTAATGACATTCTGTCGTCCGCTTCCGTCCCCAGGACGATTAGATACTCACTCTATGCTGATGATTGTGCAGTGTGGCACTCTTCCCGCAATGCACAATCCTCGGCACAGCAGATTCAACTGGCACTTGAATCTGTTCAGCGTTGGGCCCTGGAGTGGGGATTTAAATTTTCCGTCCTTAAGTGTGTCGGTGTTGTTTTTACTCGTAAACTTAACGTACCTCCTTTGCATTTAACTTTAGATAATCAGCCGATACCTTTTCAAAATTCAGTCAGATTCCTGGGTCTACATTTTGACAGTAGGCTCAGTTGGAGAACACACATTAATCATTTGCTTGCTTCTTGTAGTAAAAAAGTAAACGTCCTTAAGTTTCTTTCCGGTAAATCGTGGGGAGCAGACAGAACGTCTTTATTGATGGTGTATAAGTCTCTTATCCGTTCTAAGCTTGACTATGGCTCACAGGTGTATGGGTCGGCATCGGATGCCGTCCTCCGTAGACTGGATGTACTTCAGAACGTATGCTTGCGTATATGTCTCGGAGCCCTTCGGTGTACTCGTGTGGAGTGGTTGGAAGTGGAGGCTAATGTGCCTCCCCTCCGTCTACGACGTGACCACCTGTTATTTTCTTACGGTATCACCACCCACCGTAAACGCTCACTTGGCCTTCCGACCTGTCGGATCCTCCTACAGTGGGAATACCTGCTGTATGCGGCCCTCAAGCCGGTGGCTGTGAGGCTTCACTTCCTCTGTGAGGCGTTAGGGTACGACCTTTCTAATGGGGATCAGGTTTTAACGTCAAAAATAGCGCCCTGGGAGTCACTTTCCACCACATTCAACACTGACTGGCTCCCCGTCGCAAAGTACAAGGCGCCGGAGGTGGAGGTACGACAGTTGTTCCGGATGATCCTCATTAGACACCTAGCGTCATTCCACTTGTACACCGATGGCTCTAAGATGGATGAATGTGTGGGTGCGAGTGTGTGGTCTACGGAGTAACGCATCCGTTTTCGCTTGCCCCCCCATACGCCTGTATTCACTGCCGAATTATTTGCCATAGATCAAGCTACAGACTTTGCTTTGCGTTCAGATCACGACAGTTTTGTCATTTTTTCGGACTCTAAGTCAGCCCTTCAGGCAATTCATTCATGTAGGACTGATTCACATGAGGTCCTGGGCCGCATTATCAATAAGCTGCATACATGTGCTAAATCCTTCACTCTGATCTGGGTGCCTGGTCATTGCGGTATTTACGGCAATGAGCAGGCTGACATACTAGCTAAATCAGCTGTAGAACTCGAGGACACTTGGGACGTTCCTCGTGAGCTACAGTCTAGTCTCTCTTTCGGAAAGAAATCAATTAATCTTCTGTGGCAAAGTCAGTGGACCGACCTGGCAATTCCATCTGTCAAAAGGACCATATGTGACTGGTCCAGTTCCTCCCGAGGAAACAGACGGGAGGAGGTCGCTTTAGCCCGCCTCCGCATGAATTCCACCCTAATAACACATATGTTACCATATATTAACAGACAATTTCCACCGCGTTGTACCACCTGTGACGCGGTGTTATCTATTAGTCACATACTTTTGTACTGCAGTAGGTATGCTGGGGAACGTACTTCTCTGGCTGCCTACTGTAGGACAAATGCGCTCCCTTTCACACTTGATTCTGTCTTGGGTGATGGGGACGTTGGTGTGACTAATAAATTGATGACTTTCCTGAAAGAGACCAGATTACTCAGAGAGTTGTGATTTATTTTATGAACTTGGTTGTGGTTTCCTTATTTATTATATATATCTTTTTTTTTTTTTTTTTTTTTTTTTTTTTATATAGGGATATGGTTTTTGTACATATGTAAATACCTCAATACACTTTTATATATTTGTGAACCGCAGGAGGAGGTTAGATTTATATAAATGTGTATTTTTTTTTTTTTTTCCTTTTCTTCAGGACCAGTAAATTTGATTTTGTTTTTTTATTTTTCTATTTTTTTATTTATTTATTTTTATTTTTTGTATATATATATATAAATTTGATAAGTATTTGATAATTTTGTAGTAGTATAGTAATGAGTCTACATATGATGTATAGATGGAAGTATTTGTCCTGGTACTATCCATGTATACTGATGTACTCTTTATTACTTATTATGTTTCATAATCATGAATAATAACTTAATATTAGTATGAAATAGATGCAAATATTTCATATCATTATTTTGGCTTTCATGATTATCGATTCTTGCTGGCCTAATGCCCCTTCAGGGTGATGGCAAAAAAAAAAAAAAAAAAAAAAAAAAAAAAAAGTCAGTTGTGGGGACTTTGATGGATGGTTGCGAAGGGGACTTTGATGCATGGTCGTGGAGTGTGCAGACGTGTTTCTCTGGCTCTCCTCTAGCTGCAGGGTTGCCTCACCGGCTTTAGCTTTGTTTTCTCCGCCACTAGGGCGTTTTTCAATAAAGTTAGGTTAGCTAGTACTAATTCTCCTCCCAGCCCTTTAGAGATATAGTAAGTGTCTATATCTGTTTCCTGAGATTGCCTTTGCTTACTCACCTCTGGAGTGTACCCCCCACTGATCGCTCTGGGGTGTGAGTTACACACGGGCGCGTCCTCCCGAGAGTGGTTTGAGAGGGTAATCTCAGACTAGGTGTTTTTTCCCCCGGCAAATTCTCCCTTGGTTGTTTTTCTCTTTCTTCCCACTTCCCCCTCACGGGGGAAGTGGTAACTATGGCGGACGCCACACCTGTCTCCCCCCCCTTCAGAGGGGGAGGTGGTCCTGACGAAAGTAGGAACGACCGGACTGACCACCCCCAGACTGACGGACGCCAGACTCGAGCCCCACTTGATATCCCGGTAGCAAATGCGACCTACGTCACCATCCATGCGCTAGGTTCCACTCTCCTGTCCAGTCTCAATCCCTTCCTTATCAAGAAGGTGATTGACCACTGTCTTGAGGAGAAGTCGAACAAGTTAAAAAACTTGCTAATGGAGATCTCCTGGTCAAAACTGTAAACTCGGCACAAGTAAAGGATTTGTTGAAACTGCGCAAATTTCATTGTTACGATGTCGAAGCCAAAATCCCAGTCTCCATGAATTCTTGCAAGGGTGTTGTCACTTGCAGGGATCTCATGGTGATGAGCGAGGACGAGATCGTAAGAGAATTGGCGCAGCAAGATGTCATAGAGGCTAAATTCATAACTCGCTACTCGGAAGCCATAAGGACGAAGACAGCAACTATCATCTTGACGTTTGCCAAATCTTCTCTTCCTAATGAAATAAAAGTTGGTTACGAAATTATTCACGTTCGGCCGTACATCCCTAACCCTTTGCGTTGCCTGAAATGCCAGCTGTATGGGCATGGTACAAAGACTTGTCGGGCTTCCCAGCCAGTGTGCGGCAAGTGTGCAAGCCAGGGTCATGATGCGGAAAGTTGCACATCAGAGACAGTACGTTGCATTCACTGCAAGGGTACTCACTCCACTTCCTCTAGGGATTGTCCCAAGTGGAAGGAGGAGAAGGAAGTCTGCACAGTGAAGGCAACTGAGGGTATTTCCTACTACGAAGCTCCCACGCCGAATAGGTACTATGCTTCGGCGGTAATATCCCGTCCTGTGATGTGCTCTGTCGAGACGCAGACTGACCCTGTCTTTCTCCCTCCTGCCGCTCACAGTACATCTCCATCTCGACCTCCTGTCCGTTCCAACTCTCTCACTGACATCCCTAAAGCTTCAACTTACTCTCAGGCTGCTGCTGCCTCTTCATCAGTACGGCCTAAAACGAAGCCTGACAAGCCTACTAAGAATAACATGACCACCCTCACGAAACAGTCACGTCCTCATGTCCTTCCGGTTCCTACTCCAGCGAGGGAGAGAAAGGTTAGCTCTTCCTCGGGGGAGGCTGGGAACCTAGTTATTGATAATAATATGGAGGTTTCCATTAACAAGCACCGGGATAGGTCCCCCGGTAGTCGCTCGCCTGCCGGCGGGCGACAAAAAAAGACAAAGCACACTGGCCCCCAACGAAAATCTTAAACCGCCGCATTCACTATACTACAGTGGAATTGTAGAGGTATTGGGAATAAGTTAAACAATATAGCAATCTTGCTTTCTATACACAGGCCAGACGTTGTTTGTTTACAGGAGACGCGCCTGGAGGATCGTCCTGATCCTCCACAGTTCAAACACTACCACTCGTATAGAAGATATGAAGGTCACGGAGTTGCCATTTACACACACAAATCACACCCACAAACGGAAGTGATTCTAAATTCTACTCTGGAAGCGGTCGCGTGCAGAGTAAAATTTAATAACACGTATCTGTCTATTTGCTCTCTGTACTGTCCTCCACATGGCCCCATTGATAGTGATGCTTTAAATTCACTAGTGGAACACCTGCCTGGAAATAAGTTAGTGTTGGGCGATTTTAACGCCCATCACTATCAATGGGGTAGCTTGAGGATCGATGGTCGTGGGGAGCAAGTAGCCGACCTAATACTACAGTCCAACCTCTGTCTTCTGAACGATGGTAGAGCGACTCGTGTAGATGATCGTACTGGTAACTTTTCGGCCATTGACTAATCTTTGGCCTCCCCTGGTATACATCAAGATCTCTCATGGGACCCTTACGACGACTCTTTGGAAAGTGATCATTTACCCATCTGTTTTTCTTATACACGCGACATCATTTCGGACCCTCCACCTCCAAAATTTAACTATAAGAAAGCAGATTGGGGATCCTTCTCAAGGATCGCCAATTTAGATATATCTGGGGAGACCATAGATGTTAAGGTCGAAAATATAACTACTTCCATATTACACGCAGCTGAGGCTGCTATTCCCAAGACTTCTACAGTTTATGCTAAGCATAGAGCACATTGGTGGACGCCGGATTGCCGACAAGCATTCAGAAAACGCAATAGGAGATACAGGATTTTTGATAGTCAGCCCACTGAGAAAAATTTTATTGCATACAAACAGGCACGGGCTGAGGCAAGGAGAATGATAAGAAGGGCCAAACGTGACTCCTGGCGGTCCTTTGTGTCCACGGTGACTCGAACAACACCATTACGTAAAGTCTGGTCCACCATAAGAATATTAAATAATAAAGGCCCATATTTCCCCATTACCACCTTGCAAGTAAATAATAACATCTATGACGAGCCCGTGGACGTTGCTAACATCCTCGCCAGGAGTTTTTCTCATGTAAGTAGCTCAGCCAATTATGACCTGCGTTTCCAACATCATAAACGCACGGCTGAGCTACAGATATTAGACTTTGCCACAGAAGACGTAAACTCCCCGTACAACCAAGAGTTTACGCTAGATGAACTGCTCCTTGCCCTTAAATCCTGTAAAGACACGAGCCCTGGACCAGACACCATCACGTACGGTATGATCCAGCATCTTAATCAGGACAACCTGATTAAGATGTTAGCATTGTACAATGAGATTTGGGCGTCTCGAACGTTCCCAAACTCATGGCACTTTGCGCACGTCACACCGATACCCAAAGAGGCTGGTCGTCTTATGAATCCCACTTCATTTCGTCCTATTGTGTTGACTTCTTGTCTATGTAAGGTCATGGAACGTATGGTTAACAATAGGCTTCTTTTTATTTTAGAGTCGAAGAACTTGTTAAATGATCAACAATGTGGCTTCCGTAAATACAGAAGTTCACTAGATCATTTAATGAATTTGGAGCATTGTATTGCAGAGGCATTTGCCAATAAAGAATTCATGATAGGGGTGTTCTTGGACATCCATAAAGCCTATGACATGACATGGCGACACGGTATACTAATGAAGCTCTATGCTTATGGTTTAAGAGGAAATTTGCCTGTTTTTATTTCAAATTTCTTAAGGGACAGAACTTTCTCTGTCAAATTGCCCCGTAACGTAACATCGGATATATTTATCCAGGAAAACGGGGTGCCGCAGGGAAGTGTGCTTAGTTCGACTATATTTAGTATTATGATCAATGATATTCTGTCATCAGCTCCCATCCCGAGGAATCTTAAATACTCACTCTACGCTGACGATTGTGCAATATGGCACTCTTCCCGTAATGCACAATTTTCGGCTGGACGGATTCAAGCAGCCCTTGACTCCGTCCACCAATGGGCCTTGCAGTGGGGATTTAAGTTTTCCGTCCGTAAGTGTGCCGCTATAGTTTTCACTAATCGTAACGTACCTAATTTGTGCTTAACTTTGGATAATCAGGCGGTACCTTTTCAAAATTCTGTAAAATTTTTAGGAATACATTTTGATCGTAGAATGAATTTTAAACTTCACGTTAATACTTTGCTTGCTCGTTGTGATAAACCGTTAAATGTCCTCAAGTACCTAGCGGGTACTACCTGGGGTGCCAACAGAAAATCTTTATTAATGGTGTATAAGTCCCTTATTCGATCGAAGCTAGACTATGGCGCACAGGTGTATGGCTCGGCATCCGATGCCACGCTGAAAGGATTGGATGTGCTACAGAATAAATGTTTGCGAATGTGTCTTGGAGCCGTCCGGTGTACACGTGTGGCTCGTATGGAAGTGGAGGCGAATGTGCCTCCCCTCCGTATTCGCCGTGACCACCTGGCCTTGTCCTATAGTGTAAGGACATTTAGAAAAAGTAATATCGGCAATGTGGCCTGTACCCCCCTGCGTCAATACCACCACCTTCTGCGGGGGGTGCGTCGGCCACTTGCCGTTCGCCTCCACTTACTGACTCAGGAGCTTGGTGTGGACCCCAGTGACTGTGACAAGTTGGTGTTAAAAAATATAGCGCCTTGGGAGCCACCTGCCTTTACTGTTGATGTTACATGGCTCCCAGCACCAAAGGCCAAGACGCCGGAGGCGGAGGTCCACCACTTGTTTCGTAACATCATTGTTCGTCACTTGGGGTCTCATCAATTGTACACCGACGGCTCCAAGTCGAGTGAATGTGTGGGTGCAAGTGTGTGGTCGACTGAATGTGCCCTCAGGTATCGGTTGCCGACTCATACATCTGTGTTTACTTCAGAACTCTTTGCTATTGACAAAGCCATAGACTATGCTCTCAATTCTAGGCATGACTCATTTGTCATATTTTCAGATTCAAAATCAGCCCTTCAGGCAATTGCATCTTGTACTACGGACTCTCATGAGATCCAGGGCCGGATCGTTAATAAGCTGCATTCATGCAACAAGTCATTCTCGCTGATCTGGGTGCCTGGTCATTGTCGTATCAACGGCAATGAGCAGGCTGACTTACTTGCAAAGTCGGCTGTGGAGCTCGAGGAGACTTGGGACGTTCCTCGTGATCTACGGTTGAGTCTATCTCTCGGAAAGATATCAATAAATCTTCTGTGGCAAGGTCAGTGGACCAGACTAAATATTCCAACTTGTAAGCCGTACCTGGGCGACTGGGACACTGCCAACCGTCCCAGTCGCCTAGAAGAAAAAGTGTTGGCACGGTTACGGCTTAATGCCACCATTGTAACCCACATAAAACCATATATAGAAAGACGCTTCCCACCGCACTGTGACATCTGTAATGCGGTGTTATCTATTTGTCATATCATCCTGCGCTGTCGGCGATTTATTCGTGAACGTGCTTCACTTATAAATTACTGCGGCGCAGTAGACGTCCCCTTCACCCTTTCCACCATCCTGGGTGATGGGGACATTGTTATGACTGATAAATTGATGGCTTTCTTGAGAGAGACCGGACTGATCAGAGTGATGTGACTTTTTTACTGCGTGGTTATGGTTTTTATGAACAGTAAATATGTATATATTGTAATATTAATTAGGGTTGACAGTTGACATATTTTAAATAGTTCCTCCTCCCACCGATCTATTTCTAATATAGATGTCCCCTACATTAAGCCAAGTTCCTCGCCTGACAGTCACCAGCTGATGAGTGCAAGTGTGCAATATAGGAAGGTATTGGGCACTTGTAGTCGATGGTGGTCTGCTGGGCGAGGTTCTTCACTTTTTGTACAAATTATGTAAATACATTATATTATCTTGCTTAAGTTGTTCTAATTAGGGACGACAGCTGACGTATATGGAAATGTTCCTGACTCGTCTGATTCCCTTTCATATATTGATGTCCCCTATATTAGGTTGTGCCTCGACTGACAGTCACCATGTGATGAGTGCAGGTATGTCATGTAGAAAGGCATTACATATCTGCAGTCGATGGTGTTCTGTTAGTCGAGGTATTTTTACCATTAGTGTAGGTATAGCTATTTGTCTCTGTAGGATTTAGTATAGGTTAGCGATTTGTTTGTTAGGTGATTAGTTTTAGGGTCTTTAGATTAGTTTGTCTTTATATTATAAGGTATAAAAAATATAAAACCAAGAAAAAATTAAAAAAATAAAAATATAAAAAAATAAATAAATAAGATTAAAATTATTATATATATATGTACGTTTGCATGAAAATGTGTCTGTATGTATGCATGGAGGTGTGTGTGTGTGTGTGTGTGTGTGTGTGTATGTATATATATATATGTTTGTATATATATGTATATATATTTAAATGTATATTCATATATATATATATCCATGGCCTTAATAACCAGGGGCTTCGGCCCCGATGGTTGATAGGCCGGGGAAAAAAAAAAAAAAAAAAAAAAAATGTCAGTTGGGGGGAGACTTTGATGCATGGTCGTGGAGTGTGCAGACGTGTTTCTCTGGCTCTCCTCTAGCTGCAGGGTTGCCTCACCGGCTTTAGCTTTGTTTCCTCCGCCACTAGGGCGTTTTTCAATAAAGTTAGGTTAGCTAGTACTAATTCTCCTCCCAGCCCTTTAGAGATATAGTAAGTGTCTATATCTGTTTCCTGAGATTGCCTTTGCTTACTCACCTCTGGAGTGTACCCCCCACTGATCGCTCTGGGGTGTGAGTTACACACGGGCGCGTCCTCCCGAGAGTGGTTTGAGAGGGTAATCTCAGATTAGGTGTGTGTTCCCCGGGCAATTCTCCCTTGGTCGTTTTTCTCTTTCTTCCCACTTCCCCCTCACGGGGGAAGTGGTAACTATGGCGGACGCCACTGCTGCCTCCCTCACCTTCAGGGGGGGAGGTAGTCCTGACCGACCCCCGACTGTCTCACGGACTGACTACCCCCAGACTGAACGGCCCCAGACACGTACCCGCCTTGACATTAATGTACATAACGCCGAGTTTGTTTTAATTCATGCGGTTGGTTCCACTCCCCTGTCCAGCCTCAATCCCTTCATTATCAAGAAGGTGATTGATGGATGTGCAGGAGAGGTGGAACAGGTCAAAAAACTTGCTAGCGGAGATCTCCTAGTAAAGACTGCAAATTCGTCCCAGGTTAAGGATTTGATGAAGATGAGCAAATTCCATTGCTATGATGTTGTGCCAACGATCCCTCACTCCATGAATTCCTGCAAGGGAGTCATCACTTGCAGGGACCTCATGGCCATGGAAGAGGACGACATCGTACATGAACTTGCTCATGAAGATGTAATTGAAGCCCGTTTCATCACGAGATTTTCCGAGGGCAGGAGGACGAAAACGGCAACGGTTATATTGACTTTCGGTAAAGTGACTCTCCCAACCCATATCAAAGTGGGGTATGAAATTGTTAACGTAAGGACATACATCCCTAACTCACTTCGTTGTTTACGATGTCAGTTATATGGACACCATGAAAAGTCTTGTCGGGCTTCTCAATCAGTCTGTGGCAAGTGCGCAACACAAGGACATGATGCTGACCATTGCACATCAGAGGGTGTCAGCTGCTTTCACTGCAAGGGTGCTCACTTCACTTCCTCTAGGGATTGTCCCAAGTGGAAGGAGGAGAAAGAGGTCTGTGCGGTGAAGGCGACTGAGGGCATCTCTTTCTACGAAGCAAGGAAAAAGGTGAAGGAGTTGCATGCAACTCCCACACCGAATAGGTCCTATGCTTCGGCAGTGATGTCCCGCCCTGTGATGTGCACTGTGGAGACGCAGACTGATCTCGTGCTTGTTAATCAAGTCACTCACTCTACCTCCACCTCCACCTCTAAACCTCCTATAAGATCCAACTCTAACTGACCTCCCTAAAGCTTCATCATACTCACAGGCCGCTGCTGCTTCTCAGTCAGTCAAGCCTAAATCGAAGCCTGACAAGACTGTAAAACATAACTTCACCACCCTTTCAAAGCCACGTCCTCATGTCCTCCCTGCTCCTACCCCAGCGAGGGAGAGGAAGAACAGCTCTTCCTCGGTGGAATCTGGGAGCCTTGTTATTGACCAAAAAATGGAGGTTTCCGTCAACAAGCACCGGGAAAGGTCCCCCGGTAGCCACTCGCCTGGTCGCGGGGGGCATAAAAAAACTAAACACACTGGCCCCCCCTCGTAAATCTTAAACCGCCGCATTCACTGTACTACAGTGGAATTGTAGAAGTATTGGGAATAAGTTACACAATATAGCAATCTTGCTTTCTATACACAGGCCAGACGTTGTTTGTTTACAGGAGACGCGCCTGGAGGATCACCCTGATCCTCCACAGTTCAAACACTACCACTCGTATAGAAGATATGAAGGTCACGGAGTTGCCATATACACACATAAATCACACCCACAAACGGAAGTGATTCTAAATTCTACTCTGGAAGCTGTCGCGTGCAGAGTAAAATTTAATAACACGTATCTGTCTATTTGCTCTCTGTACTGTCCTCCACATGGCCCCATTGATAGTGATGCTTTAAATTCACTAGTTGAACATCTCCCTGGGAATAAGTTAGTGTTGGGCGATTTTAACGCCCATCACTATCAATGGGGTACCTTGAGGATCGATGGTCGTGGGGAGCAAGTAGCCGACCTAATACTACAGTCCAGCCTCTGTCTTCTGAACGATGGTAGAGCGACTCGTGTAGATGATCGTACTGGTAACTTTTCGGCCATTGACTTATCTTTGGCCTCCCCTGGTATACATCAAGATCTCTCATGGGACCCTTACGACGACTCCTTGGGAAGTGATCATTTACCCATCTGTCTTTCTTATACACGCGACATCATTTCGGACCCTCCACCTCCAAAATTTAACTATAAGAAAGCAGATTGGGGATCCTTCTCAAGGATCGCCAATTTAGATATATCTGGGGAGACCATAGATGTTAAGGTCGAAAATATAACCCAATCCATATTACACGCAGCTGAGGCTGCTATTCCCAAGACTTCTACAGTTCATGCGAAGCATAGAGCACATTGGTGGACGCCGGATTGCCGACAAGCATTAAGAAAACGCAATAGGAGATACAGGATTTTTGATAGTCAGCCCACTGAGAAAAATTTTATTGCATACAAACAGGCACGGGCTGAGGCAAGGAGAATAATAAGAAGGGCCAAACGTGACTCCTGGCGGTCCTTTGTGTCCACGGTGACTCGTACAACACCATTACGTAAAGTCTGGTCCACCATAAGAGTATTAAATAATAAAGGCCCATATTTCCCCATTACCACCTTGCAAGTAAATAATAACATCTATGACGAGCCCGTGGACGTTGCTAACATCCTCGCCAGGAGTTTTTCTCATGTAAGTAGCTCAGCCAATTATGACCCGCGTTTCCAACATCATAAACGCATGGCTGAGCTACAAATATTAGACTTTGCCACAGAAGACGTAAACTCCCCGTACAACCAAGAGTTTACGCTAGATGAACTGCTCCTTGCCCTTAAATCCTGTAAAGACACCAGCCCTGGACCAGACACCATCACGTACGGTATGATCCAGCATCTTAATCAGGACAACCTGATTAAGATGTTAGCATTGTACAATGAGATTTGGGAGTCTCGAACGTTCCCAAACTCATGGCACTTTGCGCACGTCATACCGATACCCAAAGAGGCTGGTCGTCTTATGAATCCCACTTCATTTCGTCCTATTGTGTTGACTTCTTGTCTATGTAAGGTCATGGAACGAATGGTTAACAATAGGCTTCTTTTTGTTTTAGAGTCGAAGAATTTGTTAAATGATCAACAATGTGGCTTCCGTAAATACAGAAGTTCACTAGATCATTTAATGAATTTGGAGCATTGTATTGCAGAGGCATTTGCCAATAAAGAATTCATGATAGGGGTGTTCCTGGACATCCATAAAGCCTATGACATGACCTGGCGACACGGTATATTAATGAAGCTCTATGCTTATGGTTTAAGAGGAAATTTGCCTGTTTTTATTTCAAATTTCTTAAGGGACAGAACTTTCTCTGTCAAATTGCCCCGTAACGTAACATCGGATATATTTATCCAGGAAAACGGGGTGCCACAGGGAAGTGTGCTTAGTCCTACTTTATTTAGTATTATGATCAATGATATTCTGTCATCAGCTCCCATCCCGAGGAATCTTAAATACTCACTCTACGCTGACGATTGTGCAATATGGCACTCTTCCCGTAATGCACAATTTTCGGCTGGGCGGATTCAAGCAGCCCTTGACTCCGTCCACCAATGGGCCTTGCAGTGGGGATTTAAGTTTTCCGTACGTAAGTGTGCCGCTATACTTTTCACTAATCGTAACGTACCTAATTTGTGCTTAACTTTGGATAATCAGGCGGTACCTTTTCAAAATTCTGTAAAATTTTTAGGAATACATTTTGATCGTAGAATGAATTTTAAACTTCACGTTAATACTTTGCTTGCTCGTTGTGATAAACCGTTAAATGTCCTCAAGTACCTAGCGGGTACTACCTGGGGTGCCGACAGAAAATCTTTATTAATGGTGTATAAGTCCCTTATTCGATCGAAGCTAGACTATGGCGCACAGGTGTATGGCTCGGCATCCGATGCCACTCTGAAAGGATTGGATGTGTTACAGAATAAATGTTTGCGAATGTGTCTTGGAGCTGTCCGGTGTACCCGTGTAGCTCGTTTGGAAGTGGAGGCGAATGTGCCTCCCCTCCGTATTCGCCGTGACCACCTGGCCTTTTCCTATGGTGTAAGGACGTTTAGGAAATGTAATATCGGCAATGTGGCCTGTACCCCCCTGCGTCAATACCACCACCTTCTGCGGGGGGTGCGTCGGCCACTTGCCGCTCGCCTCCACTTACTGACTCAGGAGCTTGATGTGGACCCCAGTGACTGTGACAAGTTGGTGCTTAAAAATATAGCGCCTTGGGAGCCACCTGGCTTTACAGTCGAGTCACATGGCTCCCAGCACCAAAGGCCAAGGCGCCGGAGGCGGAGGTCCACCACTTGTTTCGTAAGATCATTGTTCGTCACTTGGGGTCCCATTATAGGACTACATAATAGATAGATAGATAAATAGATAGATAGAGAGACAGATAGAAGCAGGAAGTCAAATGATGAGAAGGTGTTGTGTCTGCGAGAAGTGAGCAGCGCTAAACATGCTTACACGGAGGAAAGCTGACGACAGCGGCCAGTAAGGAGATGATGCAGTTAGCTGTCAGCAGTCCTCTCGTGAGAAAGATCTGTTGCCATGTGGAACATATGTGACACACCCCTACTACACCAGATTTTTAGAAAAGAGAGTTGAGAAGGAGACAAGCGACCCTAGAGAGAGGTCGAGACGGAGATTAGCCTTAGAACAGAAAGAGAGAGAGATAGCGAGACAGGGAGGTAGCTACCCGGGACTTATACTGTTATACCTGTTTAATATTTCCAAGACAAATAAAAATAGTCCCATACTATTCTTTACCTCTCTCGTCACTACATGACATCTGGTGGGGAAACTACTACAAGATATAAAAGCCGCTCGGCCACAAGTCTAAAATATACTTCTCTACAAGTAACTACAAAGTCTTTATGACATTTGGTGGCAGCCATCTACAATCAACTACAGCCATCTACAATCAACTACAATTAACAACTCTACGTCGTCTGTATAATCTTCTACACGCACCTACAAGTAGCGGCAGTCTTCATCCCACAACGAATAAATCACTAGAGAAAAGGACCGAGAAAACTTCCACATAGAATAAAGGGAACAAACAAACGAAGAGTGAGACACGACTCACAACTCATCTTCACTCAAGTTACTCATCGCTACTCATTCACTCACCACAGCTACCAGTGTGGGAAGCCGACGTCACCATGTGCTGAGATGACATCACAACGCGAGTCTGCCATGCCAAGCAACGTGTGACTGACACCAGGCACTTCTCACCCACTACTCATTACTCATTATTCACATAGCTCCTACTCATATTCACTTATTTTCACAGTTAAGTTGGGAATTCGACGTTCTATGCTGAGGTTTGCCTGGGACAGCCGTTAACCACTACAAATACCAGACCATGGAGTTTCCTGAGTAATATCGTCCATCAACACACCACTAGAATTATCAAGAGATCTTCAATCAAACCTGTATTTTCTTCCGAGATCGACTTTTGTATCGACACACCTCTACGATCTGTATCAAGTGGGTAAAATTATACTTGCTCATTTCTTCTCAGTGCTAAAATTAGCTATATTCAACTTATTTACTCATCTAGTTTGCTAGGACATAAATAAACAAGAGGCGTATTTCATAACATCATATCTTAATGACAGGAATATTTTCGCCACCACCCACGTTAATACCAGATGACACACAAATTGCCACAACATCAGACTCACAGTTAAGAGACAACCCACCCATTGTACAACCCACACCACACGTTATAGATAAGGAAACAAATACGGGAGTTTCGGATGATGAGTGGGAAACCCCTTCAGACGTAGAGAGTATCGACTTTGCAGCTGCCTTAAATACGTATGCCAATATACTTAACAGGGTTCACCAGTCCGGTCATACATATTCTACCATTCCCTCACATAACGATAAACTCGTACAAGTTGAATTAACAGGGCAATCATTAAATATGAATCAAGAACCAAATACTGCTGATCTAAAAACCACACCTCACGTTTTTGTGTATCACGAGGATAAAACTGCCCCAAAATTCTCTGGCACAGACAAGGATCGCATTGATGTCATTTCATTAATCAGTCAGTGCGAACAAATGTTCATCAAGCGCCACATACTAGATGAACAAGAGAAAATTGCTATTTTTTCATCTTGCATAAGCCAGGAAAGATGTCCAGCAAGCAATTTATTGCGCTCCGATAAGCTACATCGTGCTAGGACATATGATGAATTTAAAACTGAATTTCTGAAGAAATTTTCTGGAGGTATGAACTTGCCAGGTATAATTCCAGAATTACATAAAATTGTAGATCTTGTAAGGGAGCACACTACAAACCATGTGCTTAGTGAAATAACTGCTGATGTCTCCACAATCAAGAGAACCCTATTAGCTACTCTGGAGAATTCTAAGTGGATAACAGATGATGGAAAGATGTCCCCAGACCTCGTCGTGGACATCATTGGTTATGTAGCTGCCTTGTGTAAATTACCTGATAGAACCCTTAAGATCGCCAAAACAATCGCGTACACCCCGGGAATGTGCTTACTAGACTTAATGAACGAGGTAGAGATGCAGTGCAGTAAAGCAGGTGTGGTCGACACACATGCACATTCTGGTAGAATCAGGGTACCTGAGACAGTATCAGCTGTGAAAACATCAACACCGACCCCAAACAGAGAACAAAATCGATCGCGACCAGAAATGAGGCAGCCCAAACAAACAAAGACACCTAGACCTCGTTCCCACACGCCTTCCTACAGGCAGTTTCATAAGTTTTCGCGCAGCCCGAGCAGGTCTCGCGCCATAAACAACACTTTTTATGGGAAATCACCTCGTAGGTCACAGTCAAGGGATAGGTCCATTCTGTGTCATTACTGTGCAAAACCAGGACACACAAGGTATGAATGCTTTATCAAGGCAAAAGAGGATAATCAAAAGACACAAGGATTTGGTCCTTACTGTAGGCATCATAGATACCAAGGGCACTGGACTAGTGATTGCAAAACAGTAGAAAAAATTGTGTCTATGTTCAAATCGGGGGAAGACCAAGTCATGACAAAAAACGAACAAACGTAAAGAAGAACAAGGTTAAACTTCACATAGGAGGCATGTTGGGAAATGAGTGTATCTTGATACCAGCTGTATGTGAGGATCAAAACGTTTCCTTATTTTTAGATACAGGCTCTCCAGTGAACTTAATAACACATGAAGAACTAAACAGAATTCTTAAAAATAAAAAAGAAAGTAACTTTTCTGGATGAAGCTGATTTAGAATTATACACAGTAGATGGTCAAGAGATTACAGTAAAAGGTATGATAAGATTAAATCTCAGTTTCACAGAAACTACAAGACCATTCTCTGCATTGTTCTATATCGTTGAAAACTTAGCAATTAAAGCTCATATGTTACTGGGCTTAAGATCCATGAGAACTGAGAACATAACTATACTCCCACAAATGAATGGAATAGACTTTGATAATGAATTCATAGAGGAAATACTTTCAGAGCCCTCACCGATTGGTAGAAGAGAGCCAAAAAGAATTGGTAATATTAAAGGCTTTAACAAACATACACAAACAGATGAGTGTATAGATCCACTTACACCAGCAACCCCATCCTCCAGAATTAGTGACCCAGATAACAGTACTGATTTATCAATTTTTCCAGCCCATCTCATTAATGATTTGGTTATACCACCTAATTCATACATGAAGGTTACCATAAAGAGCAAATTACGGAATAGTACTGTTCTTGTCTTAGAAGAATTATGTAAAGTAAAGGGATTGTCAGTAGAAAACGCATTATATCATACGAACGACGAAGGGCTAACTCAAATATTCATTATTAATCACATGAATGGGAAAGTTCAGTTGAAGAAGGGAACTTGCATAGTTAATATTGAAAAATGTTTCGCCCCTGTGAAGGAAATAAATATTGGTGGAGTAACAAGTGAGATCAAATCTACGGATAGAGAAAGAATAAAAGAGAATTTAATTCACTCAGGTGAATTTGACGAAGAAAATGATTTGTTAACCCTGCTGGAAACACACAGGGACACCGTAGCATTGCCCGGAGAACAATTAGGGTGTACTAACTTGATTAATCACATGATTAATGTGCACCCAGAAACACCACCAATTTTCGTACCAGCTTATCGCATACCACACTCCCAACGTACACTTGCAAATCAGTATGTCGATGAAATGTTAAAGCTTGGAATTATTGAGCCTTCAGTTTCTCCGTGGAACGCTCCCTTTTCTTTGTGCCCAAGAGAAATGGAGAAATGCGTGCGGTAGTAGATTACCGTAAACTAAATAATCACACCATCCCAGACAGATTTCCCATGCCATTGCTAAGTGATGTTCTACAGAATATTGGTCCTGAGAATAATATATTCTCGACCATCGATCTCCTAAACGGATACTATCAGATTCCGGTATCTCAGGAGTCACGTAAATACACTGCCTTTTCAACAAACAGAGGCCATTATCAATATACAAGAATGCCAATGGGACTGAGGACAGCCCCCGGTACGTTCCAGCGTCTTATGAATTACGTATTGTCCGGAATTTTAGGACAAGGAATATTTGTTTATCTTGACGATATTATTATCGCAACGAAGAATATTAAGGATCATCTCAGGAAATTAGACTTACTCTTACAAAAGCTTAGTGATGCTGGATTAAAAATTAAACTTTCTAAATGCAAATTTTGCTTTAAGGAAATAAATTTCTTAGGCCACAAATTAAGTTCTGATGGTATTCACACCACTGATGACAAAATACAGGCAGTGAGAGATTTTCCTGAACCCACTACGACTGACGAAGTTAGACAATTTTTAGGTCTGGCTGGGTACTATAGGTCCTTCGTACCACAGTTCTCTCATATAGCCTTCCCTCTATTCCAACTACTCAAAAAAGATGCTGTATTCCAATGGGAAGAAGAACAAAAAAGGGCATTTAACAATCTAAAAATTGAACTAACAAATGCACCTTGTTTAGCATATCCGAATTACACGAAATCATTTCTTATTTGTACAGACGCATCAGTTAAAGGATTAGTGGCTGTACTGATGCAGGAAGATAAAAGAGGAAAGAATCAACCAATTGCATTTGCCAGCAGACAAACAAGAGGTGCGGAGAAAAATTATAGCACTACAGACTTAGAGGCACTTGCAGTGATTTTTGCATTACAAAAGTTTCGAGATTTGGTATATGGTTACGAAATCCACTTATTCACCGACCATAAACCACTGGTGGGTATGTTTAAAGAAAAACTCCTTTCTGGGAGGAGAGCAAGATGGAAATGTACAGTTGAAAACTACAATGTACAAATACATTATATACAAGGTAAAATGAATATAGTAGCTGACGCATTATCTAGGAACCCGAACACAATTCAGGTCGCGGCGTTAGATCTCAAAGGAAATATCCCAAACCACGAGGATATCGCAAAGGCACAAAGACTTGACCCAGTATGGTCAAAAGTAATATACAAGTTAGAAAGTGGAGATGACATACAATTACCCAAACTGCATGTCCCACTTGAACAATTCACAATGGTCAATAATACATTATACAAAATTAACTCTAAACAACCAAAACGCCAAAGAAATACTAACCAGTTGGTAGTACCTAATGACATGATACCCCAAGTATTACGAATGATACACGACAGCCCACATGCAGGACACCCTGGAAAGGATAAGACATTCAACCAAGCCCAGCTATTATATTACTGGCCTTCATTACGAAGAGATATAAACAATCATATAGACAGATGCGAATCATGTGCGAAACACAAAGGATACCCAATCACACCTGCACCGATGGGTAATTACCCTGTACCACATCAACCATGGGACGTTGTCGCTGTTGATTTACTCAAGATGCCATTATCATACAATAATAACCTATACTTATTCGTAGCAACGGATCATTTTTCCCGTTATGTCATTTTAGCTCCAATTAAAGATAAGACAGCAGAGACAGTAGCAAAGGCAATAACAGATAATGTAATATGTCGCTTTACTACCCCAAAGGTATTAATAAGTGATAATGGAGGAGAATTTAATTCTGAGATCTTACAAGAAATATGTAAACAATACAACATTAAAAAGGTTAACGTTTTGGCCTATCACCCAGCATCGAATGGGTTGGTAGAGAGACAAAATAAAAAGGTATTAGATGTGCTACGACACATTCTCAGTGAAAATTATGCAAGCTGGGATGATTGGATTCCCAGAGTAGAGGCCTCCATTAATGGGTCTATAAATAAATCCATTGGTGACACACCACATTTCATTATATATGGCACAGATAAAAAATTACCATATGAGCTCCTAGAAGGTGACAGCATGCCTATATACAATTACGATGATTACTCTAAACTCCGTTTACGTGAATTCCAGGACATTCACAAAAGAGTGCAAAAACAATTAACGATGTCCAAGGAAGAAATGACGGAGGCATTTAACAAGAAGGCAAAAGATTCACCTTTCAGCTTAGGAGACATTGTTTACGGAGTCATTCATACGAGAGACAATAAATTATCCCCTAAGTTTGAGGGCCCATACAGACAGGGAGTGCTGGAGCTCCCGTTTCATCAGCCCTCAGGACTAGTTCCTGACCATCCCCCTTTGCTGAACTTTTTCAGTGTCTCAGTTACACAGAGAGTAGGCCAGCATGCTCTCCAGTACAAATTTCTCTATCTATCTTCACCAAACTACATGCACAGTACACACTACACTTCCTATTCAGAATTTACCAAAATGGCGTCAATTCACCCAGCCTCGGAGTCCCCAGGGGGGGGGACCATAAATGCCCCCGCCATCTGCCCCTCTCCCGGTGACGACTCGAGGTGCCTGGAACCACTGTCTGACTCTCTTCTTCTTCATTTCTGCAACATTCGCGGCCTTTCATCTAACTTTCGCTCTGTTGAACACCACCTCTCCTCCTCTAAACCTCACCTTCTTTTTCTAACAGAGACTCAGCTGTCTGAGGCAACTGACAGCAAACTCTTTTCTGTATCCTCCTACTTTCTCTATACTCATTTCAAAGCCAAAGGTGGCTGTTGTGTATACATACGCAACGACTTATCTTGCTCTCGTGTTCCTGAACTTGATTCTTCTGAATTCTCCACTCTCTGGCTTCGGCTTTTCCTGTCATTCTCTGACTAAATATATCTGTGCTGTTTACTTATCCCCTAATTCTACTGACTATCAAAAATTCTTCGACTATCTTACTTCTACGATGGAACACATTCTGTCCATTTCTCCTTTCTCTGAAATCTCCATTCTTGGAGATTTCAATGTTCACCACCACCTTTGGCTCTCCTCTCCTTTCACGGATCCACCTGGTGAACAAGCCTACATCTTTTCTATCCTTAATGACCTAGAGCAGCTTGTACAGCACCCTACCCGTATCCCTGACCGCCTTGGAGAGAGCTCCAACATACTTGACCTCTTCCTCACAACTAATCCTTCTGCTTACTCTGTTAATCTTTCTCTCCGTTGGGCTCCTCCGATCACAACCTTATTACCTTAACCTGTCCTATCGCTCCAGTACGGCCTGCGGACCCTCCAGGGAAACGTCGTCTCTGGCATTTTGGAGCTGCGGACTGGGGAGGCCCTCAGGCAGTACTTCTTTGATTTTCCTGGAATGATTATTGCTTCCATGGCCGTGAGCCATCTGAGTGTGCCTTGCGCATTACGGAGGTTATTCTCTCGGGCATGGAAGCATACATTCCTTTCTCATATCCTTTGACTAACGCAAGAAAGCCTTGGTTTAATCACGCTTGTTCTAATGCTGTCCGCAACAAGGAGAAGGCCTACAAAAGGTACCGGAGCCAACCCACCCCTGAATCATATAATCTTTACGTTTATGCCCGGAATCGTGCTAAGTCTGTTCTTCGCTCTACTAAAAATAATTTCATCCATACTAAATGCTCTCAACTCTCCAACTCGAATTCTTCCCGCTCCTTCTGGCACTCCTTGCCAAAAATCTTTCTAACAACTTTACCTCATCATCCTTCCCTCCTCTTTTCTACTCTGATGGTTCTGTAGCTATTTCTTCTACTGATAAAGCAGATCTCTTCGCCTGACTTTCTCCTCCAATTCCACCTTAGACGATTCAGTGCTGTTCCTCCATCACTTCCCCCTCTGACTTCCTCATGGCTGACATTAAAATTTCTTCAGTTGATGTATTTTCTGCCATTACTGGCCTCAGTACTAACAAGGCATATGGGCCTGATGGGGTCCCTCCTGTTGTTCTCAAAAACTGTGCTTCTGTGCTTACACCCTGCCTAGGCAAACTATTTCGCCTCTTGTCTGTCAACTTGTACCTTTCCTTCTTGCTGGAAGTTTGCTCTCATTCAGCCAGTCCCAAAGAAGGGTGACCACTCTAACCCTCCAACTATCGTCCAATTGCTTTAACGTCCTGTATTTCAAAAGTTTTCGAGTCAATTCTTAATAAAAAATTTTAAGGCATCTTTCCTATCACAACCTTCTTTCCGATCGTCAGTATGGGTTCCGTCAGGGGACGCTCCACTGGCGATCTTCTCACCTACCTTTTCAGACTCCTGGTCATCCTCCTTTCGGGACTTTGGCGAAAGCTTTGCCATTGCACTTGACATCTCAAAGGCTTTCGATCGAGTCTGGCACAAATCTTTTAATTTCCAAACTGCCCTCCTACGGTTTCTATCCTTCTATCTGTACCTTCATCGCTAGCTTCCTTTCTGGTCGTTCTATAGCTGCTGTCGTAGACGGCCATCGTTCTTCTCTCCTAGATCTATCAACAGTGGTGTTCCTCAGGGCTCTGTCCTATCACCAACTCTCTTCCTTTTATTCATCAATGATCTTCTAAGCTGTACATCTAACCCTATCCACTCATACGCTGATGACTCCACCCTTCACCTTTCCATTCGGTTCCGCAACGCCCATCTCAACAGTTACTTCAAGAAACAAGGGATGAGGCTGTGGCACACCTAATGTCTGACTTGGCTCATATCTCTGACTGGGGTAAAAATAATATGGTTGTCTTTAATGCTTCTAAGACTCAGTTCTTACACCTATCAACCCGACAAAATCTTCCACAGGTATACCCACTAATGTTTAATAATATTCAGATTAATCCTGCATCATCCTTGAACATGCTTGGGGTTTCATTTACTCGGGACTTATCTTGGAAAGATCATATTACATCTCTTGTAAAATCTGCTTCCAAGAGATTGGGTGTGCTAAGCCGACTCCGCTCTTTCTTTACCCTGCACAATTGTTGACTCTATACAGGGGTTTTATCCGCCCCTGTGTGGAGTACAACTCTCATGTGTGGGGAGGCTCCCCACATACAGCTCTTCTCAATAGGGTGGAGTCAAAGGCTTTTCGTCTCATTAACTCTCCTCCTCTTACTGACTCCCTTCAACCTCTGTCTCTTCGCCGCACTGTTGCATCTTTATCTCTTTTCTATCGCTACTTTAATGGTCACTGCTCCTCGGAACTATCTGCTTGCATTCCTCCACCTCTACGACGGGCGCGTAGCACCCGTCTGGCAGCAAACTCTCATCCCTTTTCTGTCCAACTCTCTAATGCAAGAGTTAACCGTTACTCCCAGTCTTTCATTCATGCAACAGGTCAGCTCTGGAACTGTCTCCCTCTGTCTGTATTTCCTCCTGCCTATGATCTCCAGTCTTTCAAACGCAGTGTGTCCAGGCATCTCAAAATGATCGGATCTTGAATTTGGCTCTCTATTGTATTTTGTTTTTCTCTTGGAGGGAACTGTTACTGCGGGCTCATGGCCTTTGGTTCCTTCTTCCTCGCATAAAAAAAAAAAAAAATTAACATAAAGGCAAACAAAGTTTTAATTAAGTCACTTTCAAGTGGCGAGGAAAAACAAGTTCATATTGACCATTTAAAACGAGTTTCAAGGGAATTATCACATAATTATTCAGCCTCGGATACAACCGAACAGGTGAACGTACCTCAAGAAACCAAGCAAGAACACAACAATGATTACAAAAAGAAATTAAGGTCATATACCAAACAATCGAACATAGGTGCAATTATTCCAATGAAATCTACAGTACATCATTTACGAGAATTAAATATCGATTTAAACTCCTTCTATAAATGAAATAACAACCAACCGTAACGCACATCATCACTATCATCAACCACAGCTTTATAGGAAATTAATAGATTTTTTTTTTTTCGGTAGGTTACGATGAAGGGACTTATGCTATGGATTCTCCTATACATAGTAAGAGTATATGCGCACCTAGACCCCAAGCATATAGTACGACAAGGATGCCTCATAGCTCCAACGGCCACGACTACAATCGTCAAGGACGTCATGAGTACTGAAATAAGTCTAGATTACTTGTATGACTTACCTACTTATGTAGAAAGACTTGCGACGCCGATGCGAACTCTGGACTTCAAGATAGGGAATTATGTTTCACAATCACATATCACCAAGGAAGTGGATGAAATGGTGAAGTTAGCGAAATGGAAACTAGAACAGGCGAAGTCAACTATGCTCGTCATGATCCAAGATCTCCCATCTTATGGAACGGAGGTGCTGAGCGACAGGAACAACATCACACGTACTCGCCAAAAGCGCGGTTTGTTCGATCTGGGCGGCGCAATTCTTGGGAACATCTTTGGATTGGCTACAGAGGATGACCTTAAAGAAATAAACAACAAATTTAATAAGATAGCTCAGGTACTAACATACCAGGATAAATTCATCACAGGACAGAACTCGGCAATGAAGACAATTGTGAAAAATCTGAAACAAGCAGAAAACGTAGCTCTCGAGAGTATAGATAAAATAAATGACTTAGAGGGCAACGTTACTCTTTTCCAGCACTTCTCCATCATCACAGAACATATTGACACGATTCTACTACAATTAGAGAACACTAGAGATCATTTCAGGGCACTTATGCAAGGAATTTCGAATGCTGGTGATGGCAAGATCACGAATGACTTACTCCCAGTTCATGAGCTACGTCAGATAGTTAGTCAAGGCATACATAAACATAAATTGAAGCCATTGTTCCGCAGTAGGGAATTTATGCAATATTACCCATACTTAGAAGCAACACTAACACCAACATCAGTGATAGTTCATGTACCATTCATCACGGAAGACCTGTTCACAGTATACCAAATACACCCCTTCCCCTATAGAAACAACAACACTTTAGTCATCATCAACATCAACACAGACACCGAACTCATCATGGTCTCCAAGAGACGAGACACTGTCACTTTCGCAAGTGAGTCAACGATTGAGCGAAAGTGCCGCACATCCTTACATGCTGTTCATCTTTGTCCTGCGTACATTTTCACGTTTCAGCCTACTGATACGGTCCCTTGTGAAATGGCTATCATCAGCAATAACAATATTCATCATCATTGCAACTTCACTTTTGCTCCAGATAAACTTGTACACCATCAACGCATTGGACACTCGCAGTTTTTTTATTTCCCTCATAACACATCAGTTTACATAGTCTGTCCAGATATACCACCATCTCATACATCAGCCTCAGGATTATACATAGCACCAGACTACTGTGCGGTATTTACACCATCCATGTCTACTTTTTCCACCATCAATCACTACGCCATTATCAACCATACACACAAACATTTCCACCCACTGCCTGATATGAACTTAAACATGAGCACAAGTATTAAGCTGACTTCATCTAAGTTTGAAACTATGCAGCTGATCAATGAAACAATGAAGCCCTGGGAAGATTTGAGTTTGAGTATGTTCAACCCATATTATGTGTATAGCCAAGCACCTTCTGTCTTTATAATCATCTGCATTGTAGTTGCAGTATTGCTGTTGGCAATGCACAGAATGCATGCAAGAATTGCTAATTTGGAGTCATTGTTTAGTGGGGGGAGAGTTAACATCACAGTTAACCACCCTGAATGAAGTGTATATATTTTGTATATAGTATTAATTATATATATAAAAAAAAAATAAAAAAAATAATAATAATAACACAAAGAAGAATGACCCATATATGACAGACCAGTACCATTATCTTTGAATGAAATATTAATAACTCTTACAATAATCTTAATTTTAAACTATTTTTATTCTTGCATGTATGCATTTCACTATAATATCCCAAGTACATACTGTATTACAGTTAAATAATTTACTTTAATGCATTTATTCCAATATGTATACAACTTATTTAAAATGTAGTATTACTGAATAATCACTATTTACTATGAATAATATATGTATACAATATTCATACAATTATGTTACTTTACAATATTATGTATTTCACTTAATTAGCTTATAAGTTCATTATAATGTGTATGTAGTATGTATTAATATATTATAACTATTAAATGTCGATGGTACGCCATTTTCGCGCGGCCGAGCAAATATAGGACTACATAATAGATAGATAGATAAATAGATAGATAGAGAGACAGATAGAAGCAGGAAGTAAAATGATGAGAAGGTGTTGTGTCTGCGAGAAGTGAGCAGCGCTAAACATGCTTACACGGAGGAAAGCTGACGACAGCGGCCAGTAAGGAGATGATGCAGTTAGCTGTCAGCAGTCCTCTCGTGAGAAACATCTGTTGCCATGAGAAACATATGTGACACACCCCTACTACACCAGATTTTTAGAAAAGAGAGTTGAGAAGGAGACAAGCGACCCTAGAGAGAGGTCGAGACGGAGATTAGCCTTAGAACAGAAAGAGAGAGAGATAGCGACACAGGGAGGTAGCTACCCGGGACTTATACTGTTATACCTGTTTAATATTTCCAAGACAAATAAAAATAGTCCCATACTAATCTTTACCTCTCCCGTCACTACATGACATCTGGTGGGGAAACTACTACAAGATATAAAAGCCGCTCGGCCACAAGTCTAAAATATACTTCTCTACAAGTAACTACAAAGTCTTTATGACACCATCAATTGTACACCGACGGCTCCAAGTCGAGTGAATGTGTGGGTGCAAGTGTGTGGTCGACTGAATGTGCCCTCAGGTATCGGTTGCCGACTCATACATCTGTGTTTACTTCAGAACTTTTTGCTATTGACAAAGCCATAGACTATGCTCTCAATTCTAGACATGACTCATTTGTCATATTTTCAGATTCAAAATCAGCCCTTCAGGCAATTGCATCTTGCACTACGGACTCTCATGAGATCCAGGGCCGCATCGTTAATAAGTTGCATTCATGCAACAAGTCATTCACGCTGATCTGGGTGCCTGGTCATTGTCGTATCTACGGCAATGAGCAGGCTGACTTACTTGCAAAGTCGGCTGTGGAGCTCGAGGAGACTTGGGACGTTCCTCGTGATCTACGGTCGAGTCTATCTCTCGGAAAGAAATCAATAAATCTTCTGTGGCAAGGTCAGTGGACCAGACTAAATATTCCAACTTGTAAGCCGTACCTGGGCGACTGGGACACTGCCAACCGTCCCAGTCGCCTAGAAGAAAAAGTGTTGGCACGGCTACGGCTGAATGCCACCGTTTTAACCCACATAAAACCATATATGGAAAGACGCTTCCCACCGCACTGTGACATCTGTAATGCGGTGTTATCTATCAGTCATATCATCCTGCGCTGTCGGCGATTTATTCGTGAACGCGCTTCACTTATGAATTACTGCGGCGCAGTAGACGTCCCCTTCACCCTTTCCACCATCCTGGGTGATGGGGACATTGTTATGACTGATAAATTGATGGCTTTCTTGAGAGAGACCGGACTGATCAGAGTGATGTGACTTTTTTACTGTGTGGTTATGGTTTTTATGAACAGTAAATATGTATATATTGTAATATTAATTAGGGTTGACAGTTGACATATTTTAAATAGTTCCTCCTCCCACCGATCTATTTCTAATATAGATGTCCCCTACATTAAGCCAAGTTCCTTGCCTGACAGTCACCAGCTGATGAGTGCAAGTGTGCAATATAGGAAGGTATTGGGCACTTGCAGTCGATGGTAGTCTGCTGGGCGAGGTTCTTCAATTTTTGTATAAATTATGTAAATACATTATATTATCTTGCTTAAGTTATTCTAATTAGGGACGACAGCTGACGTATATGGAAATGTTCCTGACTCGTCTGGTTCCCTTTCATATATTGATGTCCCCTATATTAGGTTGTGCCTCGACTGACAGTCATCAGGTGATGAGTGCAGGTATGTAATGTAGAAAAGCATTACATATCTGCAGTCGATGGTGTTCTCTTGGTCGAGGCTTTTTGAATATTAGTGTAGGCTTAGTTATTTGTCTCTTAGGATTTAGTATAGGTTAGCGATTTGTCTGTTAGGTGGTTAGTTTTAGGGTCTTTAAATTAGGTATTTTGTTTATAAGTAATATAAGGTTAAAAATATAAAAAATGAATAAAAATAATAAAAATAAAACTACAAAAAAATAATAAAATAAAAATTATTATATATATATGTACGTGTGCATGAAAGTGTGTATGTTCATCTGCATGGATCTGTGTATGTATGTATATATATATGTTTGTATATATATGTATATATATGTCAATATATATACATATATATATATTTGCCTTAATGACCAGAGGCTTCGGCCTCAATGGTCGATAGGCAAAAAAAAAAAAAAAAAAAAAGGTCAGTTGGGAGACTTTGATGCATGGTCGTGGAGTGTGCAGACGTGTTTCTCTGGCTCTCCTCTAGCTGCAGGGTTGCCTCACCGGCTTTAGCTTTGTTTCCTCCGCCACTAGGGCGTTTTTCAATAAAGTTAGGTTAGCTAGTACTAATTCTCCTCCCAGCCCTTTAGAGATATAGTAAGTGTCTATATCTGTTTCCTGAGATTGCCTTTGCTTACTCACCTCTGGAGTGTACCCCCCACTGATCGCTCTGGGGTGTGAGTTACACACGGGCGCGTCCTCCCGAGAGTGGTTTGAGAGGGTAATCTCAGATTAGGTGTGTTCCCCGGGCAATTCTCCCTTGGTCGTTTTTCTCTTTCTTCCCACTTCCCCCTCACGGGGGAAGTGGTAACTATGGCGGACGCCACTGCTGCCTCCCTCCCCTTCAGGGGGGGAGGTAGTCCTGACCGACCCCCGACTGTCTCACGGACTGACTACCCCCAGACTGAACGGCCCCAGACACGTACCCGCCTTGACATTAATGTACATAACGCCGAGTTTGTTTTAATTCATGCGGTTGGTTCCACTCCCCTGTCCAGCCTCAATCCCTTCATTATCAAGAAGGTGATTGATGGATGTGCAGGAGAGGTGGAACAGGTCAAAAAACTTGCTAGCGGAGATCTCCTAGTAAAGACTGCAAATTCGTCCCAGGTTAAGGATTTGATGAAGATGAGCAAATTCCATTGCTATGATGTTGTGCCAACGATCCCTCACTCCATGAATTCCTGCAAGGGAGTCATCACTTGCAGGGACCTCATGGCCATGGAAGAGGACGACATCGTACATGAACTTGCTCATGAAGATGTAATTGAAGCCCGTTTCATCACGAGATTTTCCGAGGGCAGGAGGACGAAAACGGCAACGGTTATATTGACTTTCGGTAAAGTGACTCTCCCAACCCATATCAAAGTGGGGTATGAAATTGTTAACGTAAGGACATACATCCCTAACCCACTTCGTTGTTTACGATGTCAGTTATATGGACACCATGAAAAGTCTTGTCGGGCTTCTCAATCAGTCTGTGGCAAGTGCGCAACACAAGGACATGATGCTGACCATTGCACATCAGAGGGTGTCAGCTGCTTTCACTGCAAGGGTGCTCACTTCACTTCCTCTAGGGATTGTCCCAAGTGGAAGGAGGAGAAAGAGGTCTGTGCGGTGAAGGCGACTGAGGGCATCTCTTTCTACGAAGCAAGGAAAAGGTGAAGGAGTTGCATGCAACTCCCACACCGAATAGGTCCTATGCTTCGGCAGTGATGTCCCGCCCTGTGATGTGCACTGTGGAGACGCAGACTGATCTCGTGCTTGTTAATCAAGTCACTCACTCTACCTCCACCTCCACCTCTAAACCTCCTGTAAGATCCAACTCTCTAACTGACCTCCCTAAAGCTTCATCATACTCACAGGCCGCTGCTGCTTCTCAGTCAGTCAAGCCTAAATCGAAGCCTGACAAGACTGTAAAACATAACTTCACCACCCTTTCAAAGCCACGTCCTCATGTCCTCCCTGCTCCTACCCCAGTGAGGGAGAGGAAGAACAGCTCTTCCTCGGTGGAATCTGGGAGCCTTGTTATTGACCAAAAAATGGAGGTTTCCGTCAGCAAGAACCGGGAAAGGTCCCCCGGTAGCCACTCGCCTGGTCGCGGGGGGCATAAAAAAACTAAACACACTGGCCCCCAACGAAAATCTTAAACCGCCGCATTCACTGTACTACAGTGGAATTGTAGAAGTATTGGGAATAAGTTACACAATATAGCAATCTTGCTTTCTATACACAGGCCAGACGTTGTTTGTTTACAGGAGACGCGCCTGGAGGATCACCCTGATCCTCCACAGTTCAAACACTACCACTCGTATAGAAGATATGAAGGTCACGGAGTAGCCATATACACACATAAATCACACCCACAAACGGAAGTGATTCTAAATTCTACTCTGGAAGCTGTCGCGTGCAGAGTAAAATTTAATAACACGTATCTGTCTATTTGCTCTCTGTACTGTCCTCCACATGGCCCCATTGATAGTGATGCTTTAAATTCACTAGTTGAACATCTCCCTGGGAATAAGTTAGTGTTGGGCGATTTTAACGCCCATCACTATCAATGGGGTAGCTTGAGGATCGATGGTCGTGGGGAGCAAGTAGCCGACCTAATACTACAGTCCAGCCTCTGTCTTCTGAACGATGGTAGAGCGACTCGTGTAGATGATCGTACTGGTAACTTTTCGGCCATTGACTTATCTTTGGCCTCCCCTGGTATACATCAAGAGCTCTCATGGGACCCTTACGACGACTCCTTGGGAAGTGATCATTTACCCATCTGTCTTTCTTATACACGCGACATCATTTCGGACCCTCCACCTCCAAAATTTAACTATAAGAAAGCAGATTGGGGATCCTTCTCAAGGACCGCCAATTTAGATATATCTGGGGAGACCATAGATGTTAAGGTCGAAAATATAACCCAATCCATATTACACGCAGCTGAGGCTGCTATTCCCAAGACTTCTACAGTTCATGCAAAGCATAGAGCACATTGGTGGACGCCGGATTGCCGACAAGCATTAAGAAAACGCAATAGGAGATACAGGATTTTTGATAGTCAGCCCACTGAGAAAAATTTTATTGCATACAAACAGGCACGGGCTGAGGCAAGGAGAATAATAAGAAGGGCCAAACGTGACTCCTGGCGGTCCTTTGTGTCCACGGTGACTCGTACAACACCATTACGTAAAGTCTGGTCCACCATAAGAGTATTAAATAATAAAGGCCCATATTTCCCCATTACCACCTTGCAAGTAAATAATAACATCTATGACGAGCCCGTGGACGTTGCTAACATCCTCGCCAGGAGTTTTTCTCATGTAAGTAGCTCAGCCAATTATGACCCGCGTTTCCAACATCATAAACGCATGGCTGAGCTACAGATATTAGACTTTGCCACAGAAGACGTAAACTCCTCGTACAACCAAGAGTTTACGCTAGATGAACTGCTCCTTGCCCTTAAATCCTGTAAAGACACCAGCCCTGGACCAGACACCATCACGTACGGTATGATCCAGCATCTTAATCAGGACAACCTGATTAAGATGTTAGCATTGTACAATGAGATTTGGGCGTCTCAAACGTTCCCAAACTCATGGCACTTTGCGCACGTCATACCGATACCCAAAGAGGCTGGTCGTCTTATGAATCCCACTTCATTTCGTCCTATTGTGTTGACTTCTTGTCTATGTAAGGTCATGGAACGAATGGTTAACAATAGGCTTCTTTTTGTTTTAGAGTCGAAGAATTTGTTAAATGATCAACAATGTGGCTTCCGTAAATACAGAAGTTCACTAGATCATTTAATGAATTTGGAGCATTGTATTGCAGAGGCATTTGCCAATAAAGAATTCATGATAGGGGTGTTCCTGGACATCCATAAAGCCTATGACATGACCTGGCGACACGGTATATTAATGAAGCTCTATGCTTATGGTTTAAGAGGAAATTTGCCTGTTTTTATTTCAAATTTCTTAAGGGACAGAACTTTCTCTGTCAAATTGCCCCGTAACGTAACATCGGATATATTTATCCAGGAAAACGGGGTGCCACAGGGAAGTGTGCTTAGTCCTACTTTATTTAGTATTATGATCAATGATATTCTGTCATCAGCTCCCATCCCGAGGAATCTTAAATACTCACTCTACGCTGACGATTGTGCAATATGGCACTCTTCCCGTAATGCACAATTTTCGGCTGGGCGGATTCAAGCAGCCCTTGACTCCGTCCACCAATGGGCCTTGCAGTGGGGATTTAAGTTTTCCGTACGTAAGTGTGCCGCTATAGTTTTCACTAATCGTAACGTACCTAATTTGTGCTTAACTTTGGATAATCAGGCGGTACCTTTTCAAAATTCTGTAAAATTTTTAGGAATACATTTTGATCGTAGAATGAATTTTAAACTTCACGTTAATACTTTGCTTGCTCGTTGTGATAAACCGTTAAATGTCCTCAAGTACCTAGCGGGTACTACCTGGGGTGCCGACAGAAAATCTTTATTAATGGTGTATAAGTCCCTTATTCGATCGAAGCTAGACTATGGCGCACAGGTGTATGGCTCGGCATCCGATGCCACGCTGAAAGGATTGGATGTGTTGCAGAATAAATGTTTGCGAATGTGTCTTGGAGCTGTCCGGTGTACCCGTGTAGCTCGTATGGAAGTGGAGGCGAATGTGCCTCCCCTCCGTATTCGCCGTGACCACCTGGCCTTGTCCTATGGTGTAAGGACATTTAGGAAATGTAATATCGGCAATGTGGCCTGTACCCCCCCTGCGTCAATACCACCACCTTCTGCGGGGGGTGCGTCGGCCACTTGCCGCTCGCCTCCACTTACTGACTCAGGAGCTTGATGTGGACCCCAGTGACTGTGACAAGTTGGTGCTTAAAAATATAGCGCCTTGGGAGCCACCCGGCTTTACAGTCGATGTCACATGGCTCCCAGCACCAAAGGCCAAGGCGCCGGAGGCGGAGGTCCACCACTTGTTTCGTAAGATCATTGTTCGTCACTTGGGGTCCCATCAATTGTACACCGACGGCTCCAAGTCGAGTGAATGTGTGGGTGCAAGTGTGTGGTCGACTGAATGTGCCCTCAGGTATCGGTTGCCGACTCATACATCTGTGTTTACTTCAGAACTTTTTGCTATTGACAAAGCCATAGACTATGCTCTCAATTCTAGACATGACTCATTTGTCATATTTTCAGATTCAAAATCAGCCCTTCAGGCAATTGCATCTTGCACTACGGACTCTCACGAGATCCAGGGCCGCATCGTTAATAAGTTGCATTCATGCAACAAGTCATTCACGCTGATCTGGGTGCCTGGTCATTGTCGTATCTACGGCAATGAGCAGGCTGACTTACTTGCAAAGTCGGCTGTGGAGCTCGAGGAGACTTGGGACGTTCCTCGTGATCTACGGTCGAGTCTATCTCTCGGAAAGAAATCAATAAATCTTCTGTGGCAAGGTCAGTGGACCAGACTAAATATTCCAACTTGTAAGCCGTACCTGGGCGACTGGGACACTGCCAACCGTCCCAGTCGCCTAGAAGAAAAAGTGTTGGCACGATTACGGCTGAATGCCACCGTTTTAACCCACATAAAACCATATATGGAAAGACGCTTCCCACCGCACTGTGACATCTGTAATGCGGTGTTATCTATCAGTCATATCATCCTGCGCTGTCGGCGATTTATTCGTGAACGCGCTTCACTTATAAATTACTGCGGCGCAGTAGACGTCCCCTTCACCCTTTCCACCATCCTGGGTGATGGGGACATTGTTATGACTGATAAATTGATGGCTTTCTTGAGAGAGACCGGACTGATCAGAGTGATGTGACTTTTTTACTGTGTGGTTATGGTTTTTATGAACAGTAAATATGTATATATTGTAATATTAATTAGGGTTGACAGTTGACATATTTTAAATAGTTCCTCCTCCCACCGATCTATTTCTAATATAGATGTCCCCTACATTAAGCCAAGTTCCTCGCCTGACAGTCACCAGCTGATGAGTGCAAGTGTGCAATATAGGAAGGTATTGGGCACTTGCAGTCGATGGTAGTCTGCTGGGCGAGGTTCTTCACTTTTTGTACAAATTATGTAAATACATTATATTATCTTGCTTAAGTTATTCTAATTAGGGACGACAGCTGACGTATATGGAAATGTTCCTGACTCGTCTGGTTCCCTTTCATATATTGATGTCCCCTATATTAGGTTGTGCCTCGACTGACAGTCACCAGGTGATGAGTGCAGGTATGTAATGTAGAAAGGCATTACATATCTGCAGTCGATGGTGTTCTGTTAGTCGAGGTATTTTTACCATTAGTGTAGGTCTAGTTATTTGTCTCTTAGGATTTAGTATAGGTTAGCGATTTGTCTGTTAGGTGGTTAGTTTTAGGGTCTTTAAATTAGGTATTTTGTTTATAAGTAATATAAGGTTAAAAATATAAAAAATAAATAAAAATAATAAAAATAAAACTACAAAAAAAAATATATATATATTATATATATATGTACGTGTGCATGAAAGTGTGTATGTTCATATGCATGGATGTGTGTATGTATGTATGTATGTATATATATATGTTTGTATATATATGTATATATATGTCAATATATATACATATATATATATATATATATATATATATATATATATATATATATATATATATATATATGTGTAAATATATATATACATGTATATATATTTGCCTTAATGACCAGAGGCTTCGGCCTCAATGGTCGATAGGCAAAAAAAAAAAAAAAAAAAAAAAAAAAAAAAAAAAAAAGGTCAGTTGGGGGAGTCTTCGAGGGGGACTTTGATTGATGATTGCGAAGAGTGAGGACTTGTTTCTGAGCTCTCGTCTAGCTGCAGGGTTGCCTCACCGGCTTTAGCTTTGTTTTGTCCGCCACTAGGGCGTTTTCCAATAAAGTTAGGTTAGCTAGAACTAATTTTCCTCCCTGGCCTTAGTAGATATAGTAGGTGTCTATATCTAATTTCTGAGATTGCCTTTGCTTACTCACCTCTGGAGTGTACCCCCCACTGATCGCTCTGGGGTGTGAGTTACACACGGGCGCGTCCTCCCGAGAGTGGTTTGAGAGGGTAATCTCAGACTAGGTGGGTCTTCCCCAGGCAAATTGTCCCTTGGTTGTTTTCTCTTTCTTCCCACTTCCCCCTCAGGGGGAAGTGGTAACTATGGCGGACGCCACTACTGCCTCCCCCCCTTCAGGGGGAGGTGGTCCTGACGTAGGAACGACCGTGACTGACCACCCCCAGACTGACGGACGCCAGACTCGAGCCCCACTTGATATCCCGGTAAATAATGCGACCTACGTCACCATTCATGCGCTAGGTTCCACTCCCCTGTCCAGTCTCAATCCCTTCATTATCAAGAAGGTGATTGACCACTGTGCGGGAGAGGTGGAACAAGTTAAAAAACTTGCTAAATGGAGACCTCCTGGTCAAGACTGTAAACTCGGCACAAGTTAAAGACTTGTTAAAGCTGCGTAAATTTCCATTGTTATGATGTCGAGGCCAAGATCCCAACATCCATGAATTCCTGCAAGGGTGTTATCACTTGCAGGGATCTCATGGTGATGAGTGAGGAAGAAATCATACAGTGAACTTGCTCAGCAAGATGTCATTGATGCTAAATTCATAACTCGTTACTCAGGAAGGCATAAGGACGAAGACAGCAACTGTTATCTTGACTTTTGGCAAAGTTTTCTTCCTAATGAAATGTCAAAGTAGGATATGAAATTGTAAATGTAAGACCGTACATCCCTAATCCCCTTGCGTTGTTCAAAATGTCAGCTGTATGGGCATCATGAAAAGACTTGTCGGGCTTCCCAGCCAGTGTGTGGCAAGTGTGCAAGCTGTAGGTCATGATGCTGACAACTGCACATCAGAGACAGTGCGTTGCTTTCACTGCAAGGATGCTCACTCCACTTCCTCTAGGGATTGTCCCAAGTGGAAGGAGGAGAAGGAGGTCTGCACAGTGAAGGCGACTGAGGGCATTTCCTACTACGATGCTAGGAAGAAGGTGAAGGAGTTGCATGCAACTCCCACGCCGAATAGGTCCTATGCTTCGGCGGTTGTGTCCCGTCCCGTGATGTGCTCTGTCGAGACGCAGACTGACCCTGTCTTTCTTCCTCCTGCCACTCACAGGACATCTCCAACTCGACCTCCTGTCCGTTCCAACTCTCTCACTGACATCCCTAAAGCTTCAACTTACTCTCAGGCTGCTGCTGCCTCTTCAGTCAGTACGGCCTAAAACGAAGCCTGACAAGTCTACTAAGAATAACATGACCACCCTCACGAAACAGTCACGTCCTCATGTCCTTCCGGTTCCTACTCCAGCGAGGGAGAGAAAGGTTAGCTCTTCCTCGGGGGAGGCTGGGAACCTAGTTATTGATGATAATATGGAGGTTTCCGTGAACAAGCACCGGGATAGGTCCCCCGGTAGTCGCTCGCCTGCTGGCGGGCGACAAAAAAAGACAAAGCATACTGGCCCCCAACGGAAATCTTAAACCGCCGCATTCACTATATTACAGTGGAATTGTAGAGGTATTGGGAATAAGTTACACAATATAGCAATCTTGCTTTCTATACACAGGCCAGACGTTGTTTGTTTACAGGAGACGCGCCTGGAGGATCATCCTGATCCTCCACAGTTCAAACACTACCACTCGTATAGAAGATATGAAGGTCACGGAGTTGCCATTTACACACACAAATCACACCCACAAACGGAAGTGATTCTAAATTCTACTCTGGAAGCTGTCGCGTGCAGAGTAAAATTTAATAACACGTATCTGTCTATTTGCTCTCTGTACTGTCCTCCACATGGCCCCATTGATAGTGATGCTTTAAATTCACTAGTGGAACATCTGCCTGGAAATAAGTTAGTGTTGGGCGATTTTAACGCCCATCACTATCAATGGGGTAGCTTGAGGATCGATGGTCGTGGGGAGCAAGTAGCCGACCTAATACTACAGTCCAACCTCTGTCTTCTGAACGATGGTAGAGCGACTCGTGTAGATGATCGTACTGGTAACTTTTCGGCCATTGACTTATCTTTGGCCTCCCTTGGTATACATCAAGATCTCTCATGGGACCCTTACGACGACTCCTTGGGAAGTGATCATTTACCCATCTGTCTTTCTTATACACGCGACATCATTTCGGACCCTCCACCTCCAAAATTTAACTATAAGAAAGCAGATTGGGGATCCTTCTCAAGGATCGCCAATTTAGATATATCTGGGGAGACCATAGATGTTAAGGTCGAAAATATAACTACTTCCATATTACACGCAGCTGAGGCTGCTATTCCCAAGACTTCTACAGTTCATGCGAAGCATAGAGCACATTGGTGGACGCCGGATTGCCGACAAGCATTAAGAAAACGCAATAGGAGATACAGGATTTTTGATAGTCAGCCCACTGAGGAAAATTTTATTGCATACAAACAGGCACGGGCTGAGGCAAGGAGAATAATAAGAAGGGCCAAACGTGACTCCTGGCGGTCCTTTGTGTCCACGGTGACTCGTACAACACCATTACGTAAAGTCTGGTCCACTATAAGATTATTAAATAATAAAGGCCCATATTTCCCCATTACCACCTTGCAAGTAAATAATAACATCTATGACGAGCCCGTGGACGTTGCTAACATCCTCGCCAGGAGTTTTTCTCATGTAAGTAGCTCAGCCAATTATGACCCGCGTTTCCAACATCATAAACGCACGGCTGAGCTACAGATATTAGACTTTGCCACAGAAGACGTAAACTCCCCGTACAACCAAGAGTTTACGCTAGATGAACTGCTCCTTGCCCTTAAATCCTGTAAAGACACCAGCCCTGGACCAGACACCATCACGTACGGTATGATCCAGCATCTTAATCAGGACAACCTGATTAAGATGTTAGCATTGTACAATGAGATTTGGGCGTCTCGAACGTTCCCAAACTCATGGCACTTTGCGCACGTCATACCGATACCCAAAGAGGCTGGTCGTCTTATGAATCCCACTTCATTTCGTCCTATTGTGTTGACTTCTTGTCTATGTAAGGTCATGGAACGTATGGTTAACAATAGGCTTCTTTTTGTTTTAGAGTCGAAGAATTTGTTAAATGATCAACAATGTGGCTTCCGTAAATACAGAAGTTCACTAGATCATTTAATGAATTTGGAGCATTGTATTGCAGAGGCATTTGCCAATAAAGAATTCATGATAGGGGTGTTCTTGGACATCCATAAAGCCTATGACATGACCTGGCGACACGGTATACTAATGAAGCTCTATGCTTATGGTTTAAGAGGAAATTTGCCTGTTTTTATTTCAAATTTCTTAAGGGACAGAACTTTCTCTGTCAAATTGCCCCGTAACGTAACATCGGATATATTTATCCAGGAAAACGGGGTGCCACAGGGAAGTGTGCTTAGTCCTACTTTATTTAGTATTATGATCAATGATATTCTGTCATCAGCTCCCATCCCGAGGAATCTTAAATACTCACTCTACGCTGACGATTGTGCAATATGGCACTCTTCCCGTAATGCACAATTTTCGGCTGGGCGGATTCAAGCAGCCCTTGACTCCGTCCACCAATGGGCCTTGCAGTGGGGATTTAAGTTTTCCGTACGTAAGTGTGCCGCTATAGTTTTCACTAATCGTAACGTACCTAATTTGTGCTTAACTTTGGATAATCAGGCGGTACCTTTTCAAAATTCTGTAAAATTTTTAGGAATACATTTTGATCGTAGAATGAATTTTAAACTTCACGTTAATACTTTGCTTGCTCGTTGTGATAAACCGTTAAATGTCCTCAAGTACCTAGCGGGTACTACCTGGGGTGCCGACAGAAAATCTTTATTAATGGTGTATAAGTCCCTTATTCGATCAAAGCTAGACTATGGCGCACAGGTGTATGGCTCGGCATCCGATGCCACGCTGAAAGGATTGGATGTGTTACAGAATAAATGTTTGCGAATGTGTCTTGGAGCTGTCCGGTGTACCCGTGTAGCTCGTATGGAAGTGGAGGCGAATGTGCCTCCCCTCCGTATTCGCCGTGACCACCTGGCCTTGTCCTATGGTGTAAGGACATTAAGAAAAAGTAATATCGGCAATGTGGCCTGTACCCCCCTGCGTCAATACCACCACCTTCTGCGGGGGGTGCGTCGGCCACTTGCCGCTCGCCTCCACTTACTGACTCAGGAGCTTGATGTGGACCCCAGTGACTGTGACAAGTTGGTGCTTAAAAATATAGCGCCTTGGGAGCCACCCGGCTTTACAGTCGATGTTACATGGCTCCCAGCACCAAAGGCCAAGGCGCCGGAGGCGGAGGTCCACCACTTGTTTCGTAACATCATTGTTCGTCACTTGGGGTCCCATCAATTGTACACCGACGGCTCCAAGTCGAGTGAATGTGTGGGTGCAAGTGTGTGGTCGACTGAATGTGCCCTCAGGTATCGGTTGCCGACTCATACATCTGTGTTTACTTCAGAACTTTTTGCTATTGACAAAGCCATAGACTATGCTCTCAATTCTAGACATGACTCATTTGTCATATTTTCAGATTCAAAATCAGCCCTTCAGGCAATTGCATCTTGCACTACGGACTCTCACGAGATCCAGGGCCGCATCGTTAATAAGTTGCATTCATGCAACAAGTCATTCACGCTGATCTGGGTGCCTGGTCATTGTCGTATCTACGGCAATGAGCAGGCTGACTTACTTGCAAAGTCGGCTGTAGAGCTCGAGGAGACTTGGGACGTTCCTCGTGATCTACGGTCGAGTCTATCTCTCGGAAAGAAATCAATAAATCTTCTGTGGCAAGGTCAGTGGACCAGACTAAATATTCCAACTTGTAAGCCGTACCTGGGCGACTGGGACACTGCCAACCGTCCCAGTCGCCTAGAAGAAAAAGTGTTGGCACGGTTACGGCTGAATGCCACCATTTTAACCCACATAAAACCATATATGGAAAGACGCTTCCCACCGCACTGTGACATCTGTAATGCGGTGTTATCTATCAGTCATATCATCCTGCGCTGTCGGCGATTTATTCGTGAACGTGCTTCACTTATAAATTACTGCGGCGCAGTAGACGTCCCCTTCACCCTTTCCACCATCCTGGGTGATGGGGACATTGTTATGACTGATAAATTGATGGCTTTCTTGAGAGAGACCGGACTGATCAGAGTGATGTGACTTTTTTACTCGCGTGTGGTTATGGTTTTTATGAACAGTAAATATGTATATATTGTAATATTAATTAGGGTTGACAGTTGACATATTTTAAATAGTTCCTCCTCCCACCGATCTATTTCTAATATAGATGTCCCCTACATTAAGCCAAGTTCCTCGCCTGACAGTCACCAGCTGATGAGTGCAAGTGTGCAATATAGGAAGGTATTGGGCACTTGCAGTCGATGGTGGTCTGCTGGGCGAGGTTCTTCACTTTTTGTACAAATTATGTAAATACATTATATTATCTTGCTTAAGTTATTCTAATTAGGGACGACAGCTGACGTATATGGAAATGTTCCTGACTCGTCTGGTTCCCTTTCATATATTGATGTCCCCTATATTAGGTTGTGCCTCGACTGACAGTCACCAGGTGATGAGTGCAGGTATGTAATGTAGAAAGGCATTACATATCTGCAGTCGATGGTGTTCTGTTAGTCGAGGTATTTTTACCATTAGTGTAGGTCTAGTTATTTGTCTCTGTAGGATTTAGTATAGGTTAGCGATTTGTCTGTTAGGTGATTAGTTTTAGGGTCTTTAGATTAGGTATTTTGTTTATAAGTAATATAAGGTATAAAAAATATAAAACCAAGAAAAAATTAAAAAAATAAAAATACAAAAAAAAAATAAATAAGATTAAAATTATTATATATATATGTACGTTTGCATGAAAGTGTGTCTGTATGTATGCATGGAAGTGTGTGTGTGTGTGTGTGTGTGTGTGTGTATGTGTATGTATGTATATATATATATATGTTTGTATATATATGTATATATGTTTAAATGTATATGAATATATACATATTTGGCCTTAATGACCAGGGGCTTCGGCCAAAATGGTCGATTGGCAAAAAAAAAAAAAAAAAAAAAAAAAAAAAAAAGGTCAGTTAGAGACTTTGATGAATTGTCGTGGAGAGAAAGGACGTGTGCTGGCTCTCCTCTAGATTGCAGGGTTGCCTCACCGGCTTTAGCTTTTTTTTTCTCCGCCACTAGGGCGTTTTTCAATAAAGTTAGGTTAGCTAGCATTCATATTCCTCCCTACCCTTATTAGAGATATAGTAGGTGTCTATATCTGTTTCCTGAGATTGCCTTTGCTTACTCACCTCTGGAGTGTACCCCCACTGATCGCTCTGGGGTGTGAGTTACACACGGGCGCGTCCTCCCGAGAGTGGTTTGAGAGGGTAATCTCAGACTAGGTGTGTCTTTCCCAGGTACCTTGTCCCTTGCTTGTTTTTCTCTTCTTCCCACTTCCCCCGTGAGGGGGAAGTGGTTGCTATGACGGACGCCCCTGCTGCCTCCCCCCTTCAGGGGGAGGTGGTCCTGACGAAAGTAGGAACGACCGGACTGACCACCCCCAGACTGACGGACGCCAGACTCGAGCCCCACTTGATATCCCAGTAGCAATGCGACCTACGTCACCATCCATGCGCTAGGTTCCACTCCCCTGTCCAGTCTCAATCCCTTCCTTATCAAGAAGGTGATTGACCACTGTGCAGGAGAAGTGGAACAAGTTAAAAAACTTGCTAATGGAGATCTCCTGGTCAAAGACTGTAAACTCGGCACAAGTAAAGGATTTGTTGAAACTGCGCAAATTCCATTGTTACGATGTCGAAGCCAAAATCCCAGTCTCCATGAATTCTTGCAAGGGTGTTGTCACTTGCAGGGATCTCATGGTGATGAGCGAGGACGAGATCGTACAGTGAATTGGCTCAGCAAGATGTCATAGAGGCTAAATTCATAACTCGCTACTCGGAAGGCATAAGGACGAAGACAGCAACTATCATCTTGACGTTTGCCAAATCTTCTCTTCCTAATGAAATAAAAGTTGGTTACGAAATTATTCACGTTCGGCCGTACATCCCTAACCCTTTGCGTTGCCTGAAATGCCAGCTGTATGGGCATGGTACAAAGACTTGTCGGGCTTCCCAGCCAGTGTGTGGCAAGTGTGCAAGCCAGTAGGTCATGATGCGGAAAGTTGCACATCAGAGACAGTACGTTGCTTTCACTGCAAGGGTACTCACTCCACTTCCTCTAGGGATTGTCCCAAGTGGAAGGAGGAGAAGGAAGTCTGCACAGTGAAGGCAACTGAGGGTATTTCCTACTACGAAGCTAGGAATAAGGTGAAGGAGTTGCATGCAACTCCCACGCCGAATAGGTCCTATGCTTCGGCGGTAATGTCCCGTCCTGTGATGTGCTCTGTCGAGACGCAGACTGACCCTGTCTTTCTCCCTCCTGCCGCTCACAGTACATCTCCATCTCGACCTCCTGTCCGTTCCAACTCTCTCACTGACATCCCTAAAGCTTCAACTTACTCTCAGGCTGCTGCTGCCTCTCCATCAGTACGGCTTAAACAGATGCCTGACAAGCCTACTAAGAATAACATGACCACCCTCACGAAACAGTCACGTCCTCATGTCCTTCCGGTTCCTACTCCAGCGAGGGAGAGAAAGGTTAGCTCTTCCTCGGGGGAGGCTGGGAACCTAGTTATTGATGATAATATGGAGGTTTCCATTAACAAGCACCGGGATAGGTCCCCTGGTAGTCGCTCGCCTGCCGGCGGGCGACAAAAAAAGACAAAGCACACTGGCCCCCAACGAAAATCTTAAACCGTCGCTTTCACTGTATTACAGTGGAATTGTAGAGGTATTGGGAATAAGTTACAAAATATAGCAATCTTGCTTTCTATACACAGGCCAGACGTTGTTTGTTTACAGGAGACGCGCCTGGAGGATCGTCCTGATCCTCCACAGTTCAAACACTACCACTCGTATAGAAGATATGAAGGTCACGGAGTTGCCATTTACACACACAAATCACACCCACAAACGGAAGTGATTCTAAATTCTACTCTGGAAGCTGTCGCGTGCAGAGTAAAATTTAATAACACGTATCTGTCTATTTGCTCTCTGTACTGTCCTCCACATGGCCCCATTGATAGTGATGCTTTAAATTCACTAGTGGAACATCTGCCTGGAAATAAGTTAGTGTTGGGCGATTTTAACGCCCATCACTATCAATGGGGTAGCTTGAGGATTGATGGTCGTGGGGAGCAAGTAGCCGACCTAATACTACAGTCCAACCTCTGTCTTCTGAACGATGGTAGAGCGACTCGTGTAGATGATCGTACTGGTAACTTTTCGGCCATTGACTTATCTTTGGCCTCCCCTGGTATACATCAAGATCTCTCATGGGACCCTTACGACGACTCCTTGGGAAGTGATCATTTACCCATCTGTCTTTCTTATACACGCGACATCATTTCGGACCCTCCACCTCCAAAATTTAACTATAAGAAAGCAGATTGGGGATCCTTCTCAAGGATCGCCAATTTAGATATATCTGGGGAGACCATAGATGTTAAGGTCGAAAATATAACTACTTCCATATTACACGCAGCTGAGGCTGCTATTCCCAAGACTTCTACAGTTCATGCGAAGCATAGAGCACATTGGTGGACGCCGGATTGCCGACAAGCATTAAGAAAACGCAATAGGAGATACAGGATTTTTGATAGTCAGCCCACTGAGAAAAATTTTATTGCATACAAACAGGCACGGGCTGAGGCAAGGAGAATAATAAGAAGGGCCAAACGTGACTCCTGGCGGTCCTTTGTGTCCACGGTGACTCGTACAACACCATTACGTAAAGTCTGGTCCACCATAAGAATATTAAATAATAAAGGCCCATATTTCCCCATTACCACCTTGCAAGTAAATAATAACATCTATGACGAGCCCGTGGACGTTGCTAACATCCTCGCCAGGAGTTTTTCTCATGTAAGTAGCTCAGCCAATTATGACCCGCGTTTCCAACATCATAAACGCACGGCTGAGCTACAGATATTAGACTTTGCCACAGAAGACGTAAACTCCCCGTACAACCAAGAGTTTACGCTAGATGAACTGCTCCTTGCCCTTAAATCCTGTAAAGACACCAGCCCTGGACCAGACACCATCACGTACGGTATGATCCAGCATCTTAATCAGGACAACCTGATTAAGATGTTAGCATTGTACAATGAGATTTGGGCGTCTCGAACGTTCCCAAACTCATGGCACTTTGCGCACGTCATACCGATACCCAAAGAGGCTGGTCGTCTTATGAATCCCACTTCATTTCGTCCTATTGTGTTGACTTCTTGTCTATGTAAGGTCATGGAACGTATGGTTAACAATAGGCTTCTTTTTGTTTTAGAGTCGAAGAATTTGTTAAATGATCAACAATGTGGCTTCCGTAAATACAGAAGTTCACTAGATCATTTAATGAATTTGGAGCATTGTATTGCAGAGGCATTTGCCAATAAAGAATTCATGATAGGGGTGTTCTTGGACATCCATAAAGCCTATGACATGACCTGGCGACACGGTATACTAATGAAGCTCTATGCTTATGGTTTAAGAGGAAATTTGCCTGTTTTTATTTCAAATTTCTTAAGGGACAGAACTTTCTCTGTCAAATTGCCCCGTAACGTAACATCGGATATATTTATCCAGGAAAACGGGGTGCCACAGGGAAGTGTGCTTAGTCCTACTTTATTTAGTATTATGATCAATGATATTCTGTCATCAGCTCCCATCCCGAGGAATCTTAAATACTCACTCTACGCTGACGATTGTGCAATATGGCACTCTTCCCGTAATGCACAATTTTCGGCTGGGCGGATTCAAGCAGCCCTTGACTCCGTCCACCAATGGGCCTTGCAGTGGGGATTTAAGTTTTCCGTACGTAAGTGTGCCGCTATAGTTTTCACTAATCGTAACGTACCTAATTTGTGCTTAACTTTGGATAATCAGGCGGTACCTTTTCAAAATTCTGTAAAATTTTTAGGAATACATTTTGATCGTAGAATGAATTTTAAACTTCACGTTAATACTTTGCTTGCTCGTTGTGATAAACCGTTAAATGTCCTCAAGTACCTAGCGGGTACTACCTGGGGTGCCGACAGAAAATCTTTATTAATGGTGTATAAGTCCCTTATTCGATCAAAGCTAGACTATGGCGCACAGGTGTATGGCTCGGCATCCGATGCCACGCTGAAAGGATTGGATGTGTTACAGAATAAATGTTTGCGAATGTGTCTTGGAGCTGTCCGGTGTACCCGTGTAGCTCGTATGGAAGTGGAGGCGAATGTGCCTCCCCTCCGTATTCGCCGTGACCACCTGGCCTTGTCCTACGGCATAAGGACATTAAGAAAAAGTAATATCGGCAATGTGGCCTGTACCCCCCTGCGTCAATACCACCACCTTCTGCGGGGGGTGCGTCGGCCACTTGCCGCTCGCCTCCACTTACTGACTCAGGAGCTTGATGTGGACCCCAGTGACTGTGACAAGTTGGTGCTTAAAAATATAGCGCCTTGGGAGCCACCCGGCTTTACAGTCGATGTTACATGGCTCCCAGCACCAAAGGCCAAGGCGCCGGAGGCGGAGGTCCACCACTTGTTTCGTAACATCATTGTTCGTCACTTGGGGTCCCATCAATTGTACACCGACGGCTCCAAGTCGAGTGAATGTGTGGGTGCAAGTGTGTGGTCGACTGAATGTGCCCTCAGGTATCGGTTGCCGACTCATACATCTGTGTTTACTTCAGAACTTTTTGCTATTGACAAAGCCATAGACTATGCTCTCAATTCTAGACATGACTCATTTGTCATATTTTCAGATTCAAAATCAGCCCTTCAGGCAATTGCATCTTGCACTACGGACTCTCATGAGATCCAGGGCCGCATCGTTAATAAGTTGCATTCATGCAACAAGTCATTCACGCTGATCTGGGTGCCTGGTCATTGTCGTATCTACGGCAATGAGCAGGCTGACTTACTTGCAAAGTCGGCTGTAGAGCTCGAGGAGACTTGGGACGTTCCTCGTGATCTACGGTCGAGTCTATCTCTCGGAAAGAAATCAATAAATCTTCTGTGGCAAGGTCAGTGGACCAGACTAAATATTCCAACTTGTAAGCCGTACCTGGGCGACTGGGACACTGCCAACCGTCCCAGTCGCCTAGAAGAAAAAGTGTTGGCACGGTTACGGCTTAATGCCACCATTTTAACCCACATAAAACCATATATGGAAAGACGCTTCCCACCGCACTGTGACATCTGTAATGCGGTGTTATCTATCAGTCATATCATCCTGCGCTGTCGGCGATTTATTCGTGAACGTGCTTCACTTATAAATTACTGCGGCGCAGTAGACGTCCCCTTCACCCTTTCCACCATCCTGGGTGATGGGGACATTGTTATGACTGATAAATTGATGGCTTTCTTGAGAGAGACCGGACTGATCAGAGTGATGTGACTTTTTTACTGTGTGGTTATGGTTTTTATGAACAGTAAATATGTATATATTGTAATATTAATTAGGGTTGACAGTTGACATATTTTAAATAGTTCCTCCTCCCACCGATCTATTTCTAATATAGATGTCCCCTACATTAAGCCAAGTTCCTCGCCTGACAGTCACCAGCTGATGAGTGCAAGTGTGCAATATAGGAAGGTATTGGGCACTTGCAGTCGATGGTGGTCTGCTGGGCGAGGTTCTTCACTTTTTGTACAAATTATGTAAATACATTATATTATCTTGCTTAAGTTATTCTAATTAGGGACGACAGCTGACGTATATGGAAATGTTCCTGACTCGTCTGGTTCCCTTTCATATATTGATGTCCCCTATATTAGGTTGTGCCTCGACTGACAGTCACCAGGTGATGAGTGCAGGTATGTAATGTAGAAAGGCATTACATATCTGCAGTCGATGGTGTTCTGTTAGTCGAGGTATTTTTACCATTAGTGTAGGTCTAGTTATTTGTCTCTGTAGGATTTAGTATAGGTTAGCGATTTGTCTGTTAGGTGATTAGTTTTAGGGTCTTTACATTAGGTATTTTGTTTATATAATATAAGGTATAAAAATATAAAACCAAGAAAAAATTAAAAAAATAAAATACAAAAAATAAATAAATAAAAAATTAAAATTATGTATATATGTACGTTTGCATGAAAGTGTGTCTGTATGTATGCATGGAAGTGTGTGTGTGTGTGTGTGTGTGTGTGTGTGTGTGTGTGTGTGTGTGTGTGTGTGTGTGTGTGTATGTATGTATATATATATATATATATGTGTGTGTATATATATGTATATATGTTTAAATATATATAAATATATATATATTGCCTTAATGACCAGTGGCTTCGGCCTCAATGGTCGATCGGAAAAAAAAAAAAAAAAAAAAAAAAAAAAAAAAAGTCGTTCGAGGGGACTTTGATGAATGGTCGTGGAGAGAAAGGACGTGTTTTCATCTACTCTCTCCTCTATTTTTCAGGGCTGCCTCACCGGCACTAGCTTTTTTTTTTTTCACCCTTCTGGTGCGTTTTTCAATAAAGTTAGGTTAGCTAGTACTAATTTTCCTCCCTACCCTTGCTAGAGATATAGTAGGTGTCTATATCTGTTTCCTGAGATTGCCTTTGCTTACTCGCCCACGGAGTGTACCCCCCACTGATCGCTCTGGGGTGTGAAGTACACACGGTCGCGTCCTCCCTGAGAGTGGTTTGAGAGGGTAATCTCAGACTAGGTGTGTCTTCCAGGTTTTTTGTCCCTTGTTTGTTTTTCTCCTTCTTCCCACTTCCCCTTAGGGGGAAGTGGTACTATGACGGACGCCCCTTACTGCCTCCCCCCTTCAGGGGGAGGTAGTCCTGACCGACCCCCGACTGTCTCACGGACTGACCACCCCCAGACTGAACGGACGCCAGACTCGTACCCGCCTTGACATCCCAATGTAAATAATGCCGACCTTTGTAACCATTCATGCTCTAGGTTCCACTCCCCTGTCCAGCCTCAATCCCTTCATCATCAAGAAGGTGATTGATGGGTGTGCAGGAGAGGTGGAACAAGTTAAAAAACTTGGAAGTGGAGACCTCCTGGTAAAAACCATGAATTCAGCTCAGGTCAAAGATTTGCTGAAACTGAGGAAGTTCCATTGTTACGATGTCGAGACAACGATCCCAACATCCATGAATTCCTGCAAGGGTGTTATCACTTGCAGGGATCTCATGGTGATGAGGAGGAAGAAATCATACAGGAACTTGCTCAGCAAGATGTAATAGAGGCCAGATTCATAACTCGTTATCAGGAAGGCATAAGGACGAAGACAGCCACAGTAGTTTTGACTTTTGGCAAAGTATCTCTTCCAGCTAATGTGAAAGTTGGATACGAAGTTGTAAATGTCAGACCATACATCCCAAATCCACTTTGTTGTGCAAAATGTTAGATCTATGGACATCATGAAAAGACTTGTCGAGCTTCGAACGTAGTATGTGGCAAGTGCGCTGCTGTAGGACATTCTGCTGACCACTGTACATCAGAGACTGAATGTTGCATTCACTGCCAGGATGCTCACTCCACTTCCTCTAATGTTTGTCCCAAGTGTAAGGAGGAAAAAGAGGTCTGCACAGTGAAAGCGACGGAGGACATATCCTTTTACGATGCTAAGAAGAAGGTGAAGGAGTTGCATGCAACTCCCAAGCCTAATGTCGCCTATGCATCGGCGGTTGTGTCCCGTCCCTTGATGTCCACCATGGAGACACAGAATGACCTTACATTCGCTCCTCATGTCTCATGCCCTACCTCTGAGTCTAAGCCTCCTGTACGCTCCAACTCTCTCACGGACATCCCTGTCACTACTTCATACTCTCAGGCTGCTGCTGCTCCTTCGCAGTCAGTGCGGCCAAAATCGAAGCCTGACAAGTCTGATAAAATTAACTTGACCACCCTCACAAAACAGTCACGTCCTCATGTCCTTCCAGTTCCTACTCCAGCGAGGGAGAGGAAGGTTAGCTCTTCCTCGGTGGAGTCTGGGAACCTCGTTATTGACGATAATATGGAGGTTTCCATGAACAAGCACCGGGATAGGTCCCCCGGTAGTCGCTCGCCTTCTGGCGGGCGACAAAAAGACTAAGCACACTGGCCCCCAACGAAAATCTTAAACCGCCGCATTCACCCTATTACAGTGGAATTGTAGAGGTATTGGGAATAAGTTACACAATATAGCAATCTTGCTTTCTATACACAGGCCAGACGTTGTTTGTTTACAGGAGACGCGCCTGGAGGATCATCCTGATCCTCCACAGTTCAAACACTACCACTCGTATAGAAGATATGAAGGTCACGGAGTTGCCATTTACACACACAAATCACACCCACAAACGGAAGTGATTCTAAATTCTACTCTGGAAGCGGTCGCGTGCAGAGTAAAATTTAATAACACGTATCTGTCTATTTGCTCTCTGTACTGTCCTCCACATGGCCCCATTGATAGTGATGCTTTAAATTCACTAGTGGAACATCTGCCTGGCAATAAGTTAGTGTTGGGCGATTTTAACGCCCATCACTATCAATGGGGTAGCTTGAGGATTGATGGTCGTGGGGAGCAAGTAGCCGACCTAATACTACAGTCCAACCTCTGTCTTCTGAACGATGGTAGAGCGACTCGTGTAGATGATCGTACTGGTAACTTTTCGGCCATTGACTTATCTTTGGCCTCCCCTGGTATACATCAAGATCTCTCATGGGACCCTTACGACGACTCCTTGGGAAGTGATCATTTACCCATCTGTCTTTCTTATACACGCGACATCATTTCGGACCCTCCACCTCCAAAATTTAACTATAAGAAAGCAGATTGGGGATCCTTCTCAAGGATCGCCAATTTAGATATATCTGGGGAGACCATAGATGTTAAGGTCGAAAATATAACTACTTCCATATTACACGCAGCTGAGGCTGCTATTCCCAAGACTTCTACAGTTCATGCGAAGCATAGAGCACATTGGTGGACGCCGGATTGCCGACAAGCATTAAGAAAACGCAATAGGAGATACAGGATTTTTGATAGTCAGCCCACTGAGGAAAATTTTATTGCATACAAACAGGCACGGGCTGAGGCAAGGAGAATAATAAGAAGGGCTAAACGTGACTCCTGGCGGTCCTTTGTGTCCACGGTGACTCGTACAACACCATTACATAAAGTCTGGTCCACTATAAGATTATTAAATAATAAACGCCCATACTTCCCTGTCACCACCTTGCAGGTGAATAACACCACCTATGACGAGCCCGTGGACGTTGCTAACATCCTCGCCAGGAGTTTTTCTCATGTAAGTAGCTCAGCCAATTATGACCCGCGTTTCCAACATCATAAACGCACGGCTGAGCTACAGATATTAGACTTTGCCACAGAAGACGTAGACTCCCCGTACAACCAAGAGTTTACGCTAGATGAACTGCTCCTTGCCCTTAAATCCTGTAAAGACACCAGCCCTGGACCAGACACCATCACGTACGGTATGATCCAGCATCTTAATCAGGACAACCTGATTAAGATGTTAGCATTGTACAATGAGATTTGGGCGTCTCGAACGTTCCCAAACTCATGGCACTTTGCGCACGTCATACCGATACCCAAAGAGGCTGGTCGTCTTATGAATCCCACTTCATTTCGTCCTATTGTGTTGACTTCTTGTCTATGTAAGGTCATGGAACGTATGGTTAACAATAGGCTTCTTTTTGTTTTAGAGTCGAAGAATTTGTTAAATGATCAACAATGTGGCTTCCGTAAATACAGAAGTTCACTAGATCATTTAATGAATTTGGAGCATTGTATTGCAGAGGCATTTGCCAATAAAGAATTCATGATAGGGGTGTTCTTGGACATCCATAAAGCCTATGACATGACCTGGCGACACGGTATACTAATGAAGCTCTATGCTTATGGTTTAAGAGGAAATTTGCCTGTTTTTATTTCAAATTTCTTAAGGGACAGAACTTTCTCTGTCAAATTGCCCCGTAACGTAACATCGGATATATTTATCCAGGAAAACGGGGTGCCACAGGGAAGTGTGCTTAGTCCTACTTTATTTAGTATTATGATCAATGATATTCTGTCATCAGCTCCCATCCCGAGGAATCTTAAATACTCACTCTACGCTGACGATTGTGCAATATGGCACTCTTCCCGTAATGCACAATTTTCGGCTGGGCGGATTCAAGCAGCCCTTGACTCCGTCCACCAATGGGCCTTGCAGTGGGGATTTAAGTTTTCCGTCCGTAAGTGTGCCGCTATAGTCTTCACTAATCGTAACGTACCTAATTTGTGCTTAACTTTGGATAATCAGGCGGTACCTTTTCAAAATTCTGTAAAATTTTTAGGAATACATTTTGATCGTAGAATGAATTTTAAACTTCACGTTAATACTTTGCTTGCTCGTTGTGATAAACCGTTAAATGTCCTCAAGTACCTAGCGGGTACTACCTGGGGTGCCGACAGAAAATCTTTATTAATGGTGTATAAGTCCCTTATTCGATCAAAGCTAGACTATGGCGCACAGGTGTATGGCTCGGCATCCGATGCCACGCTGAAAGGATTGGATGTGTTACAGAATAAATGTTTGCGAATGTGTCTTGGAGCCGTCCGGTGTACCCGTGTGGCTCGTATGGAAGTGGAGGCGAATGTGCCTCCCCTCCGTATTCGCCGTGACCACCTGGCCTTGTCCTATGGCATAAGGACATTAAGGAAAAGTAATATCGGCAATGTGGCCTGTACCCCCCTGCGTCAATACCACCACCTTCTGCGGGGGGTGCGTCGGCCACTTGCCGCTCGCCTCCACTTACTGACTCAGGAGCTTGATGTGGACCCCAGTGACTGTGACAAGTTGGTGCTTAAAAATATAGCGCCTTGGGAGCCACCCGGCTTTACAGTCGATGTTACATGGCTCCCAGCACCAAAGGCCAAGGCGCCGGAGGCGGAGGTCCACCACTTGTTTCGTAACATCATTGTTCGTCACTTGGGGTCCCATCAATTGTACACCGACGGCTCCAAGTCGAGTGAATGTGTGGGTGCAAGTGTGTGGTCGACTGAATGTGCCCTCAGGTATCGGTTGCCGACTCATACATCTGTGTTTACTTCAGAACTTTTTGCTATTGACAAAGCCATAGACTATGCTCTCAATTCTAGGCATGACTCATTTGTCATATTTTCAGATTCAAAATCAGCCCTTCAGGCAATTGCATCTTGCACTACGGACTCTCATGAGATCCAGGGCCGCATCGTTAATAAGTTGCATTCATGCAACAAGTCATTCACGCTGATCTGGGTGCCTGGTCATTGTCGTATCTACGGCAATGAGCAGGCTGACTTACTTGCAAAGTCGGCTGTAGAGCTCGAGGAGACTTGGGACGTTCCTCGTGATCTACGGTCGAGTCTATCTCTCGGAAAGAAATCAATAAATCTTCTGTGGCAAGGTCAGTGGACCAGACTAAATATTCCAACTTGTAAGCCGTACCTGGGCGACTGGGACACTGCCAACCGTCCCAGTCGCCTAGAAGAAAAAGTGTTGGCACGATTACGGCTTAATGCCACCATTTTAACCCACATAAAACCATATATGGAAAGACGCTTCCCACCGCACTGTGACATCTGTAATGCGGTGTTATCTATCAGTCATATCATCCTGCGCTGTCGGCGATTTATTCGTGAACGTGCTTCACTTATAAATTACTGCGGCGCAGTAGACGTCCCCTTCACCCTTTCCACCATCCTGGGTGATGGGGACATTGTTATGACTGATAAATTGATGGCTTTCTTGAGAGAGACCGGACTGATCAGAGTGATGTGACTTTTTTACTGTGTGGTTATGGTTTTTATGAACAGTAAATATGTATATATTGTAATATTAATTAGGGTTGACAGTTGACATATTTTAAATAGTTCCTCCTCCCACCGATCTATTTCTAATATAGATGTCCCCTACATTAAGCCAAGTTCCTCGCCTGACAGTCACCAGCTGATGAGTGCAAGTGTGCAATATAGGAAGGTATTGGGCACTTGCAGTCGATGGTGGTCTGCTGGGCGAGGTTCTTCACTTTTTGTACAAATTATGTAAATACATTATATTATCTTGCTTAAGTTATTCTA
>NC_137047.1:30031262-30221750 GCF_032717465.1 Coenobita brevimanus | reverse complement strand
TTAATAATATATTGATGTGGAGTTCCTCGTAATAAGAGTGAAACTTCAAATGGATATTCTTGTTTTCAACAGAAACTTTATAAAATTACATAGAGACTACTGACAATGTAAGAAATAGAATATCTGCATAACATGATGGTTCGTGTTACACCATAAGCCACATTTCCTTAGGTAAAATCTCTTAAAACTGTGATTCTTTGTGAAGAGGAATACTGATGAGCTTTTGACCCTCTTAAAAGTATGTACCATAAAGAATAATCATAATAGCAGTACCGAGATATATTATTAATTTCCATTGATAACAACTCCACATCTTAGTAGACATATAGTGCACGGCAGATGAAAAACTTGAAGATTGAAGTAAGATTAGAGAGATTGGATTTTAAAGTTACGAATGTCATTTGTGATTTTATTCATTTGTAGTGGTAACTGCAGATATAAATATGGCCGTTTTTTTGTTACGATAAGTGTCCTCTTAAGGAATGATTGAAAATTTTTATACTTTAGTGATCTAAAAACAGCAGGAATCAGGACAAGAACACTAAATATGTAGCTTCCACAAATGTGTTTAGAGCACAATTGTGGAAGTTGCATATTTGAGTGATGTAAAAACCGCATGAGTAAGGGAGATAACACTAAATACGTTATTCCACAAATGTGCTCTAAATTAGCTGGGAAAAACTCCCAGCTCTATGAAATTGGAAAACATTTCTCAGGGTGAGAAAAATAAGTTTCGGCATAAAAGTAAAAAGAATAAATGAGGAAACACGTATGATGAAGTCGATTCACAGATAAAGAAGGATGACATTTGAGGGATTTATGTCCAAAGAGTTTCGTTTGATTATTGACATATAAACAATTTGTAAATATATATATAGAACGAATATCATTTGTGTCTATATAACAGGGCTTTAAAGTGGAATGTCGAGGATCTTGATCAAATTTAAAAAATGGAATATTTTCCCAGAATGGTGATTCGTGTGGTATCGTTATTCATAAATACCAATGTGGAATAATTCCAAAAGGGATTAATCGTTTACAAGAAAATTCTTTATGTACTTCATTTCAGATATATATTAGTAGGAAAAACTAAAAGCCGTACTGAGATATGCAATTTTCAAACATTAATTGGTTTCTGAGGGGTCAAAAAAAAAAAAAAAAAAAAGCTGCTTCATCGTCGACTGGAAAGTTTTTTCTGTCGTGTTGAGATTGGCCGCATTTTTAATTTCCGATGAGTTTTTTTTTTTTTTTTTTTTAATTCGCCTTAGCCGTTACTTCACGGATAACAGGTAGCGAGAAATGTGAAATGGTTATGGCTCATTGCATCTGCTTTGGGGGTAATTCAAAACATTTATACTGAATTGATGAAATCGTAAATTATGCAACTTACAATTATGTACTCATGATTGACTGCGAAACACACAGTTGTTTACTAAAATCAGATGTCACGTCTGAGAGGAAAAAAATCACAATTAGGAAACATATAACAAAAAATCAATTGACACGTAAACAGAAAAGACATATGAGGTTTTTAAGAACTATAAATATATAATGATTTGGGGATCATCGGAACAAGCGTGAAACTTCGAATAAGAATTCTTTTTTATCTGAAATAGAAGCCCTATAAAATTACATCCAACCTCTTGATTGAATGTAGAAAGTCGAACATTTGCACAACGTGAAGGTTCGTGTTACACCATGAGCCACAATTCCTCAGTTAAATATTCTGAAAAGTATGATACCAAGTAAGAAGGAATACTGATGAGCTATTGGCTGTCTCCTAATAATTTTTACAAAGCAAAAAATCGCTCACATTACCGAGATATATAATAAATTGTCATATCTCCGTAGACATTTAGTGCATGGCAGCTAGAAAAGTTTCAGGTTGAACACTTTACTTTGTTTGGATTTTTACATTAAGAAGGGGGCCATTTGTGACACTTTCATTTTCAGTGGTAACCAGATAAAATTATAGCCATTTTTTTGTTACGATGTGTCCACTTTTGGAAAGATTCAAAACTATTGTACTTGAGTGATAATAAAAACCGCATAAAAGACGGCGAAAACACTAAATATGCAACTGTCACAAATGTGCTCCAAGTTTGCTCGGAAACACACCCAACTGTATCTAAAACTCAGAAAACATTACTGAGGGTGAGAGACTTCCGTTGACGATAAAAAAAAAAAAAAAACGGTAACAAGGCCAATCTAGGTACTAGGTAGTATGATATCGATTCACAGGTAAAAGAAATCTGGCTCTTGAGGGGTTTAAGTCCAAAGAGTTTTGTTTGATTAGAGACGTGAAAATAACTTGGAAATTTATAGATGAAAAGGTTATTATTTTGATCTGTATAACTAAGGATTTAGAGTGACTTCTGGAACCTTCTAATCGAATATAAAACATGGAATATTTTCGCAATATGGCAGTTTGTGTGGTCATTATTCATATTCACCTAGGTTAAAGCACTCCGAAAGGCAGTTAATCGGAGCGAAATACATAGTCGTCCTGAGATACAGAATTCATATACATTGTTTCTTCATAAAGGCTGTGTTATTGTTCATTATGGGTGTAAGAAAAAAAATCAGATTGGAAGATCATCGACGTGAAGTGTTATGTCTGCTGTGTTGACTTTTTTTTCCATTCAATGTATTGTTTTTTCTTATCTTTCATTTTTTTTTTTTTTTTTTTTTTTTACTCAGCCAATAGTTCACGGATAAAAGGTAGTGGGAACTGAACTAGTTACGGCTGATAGTATCCGATTTGGGGGTAATTCAGAACATTTTTACTCGAGTGATGGCTGTATAAACTTATATTTGGCTGAGATCACTAAATAGGAAACTTCCTGATATGTACTCAAAATTCATTGCGGACCAAACAATTATATTAAAAACTCAGAAGACATTATCTTGGCGACAAAATCACCTTTAGGAAACATAGCGAGGAATCGATTGACACGTAAAGAGAGTTTGCATTTGAGGTGCTTAAGAATAATGAATTTGAAATTATTTGAGATCACCGAACCAAGCGAGAGTCGTCGAAAAAGTACTCTTTATATATGTAGTAGAAGCGCTTAAAAATTTCACCGATCCGCTTGACCGTATGCGAGAAAAATAAAAAGTTTATTTGCACATTATGAAAGTTCTTGGTACACCATAAGACGAATTTCCTTCGGTAAAATCTCTCAGAACTGACATTTCGTGAGAAGGAATACTGTTGACCTTTTGACTTTCACCTACAAATATATACTAGAAAGTATAAACACTTTCGCGAAAACAATATATAAAATTAATTACCATTTATAACTTTATACCTCATCTCCGTAGCCGTGCATGACAGCTACAAGAAATGCATGTTGAAGGAACACTCAATGAACTTTACTAATGACGTCAGGAGATTATTTGGATGTTTATGTCCGGAAGACGGTCATTTGTTATTTTTTTTTTTATTTGTATTGGTAACCAGTTAAAAGAATATGGTCAAAATATTTTGTTACGGTAAAAGCATCCGTTATAGGAATAATTCAAAACTATTATACCTGAGTAATCCTAAAATTCTCATAATTCAAGACGAAAACACTAAATGTGCTTCTTCCATAAATGTTCTATATGTTAGCTGGAAAACACTTCGAATCGTGTCTAAAACTCAGAAAACACTCCTGGGGGTGATTAAATTCCGCCTCAGAAATTTAAAAAATTAGTAACAAAGCTAAATGAGGTAGCACGTACTGTAGGATGAAATCGATTAGAAGTGGTTGGCATTTGAGGTGTTTATATCCAAAGAGTATCTTTTCATTAGAGACGTGTAAACAACTTGGAAATGTATAGACAACGAATTCTATTCTTGTCTGAATATTACGGCTTTACAGTGGGATTTCGAGGCTCCTGATCAAATTTAAGAAATGGAATATTATCCTAGTATGATCATTCGTCTGATATCATTATCCATACATACCAAGTTAAAACCATACCTAAAGACAATAATCTTTTTCAAGAAAATTGTTTACGTATTGAATTTCAGATATATATTATTAGGAAAACTAAATCGATGTACTGACACATACAATATTTAAACAATCCTTGGTTCCTCATGGGCGAAAAAAAAAAAAAAAAATAGAGCTGCTGAAGCGTCGACCGGAACAGTTGTGTCTGTCGTGTTGAGATTAACTGCATTTTTAATTTCCAATGAGTCTATTGGGATTCTCTACAGGGGTAGTTCAAAACTATTTTACTGAATTGATGGCTGTACAAACTTATTTCTGTCGAAATCGCTAATTATGGTACTTCCACAAATGTACTCAAAATTGATTGCGAAAAACCAAAATGTTTCCAAATTTCATTTCATTTCTGAGAGGCAAAAACGTCACATTAGGAAAACATACAAAATATCGTGACACGAAAATGAGGATGATATATGTGGTGTTTAAGAACAATAAGTATATATTGATGTGGGGATCCTAGGAACAAGCGTGAACCTTCAAATGGATATTCTTTTTTGAAATCAGTAGAAACCCTTTAAAATTACATAGAGACATCTGACTGAATGTAAAAAATAGAATATCTGCTCAACATGATGGTTTGTGTTACACCATAAGCCACATTTCCTTAGGTACAATCTCTTAAAACTGTGAATTCTTGTGAGGAGGAATACTGATGTACTTTTGACTCCCTCCTAAAAGTGCGTACCATAAAGAATAATCACAATAGCTATACCGAGATAAATTACTTCCATTGATAACTTTACTTAGTAGACATATAATGCAGAGCAGATACAAAACTTGAAGGTTTAAGGAAGACTAGAGAGACACGAATAGGGTCATTTGTGATTTTATTAATTTGAATTGGTATCTTCAGATATAAATATGGCCGTTTTTTTTTTTTTTTACGATAAAAGTGTCCTCCTCAGGGATGATTGAAAACTATTATACTTGAGTGATCTAAAAACCTCATGAATGTGGGCAAAAACACTACATATGCAACTTCCACAAATGTGTTTAGAGCACATTTTTGGAAGTTGCATATTTGAGTGATGTAAAAACAGCATGAATAAGGGAGATAATAAAATGCAACCTCAACAGATGTGCTCTAAATTAGCTGGGAAACATTCCCAACTGTTTCTGAAATTCGGAAAACATTTCTCAGGGTGAGAAAAATACGTTTCAGAAAAAAAGTAAAAATGATAAATAAGGAAACACGTAGAATGAAATCGATTCACAGTTAAAGAAGGCTGACATTTGAGTGATTTATGTCCAAAGAGTTTCGTTTGATTACAGACGTGCAAACAATTTGGAAATGTATGCATAGAAGGAATACCATTTGTGTCTTGTCATGGGGTTTTTAGGTACATGCAATATTAAAGGATAATATTCAATAATTCTTAGAGCAGGGCAATGAATTGTGAAAATCAAGCAATGATTACTTTATGCCGGCTTACTTCGCCGATTCCCTAAGGACGAGAATTGATAAATTTTCTCAACAATACACAGCAGAGACTAATTATTCACATGTACTGTTTATTAGTACTGTTGGCCTCTGGAGAATGTGACTCCTCCCCTGACAATCAATAATTAATGCTACTAATGATAAACAAGTTCTTGCTGATGCAGTTAACTCCTAGATGGCACAACGGATTTGAATTAATACAAAAGGACTGGCCTAAGTACCAGTTATGAATAGCAAACCGTTTATGCAAGCTAGGAGCTGCAACTAGAATAAGCTTATGGAGAAATAAAACACGAGTTTACATTACATTAAGCTCAAGAAAAAGAACTTAAATTTATTGATTACAAAGAAATAAATTTACGTTACATTTCAAATGAATTCAAAATAAGGAGATCGCACTCACTCGCTCACTCAAAAGCTAACTCTTAAACCTAGGAAAAACGAACAGAAATACTGGTCAGAAAAGTGGACTAAGCGGATGACTGGGCGTCGTTACTGAGGAAGGACACTGCACACGCTGAGCCTCTGGAATTCAACAGCGGTGGCGGGAACTGGGCGTCGTTACTGAGGAAGGACACTGCCACACACACTACCTGCTTCCACGGCGCACAAATCTTGACTGACTTCAAATCGTGAGAGAGAGGCAAGTGTCGAGCCGCAATTGTTAACGGCTAGAATGAGCGAAACACGCCCATAAGAAAGTACTCAGCGGAGATGCTAAAGTCGCGCACAAAGACGATCATTTATGACACAATGAAAAATTGTTCTGAAAACACTCCCGATCGGGTGAATACGTAGCAGTTAAACTGAGCGATAAATACTGGGATTCCACTAGAATTCACGGTTTCCCCCAAGAGTTAGTCATGAGTTTATTGAAATACTTAATCGATCCGACTCGTGACATTACGCCCCATCAAAAATGAAATTTTTTTCTCAGGAAAAAAATTTCAATATACATACATATAAATCCTAACTCAGTCACACAAGATTCACACTGTGGTGTGTGTGTGTGTGCTATCCTGCTACAGGAGAAAGTCACAGTCGCCAGTGATCGAAAAAACCTCGTACTTACGTTAATAGAAGCAAGCTTGAGGGAAAAACTCCTTGACGACGGCGAAAAATCCTGTACTCAGGTCAAACTGAGCGAAAAGTTCGCTACATTTACATTAACAACTAATTGTTATGTAGCGTGATGTATGTAATACACGGTGTAGGTGTGACTGTTGTGGTGTAACTGTACCTACGTGTAAAATTACATAATGCAAATCAATAATAAATGATGACGACGAGGCAGAAGAGAAGAGGCAACAGCATGCGTCAGGGACGATCAGCTGTTCTGCTCGGCAATGCTGCACCCGCCAGCTGCACCTGCGAAAGGAATCAAGATGGAGCATCAAAAGTGTCATTTCTCTCTCTCTCTGCCTAGCAATCAGTACTTATGTCATTATTAACCAGGAAACGTAGTCTTAGGATTCACAAATCTCTCAGGACCCTTATAGTTTACTGGTTAACGCTTATTAACTAGGAAACGTGCCAGTTCTTGAATTGCTCAAATCTCTTAGAATGGGCAGTTTACTAGTTAACCTAACTCTACACTTACGATTAATGACAGGAAGCTGAGAATCGCTACGCAATCTCGGGCAGGTCACGTTTTAACACCCACCGTGGGTGTGAACACTCGTGTGGATATTGTGCATTCTCCGGGAATCCTGAGAGAGGTCCACAGCTCGAGACGTTCCACAAGGTAATTCATACACAGCCTCAGACTGTCTCTGCAGCGATTGTTACCAACAATATGTCCGAGGAACTCCACCTTACTGTGAGCAATCTTACATTTGTTAGGCTTCACAGTCATGTTGAAACTCAGGAGTCTACTGAAGACAATTTCCAAGAGTCTGAGGTGCTCCTCCAATGTGGTGGAATGAACGAGGACATCATCAATGAACATCTCTACTCCTACAATACCATGGAGCACTTGTCTCATGGCACGATTGAATACTGCTGGGGAATTGGTAAGTCCAAATGGGAGGACTTTATACTGATACAACCCCCTAGGAGTAGCAAAGGCAGTGAACTGACGGCTCTCGGGGTGAAGGGGAATCTTGAAGAATCCCTTCGCAAAATCGAGCTTCGTGAAATATCGTGACCCTGCCAGCTTGGAGAAGATGGCAATGTGGTCACCGATCTGCTCAGCATCCACTTTGGTGATTGCATTGAGCCTCCTATAGTCGCCACAAATCCTGACCACCATCTTTCTTGTGAACTACTACCATTGGACTGCAGTAAGGAGATGAGGACTTTTCAATAATACCTGCAATCTCCATGTCAGCAATTTCGTTGTCTACTGCGCCCAGTAGTCGCATGGGAATCGGATATGGCTTAACCTTTACGGGAGTATCACTGGTAAACTCAGTCTTGTGACAATCAACCTTTGCAAGTCTAGGTTGGTCAGAGAAGACATCAGCATACTGACAGAGCAGTGACCTTATGGCATTCTGATCACTTAATGCTCAGTCAGCGTTAAGTAAAACGCCTCCGACAGTCTTTTCCCGACGGGACTGAGCGGTTAAGGGCTTGTCATCATGGTCATCAGCTGGGATCACCGCGGCTGCCCCGGTTTATTCCAGTGGCTGGTCACTATCATCAGGTACTCGTAGGCCAGTCTCCTTGGGGTTTGACTCATGATAAGCCTTCAACATGTTAATGTGGAACCTTTAGCAAAGATTCCCCATCTGAATTATGTAGTTGAGGTCTGAAATGCGCTCTACTACATCAAATGGTCCCTTCCACTGCGCCAACAACTTGTTCTGAACAGTGGGGAGTAACACCAAGCACTTATCGCCTGGACTAAACATCCGAAGTTTTGCCTTCTTATCATAATAGGTTTTCTGAACTTCACGCGCCTTGATCGATTCTTCCTTAGCTAACTCGCACGTCGACTGGAGGCGGTCAGCTAGATCAAGGACGTAGGTGTAGGTGGTCTTGACTTCAGGGTCAGGTTCTTCATCGTCCCATAACTCGCGAAGGACTTGAAGTGGTCCACGGACCGACCTTCCATACACCAGTTCAAAGGGTGAGAACTTCAAGGAATGCTATGGGGCTTCTCGATAAGCAAACAGATGAGGAGCAATGAACCGCGGCCATTCCTTTGGCTCTTCGGCGGCCATACGCTTTAACATCTTCTTGAGAGTCCCAATGAACCTCTCACACAGCCCGTTACACATGGATGATAAGGCATAGTTCGCAGGCCTCAGATGGACAACAACCTGAATGTTTCGTTCATCATTGCAGAGGTGAACTGCGAACCCCAGTCGCTTAAGACCTCTTTAGGGATACCTACGTGACAGAACACTTCGATCAATGCCTCAGCAACAGTGACGGCCTTTATATTCTTAAGGGCCACGGCTTCAGGCCACCGTGTGCTGAAATCAACAATAGTGAGGATATACCTTGATCCATCACTTGCCCTAGGAGAGATTGGCCCAACAATATCAACTGCTACTCTCTCGAACGGTTCAGAGATTACCGGCATTGGTTTCAATGGCGCAGGACAGACACGTCCCCGGTCAGTGGTACGCTGACTCACATCGCGGAACGCACGTCTTTTATTTCCTGTCCCATTCCTCTGCCAGAAAAAGTTAGCATGGATGCGGTCAGAGGTTTTCTTTTGGCCCATGTGACCTCCCATGACTGAACAATGACCTAATTCGAACACTGCCCGGCGATACTTCGCGGGAACGACGAACTGCAGTCAAACCTTGCCCTGGGGTGTTTGTGACTCACGGTATAACCGTCCTCGCTTGCGAAGGAACCTGGCTTGACCTCCCCGTGAATACTTAATCACTTTACCCTCCAGCTTCTTAAGCACTGAGGCAAGTGTCGGGTCAGATGGTTGTTTTTGGACAACGTCTTGACTACGAATCAAATCTTGCGGCGTTGCGACGGTCAACGGGGTGACATGATTCGGAGCCTTGGCCATGGCTCGTGTTACTGCAACAGCCGAAGTCTGAGTAGCAACATCCACGGCGCAACTGTTTTTGATGCCCGGTATGTAGCCGATAATGAGGTCAAACAAGGGTTCTGGCATGACAACAGCAGCTGTCAAGACAGTATAGAAAGATGCCACCTGGATACGTGCCTCCGGGAACAATCTCACTGACCCATCAATAAGTCTAACTTGGATCTGCTTACCCGTGTACTCATTGGGCCGAACTAAACTTTGCTTGACAGAGCAACCTGAGGAACCATTATCTCTCAGGACATTTACAGAAACACCCACAAACCCTGGCTGAACAAGAAAGGCAGTGTTACTGGTGGAAGGGTCTGAGGAGGTAGCAGCGGAACAAACGATGCAGCAAATGTGGCGCCCTGAGAACTTGATACCTGTGGGGTCGTGCTCACCATCTGAGGAGCTGGAGCATTGACCACCTGAGATGGAGGGTTCACTGTTGCTGGGGAGCTAGTGAACTGCGAGGAAGTACCTGTACTGGTGGGGTTGGCACCGCTGTACGCTTGTTGTGGCATAAGGGCTGTATTTGCATCCTGCCTCTGATACATTAAAGTCGATTGTCCTGACTGAGGGTTACGTGGTTTGTCCTTGCCCTGTTGCTGCTTGAAATACCGGTACTGCTGCTGGTTAAGGTTCTGCTTATCGTACCGCTTCCACTCAGGTTTCTGTGTTTTGCCCCTGGTCCTTCTTCTGCGGTTTTGGACCTTGGCCATTATTTTGAGAACGGCCTTGTTGCTGGGGTTCAGTCTGAGACGGTTTCCCATATTTATCAGGTTTCCTGTTCCAGGTATGCTGCTTGCGAGTTTGATACCCGTATGCAGTAAAGAATGCTTCAGCCTTCTCCACCATTTGGCTGGCATCCTTTACCTGGCAGATCTTAAGCTGAGCCATAAGTTCAGTAGGCCACGACTTTTCTAGCTGCGTGCACAGCATAAGGTTGATTATCCCCTCACACGTGGAAGTTTTATCTTTCTCCATCCACTCACCTAAGTAAGCAGTAAGCCGGTCAAGAAACTGAACCCAGTCTCTTTTTCCTGTAAACGCACCCTCATGAACTGACTCTTGGCGTCGTCAGCTATGAGACCTTGCGCTTTGACAAGTGCGGCCTTCATCATCTCATACGTGAGATTGTCTCCACGAATTCTGTGGAGAATATCGAGGGCAGGGCCCTCAAACAGGCTAAGAAACTGAAGCCGTTCAGCTGCATCATCCAGCTGATAAAGTTGAGCCATGTCTTCAAAATGAACAATGTATGGCTCGATTCGCTCGCCTTCCTTGTATGGGGGAAGCTTGATGTGTGGGGTCGCCATAATATGTTCAGGGATAGCGCTCGTGGAGCTTGGGCCAGCTGCACCAGATGTGTCTGAAGCCAAGGAATCTCACTTGAGCTTCAACATTTCAAATTCATGTTTTTCGCGTGCTTCTTGCTCGGCACGTTCGTGTTCTCGTTCTCTCTCTCGTTCCTCACGCTGTTCTCGCTCATGTTTTAACTCGAGTTTGCATTGTTTTCGCTCGTGTTCTAACTCGAGTTCGCGTTGTTTCCGTTCATGTTCGCGCTGATCTCGCTCGTATTCGCGCTCCTCATGCTGAATTCGACGCTCTTCACGAGCATCATTCTCGCGTTGCTGTTCATAATTAAACCGCGAGAGGGCAAAGTCCTTTATTTTCTCCGGATCCGTAAGCCCTATATCTTTGACTTCCTGTACATAGACGCTGGTAGACATGATAACTCAGTCTAAGTAAACTAGCAACTCAATACTAACTGCAATTTGCAAAGAAAGATGCCAATAATCAAGAATAAAGAATATGGGCACAGGTTAGTGGTGACCAGTTTTTATCAAATTACACTGGTAAAGAAAGAAAATTAAACAAACAACTGACACTGAAAACTATTACGTAAACTAATAAAACTGAATCAATAATCACCAATAATATATTGCCTATAGACTTTAATGATAAATACCAAAGTATGAACGAGTGAGTATTATCTCGTAAATAACTTTAGAGGCAGGAGTTACTGTCCTGGAATGAGGTCGCCAATTGTCACGGGGTTTTTAAGAATATGCAATATTAAAGGATAATATTCAATAATACTTCGAGCAGGACAATGAATTGTCTTGTGAAAATCAAGCAATGATTACTTTATGCCGGCTTACTTCGCCGAGTCTCTAAGGACGAGAATTGATAAATTTTCTCAATAATACACAGCAGAGACTAATTATTCACACGTGCTGTTTATTAGTACTGTTGGCTTCTGGAGAATGTGACTCCTCCCCTGACAATCAATAATTAATGCTACTAATGATAAACAAGTTCTTGCTGATGCAGTTAACTCCTAGATGGCACAACGGATTTGAATTAATACAAAAGGACTGGCCTAAGTACCAGTTATGAATAGCAAACCGTTTATGCAAGCTAGGAGCTGCAACTAGAATAAGCTTATGGAGAAATAAAACACGAGTTTACATTACATTAAGCTCAAGAAAAAGAACTTAAATTTATTGATTACAAAGAAAAAAATTTACGTTACATTTCAAATGAATTCAAAATAAGGAGATCGCACTCACTCGCTCACTCAAAAGCTAACTCTTAAACCTGGGAAAAACGAACAGAAATACTGGTCAGAAAAGTGGACTAAGCGGATGACTGGGCGTCGTTACTGAGGAAGGACACTGCCACACACACTACCTGCTTCCACGGCGCACAAATCTTGACTGACTTCAAATCGTGAGAGAGGAAAGTGTCGAGCCGCATATGCTAACGGCTAGAACGAGCGAAACACGCCCATAACAAAGTACTCAGCGCACAGAGACGATCATTTATGACACTGAAAAATTCTTCTGAAAACTCTCCCGATCGGGTGAATACGTGGCGGTTAAACTGAGCGATAAATACTGGGATTCCACTAGAATTCACGGTTTCCAACCAAAGTTAATGTCACGAGTTTATTCAAATACTTAATCGCGCCGACTCGTGACATGTCTGTATAACAGGGCTTTAAAGTAGAATGTCGAGGATCTTGATCAAATTTTAAAAATGGAATATTTTCCGAGTATGACGATTCGTGTGGTATCATTATTCATATTTACCAATGTAAAATCATTCCAAAAGGTAATGATCGTTTACAAGAAAATTGTTTATGTACTTAATTTCAGATATATATTATTAGGAAAAACTAAAAGCCGTACTGATATGCAATTTTCAAACACTTCTTGGTTTCTCAGGGGTCTAAAAAAAAAAAAAAAAAATGAGCTGCTCTAGCGTCGACTGGAATGTTTTTTCTGTCGTGTTGAGATTGACTGCATTTTTAATTTCCGATGAATCTATCGCTTTCTGCTTTTTTTTTTTTTTTAATTAATCTTTGCCGTTACTTCACAGATAACAGGTAGTGAGAAATGTGAAATGGTTATGTCTTATTGCATCTGCTTTGGGGGTTGTTTAAAACATTTATACTGAATTGATGGCTGTATAAACTTATCTTTGGTCGAAATCGCAAATTATTCAACTTACACATGTTCTCATAATTGACTGCGAAATACCCAATTATTTCCAAACCTCAGATGTCACGTCTGAGGGGGAAAATCATCACAATTCGGAAATATATAACAAGAAATCAATTGACACCTAAACAGATGACGTATGAGGTGTTTAAGACAAATAAGTATATAATGATGTGGGGATCATCGGAACAAGCGCACTACTTCGAATGAGAATTCTTTTTTACCTGAAATAGAAGCACCATAAAATTACATCGAGCCTCCTGACTGAATGTAGAAAATCGAATATTTGCACAACGCATAAGCCACAATCCCTTAAGTAGAACTTCTCAAAACTGTGATACCTCGTAAGAAGGAATATTGATGAGCTATTGACTGTCATCTAATAATTTGTACGACAAAGCATAAAAGCTCTCACAATACCGAGATATATAATTGTTTAAATTTTATTTCAAATCTCCGTAGACATAATTATAGTGCATGGCAGCTAGAAAAACTTCAGGTTGAAGGAACACTATGGAGCTTGTTTCGATTTTTACGTTAACAAGAGGGCCATTTGTGACACTTTCATTTTTAGTGTTAGCCAGATAAAACTATGACCAAGTTTTTTTGTTATAAGTGTCCACTTCAGGAAATATTAAAAACTATTGTACTTCAGTGATAATAAAAACCGCATAAAGGAGGGCGAAAACAATAAATATGCAACTGCCAAGAATGTGCTCCAAGTTAGCTCGGAAACACTCTCAACTGTATCTAAAACTCAGAAAACATTACTGAGGGTGAGATAATTCCGTTGAGGAAAAAAGAAAATAACAAGGATAATCGAGGTAGTAAGTAGTATGATGACGATTCACAGGTAAATAAAAGCTGGGCATTTGAGGGGTTTAAGTACAAACAGTTTCGTTTGATTAGAGACGCGAAAATGACAAATTTAGAGATAAATGGGATATTATTTTGATCTGTATAACTAGGGCTTTAAAGTGGCTTCTGGAGCCTTCTGATCGAATATAAAACATGGAATGTCTTCGCAATATGGCAGTTCGTGTGATATTCACCTAAGTAAAACCACTCCGAAAGGCAATTAATCGTTTATGAGAGAATTGTTTCGGTATCAGATATATATAATTTGGAAAAGCAAAATACATAGCCGTCCTGAGATATACAATTCATTAACATTGCTTGTTTATTCATATACGCAGTGTTATTGTTCATTAAGGCATTATTATTATTGTAAGGTATCTAATGCAACAAGCTACTGAGATGAAAATGCCCCTTAGTATGTGTTTTGTGGATTTTGAAAAGGCGTATGATAGTTTCACGTGGAGCTCTGTTGAAAATTATGAGATTCTATGGTATACCAGAAAAATTTGTAAATATTATTAGAAGCCTGCATGAAGGTACTGGTGGTAATGGTGGGTGGTTCTTTGAGTGATCCATTTCAAGTTAGGTCAGGAGTGATTCAAGGAGGAGTTCTTCCGCCATTGTTGTTTGTTTTGGTTATGGATTATGTTAGGAAAAAGGTTGTAAGGAGAACAGCTGCAGGAATTAACTGGAAAGAAAATAAGAAACTGATGGATTTGAACTATACTGATGATATTGTACTGATTTGTGAAGAGGGTGCTTGATTGTCTGGTGGAGGAAGGAGAAAAAGTGGGATTGGTAATAAATTGCGGAAAGACTGAAATTATTAATATGAACGTGGAGAACCAAATCGATTGTGTAATTAGGAATAATGTGGTGAAGAATGCAGAAAACTTTAAATATCTGGGAACGATTGTATCATCTAATGGACCATTAAACACTGAAACTGAGGAGAGGATTAGACAGGCATGGCGAGCTGTTGGAATGTTGAAATCTGTTTGGTACAGCTCCGTTCAGAAGTTCGTACTACACCCAAAGCGGAAGGCACAAGCCTCGGTCCGCTCTTTCTGGACGACATGTTAATACCCCGAACCGCTCGCCACCACAGACAGAGCAGGAAATACCGGAACAGTTTCAGTCACACGACGAATGCGAAAATTGAGATGAAACGGATATTTATACAGATATTGGCAAGTATTATTACATATTAATGAAGGAAATACGTGGACATTATGCGGTTGTGATGAAAATATGTATACAAGTAATGTTACAATACACAAATAGAAGGAAATGAAGTCTGATATGAATCAATAAGTGATTTGTGAGCTGACTATTCTCCCACTGAAACACACACACACACACACACACACACACACACACACGGACACACAAACACACATACACGCACAAACAAACACACACACACAAACACACGCACACACACACACACACACACACACACAAACACAAACTCATAAGAACAACAACAATAACAACAACAGCCACCACCACCACAGTCTCCGCCACTTGCAACCCACCACAACAACCCACCACCATCAACGCCGCCGCCGCCACCGCCCACCACCACCGCCGCCACCCACCAACACCCACAATCCACCATCACCGCCGCCGCCGTGACCACCGTCCACCACCACCGACGCATTAACAAATAGCATAATATTGGAGGAAAAGACATTGCAATAGTTTACTTCATCCGTCCTCTTTGTATGGGAAGGCCAAGGAACACACATTATATTTATTACGTATGAGTAATCTTGCAGCCGTGGCTCAGTGGGTTAGAGCGCTCCGCTCTGACCGAAGGGTCGGAGGATCGAATCCACTCAAGGGTCATTGGTAGACATCAGGAAGGGCATCCGGTCATAAAATGCTACACGCTCTAGTTCAGAAGTCCTCTACCCAGGGGCAACGCCTTAGCCCTTCGTGGATACCTGGCGTAAAACCAAATTATTATTTTTTTTTATATAATCTTGCATCCAATAGGAGGTGGATAATATACAAGCATAATTATACGGAAGTTTTCAAACAAAAAATAGACAATTTTATTTTTATTTCTATTTTTTAGTCAACAATATATATATATATATATATATATATATATATATATATATATATATGTCTATACCAGATCTAATTATCTATATCATATCTATATCTACATCTTTATTATATCTATTTATCTATAATATATGTCTATTGTATCTAGCTATTGTGTCTATTATATCTATCCATCGCTATCTATCTATCAACAGTATCTATCTATCGATCTATCTATATAATATGCATACATATCCTTAATATAATGATAACTGTTGCTTAACTTTTCACATCAATATCGGGTCCAGCCTACCTCTTTCTCAATCACTGCTTGCAACCTATCAGGCATGGAGCTTACAAGGCCACGGATGAAGTCGTGTTTGCGCCGGCAAAGTTCCTGCTGGGCGTTTACGTGGTCGAGATCATTTCTTGTCCTCTCGTCTCCTGGCTGCCAGGTATTAATCATGTCAGCCCAAATATGTTTGTTACATTTAGATTGGCCCCTTTGGCGGGCCAGTCTGAGAGGTGAAGTATGTCTTGTCTCTGAAACCACTGCCGTACTACACGTGCGATGTGGATGGGGCACCGGTCATGCATGGAAATTACAGGTCCATCTTGGAACGGGAAACCCTTTGCACGTAAAGATGGCAGGGAACGTTCCTTCAGGATATGGACACACTGGTCAGCAGTAAAACTCCTCTCGATGCTGAACATGTCACCGAGGCCATGTAGAGTCAGGTATCCCCAGATGTTACATGTAACGTGACCCGTTCGTGCCTCCTCACAAATGTCGACCCTCTCGCATCTGCATGCGAAATATATATATATATATATATATATATATATATATATATATATATATATATATATATATATATTGTTGCAGCCATTAGACAGACTACTAGTTGATGATATGCCCCCCTAACCCTATATTATTTAGAACTGATCACAGTTTTTCTCGGCACTAATGTCTTTATACAAAGAAAATAGAGGCAAAGAGTAGAAGGAACCGTCTTTTTCCAGGATAATATGAACAGAATAAGACCAAAACAAGGGATCCTGATTATTTTAGATGCCTGGTCATATTGCCTTTAAAAGACTGGAAATCAAGGACGGAGGGGTATGCAGACTGTGGAAGACAGCTTCATTATTGACCTATTCCATAGGTGAAAGTCTGAATATCGGTTAATTATTGTAACAGCGAGGGTGAACAGAAAACAGATGACTGCACGAAGACGAAGCCTTGGGGGGGAGGGGGGGAATAACAGTACGGAATTTTATCAGTAATAAAAATGGTAATATCATATACCTGGTGTTGTTTCTTCTCCAGCAATGAACCCTACCATGCGAGGTGGAGGAGAAACACTTCTCATCCATGAAGACTCGCGACCAAAAGTCTAGATTCTTCTGAAAGTAGCATTGAGCAAAGGCTAACCTCCCCTCTCTGTGTTGTTGTATCAGGCTTTCCATCATTGCTGGAATTCTATAATGTATACCAGCGTCATGCAGCCTTCGCCTGACAGTCAGCGCGGACACCTCTAACTGAAGACTGTCCCTTATGGCCACCGCGATCGTAAGAGGTGTTGCCCCTGCTGCTGCGACAATAGCAGCATCTCCAGCCTGGGTGGTTCTTCGAGGGACTCCCGTCTTTTCTAACATGAAAAAATTCGCTATTAGTAAATATGGCACTAATAAAAATCAACGCCGAAAGTCTAGTTTGGGAAAACATTACGAGTATGTATACTTGTGCTGAATTATATTGTATGATATGAAAATATTGTTACAAGGGCAACAGTTGTACTAAACAATCTGCTGCCTATAAAGATAGTGGCGTAGCGAGACTAAATGCAGCTCAAGGCCTGATATCGTAGTTTCACCCCATCACTGCACGGGACAGCCCTGCAGAGGCGATTTCTTGACCGTGGTTCAAGGCTCTGCTTGGCCAGACAGACCAGGTTTACACAACAACAATAACAACAACAGCAACATCAAGAGATGGGAATTGAAGTCTCGTTCTTAGAATGACTAGGACTGATTTGTATGTGACCATCATAAATCAAAACCCCGTCAATTCCTTCCAAAGAAACGTAAACACAAATATCCATTTCATTGAGATGCCTGGACGCACAGCGTTTGAAATAATGTGGCACTATGCACTGGAAAAAGACATGCTAAGACATTTCAACAATTAACTAGTCGTATACAAGAGAGACAGATTAGTAGTTAGCAGATGCATTACAAAGCGGGTGAGAGGATGGGGCAAGGCTGGTGCCTCGTTTCAGTCGTAATGGGGGAGAGATACAAGCAGAGAATTCAGAGGAAGTGTGTGTGTGTGTGTGTGTGTGTGTGTGTGTGTGTGTGTGTGCGTGTGTGTGTGTGTGTGTGTGCGTGTGTGCGTGTGTGTGTGTGTGTGTGTGTATAGAGGGAGAGAGAGAGAGACAGGGATGGCCCGAGGAGTATGTGATTGGGGGGGAGGGTAAGGACAATTTTGACCAATTTGATCCGTTTGGCGTTACGGTTTGACCAACTAAATAGATGAAAACAAACCAAATTTATGAGAAAGTAATTTTTATTGTAACAGACTTACAGTATTTCCTGGACAGTAATTTATTTACTGGTGACAAATTTAAACAAGCTTTCATTCTGGATTTCTGGTGCATATAGACACAACATAATTCAAAATTGCACTACTGTTCACTGATTTTCAGTCATACAGTGAGATACAAGATGCTTAAACTGACTACTTAAAAAAAAATAATACACAAATCACACTTGGTAAGTCAAATAAGGAAAAAGGTGAAAAACGAATGTTGAGTCAACTTGAAGTGAATGTGGATAATGGATTAATAAGGATTCAGCAGTAACAGCCTGTATATACAGTGTGTAATGATAATGGCTTTTAGAATTTTATTCTTTTCATGAGTTTCCACCAATTTGCAGTTTTTTTGAAGATCCAACTGATCAGTTAGGTCCTTTCACAAGCTAGAACCATCAGATAATGTAACGTTTTTCCTTTGGTTCGGTTTCGCAAATAGGCCTATGTTTTTAAAAGCTTAAGCCTGCTAAATGACCTCGATTTTTGACCAACTCAGTAATTCTTCGACCAACTCAGAACACACACTGGGGGGGGGGGAACCCCCTCTCCCGGTCGGGCCATCCCTGGAGAGAGAGAGAGAGAGAGAGAGAGAGAGAGACCGAAGGGAGTCAGCAGAGTTAAGGAGACGAACAAAGCCTAAAGAATAAGTACAGTATGCATCAAAATCATTATTATAGATCACTTTCATCATGTTGCAAAATTATTTCCAAAGATCATATGAATACGTGAGACAGTTAATTGCTGTAGCTCAGTACCCATCTCACCCTTGCAATTTCATGTTGCATCACCGCCATCCAAAAATAAACAAACGAACAACTGCCCAACACTACACAGAGTATTTCGGCAACATACCCCCTTCTCCACCCAATAATACAAATCACAGATCACCCAACACTACAAATCACAGACAGTGCATAAACACAGCCATTAGCCACCACAGCCATCCAAACCCATCAGTCAAACAGCATCCTTCGTGAACCACCACAAGACATACACTCATCAACCCTACCCAGAAAGACACGAACACACCTATACTCATTTTTTTTTTTTTTTAAATTGAGGCGAAGATGCACTTGACAGGTTGGTGATGATTGGCTGAATGCAACATGTCCGAATAACACCCTCGTATTTCAAATAATTACCAGGTAATGTCACATTACTTAGTAGTTATTTGAAATACAACCATGTTACTCGGACATGTCGCATTCAGCCAGTCATCAACATGTCAAGTGCATCTTCGTTTAAAAAAGTAAAAAATAAATAAAAGAAAACAGTACAGTACTGCGATGTGGTCACCACTGTTCCCTGCTACGGTTCCGACACAAAATACAACTCACAAACAAGTTACTTTGCCCATACTGCAAGGCAGCCCCCCACACCACAACACATTCATTCACCACATGCACATCACTATTGCAACACAGTCTTTCAATATAACAACCAAAGACTTTTGGAAACGAAGGGTAGAAGCTTCTGATTTTCATTGGGATCGCAACGAGATGAACCTGGGGTTGCAACAACAACTACAACATCCAAACCTCCGCCGACTTTCAAACTCGACTTTACTTTTTCACCACCTTATCAAGATCCATTCTCTCTTCATGACCACACCAACTGTATATCATTATATGTTATCAATGAGCCTCCTCACACCAACAATTTCTCAGTTCCTATTATTCTCCATTCTCTCTTCATGACCACGCCAACTGTATACCATTATGTTATCAATGAGCCTCCTCATCAACAATTTCTCAGTTCCTATTATTCTCCATTCTCTCTTCATGACCACACCAACTGTATATGTTATCAATAAGCCTCCTCACACAAACAATTTTTCAGTTCCTATTATTCTCCATTCTCTCTTCATGACCACACCAACCGTTTGTTATCAATAAGCTTCCTCACACCAACAATTTTTCAGCTCCTATTATTCTCCATTCTCTCTTCATGACCACGCCAACTGTATACCATTATATGTTATCAATGAGCCTCCTCACACCAACAATTTTTCAGCTCCTATTATTCTCCATTCTCTCTTCATGACACACCAACTGTATATGTTATCAATAATCCTCCTCACACCATCAATTTCTCAGTTCCTATTATTCATTATTTAACCCACTTTACGCACGCCACACACATTCCAAAACTGTCCCATTTCCAGTGCCCTTACTCCATAATTTTCGCCCTTATGCCATAAAAGAGTTTCAAGTGATTACACACCCACACCCAAACACACCAACACCCAAACACACCAACACCCAAACACACTCATACCCAGACACACTCACACCCAGACACAAACACATACATACACATACACACCCATACCCACACCCACAAACCCACACCCATATCCACACCCAGACACCCACACCCATACCCACACCCCGACACCCTCACCCATACCCCCACACCCATAGACCTACACCCCCACACCCCTATACTCCCACACTCCCACACCCACTCCCACATCCCCCCCCCCCCACACACACACACTGTGTGGACAATGCGTCACTGAACCGAGGTCTGATATTTTGTGAAACATCAAGACAAAGTTCGGCAAACATTGGCTGGGAAAGTATCCCGGAACATGTAAATCACGACTTTACTAGGCATAATGAATATTCGGGTGTGAGGTGTGTGGACGTAAGAAAGCAACAGAAGAGGCGAAGTGAACATCGGCCACCGTGCGTGGCCCCGCCCGCTGGCTCTGGCAGCCACTAATAATTGTGGATGTAGTGTAGGGGATATTTGGCCATGAAAATAATGCATGATAATTATTACTGTTTTTACACCTGTTGCATATGCTTTACATTAGTCATCCACACCACGTCAAAAAGTAAAACGGGAACGTTGACTATATACTCAGGATGTAATTTGCCACTCTCCCAAAAACTGATGCTCGAGAAGGTTGCAACCCCACTCCCACCCCCTTACTATGCCAGTCCACTGTATAAAGCTATTTTCACTGACATCTTCCACAGGGGCCGAAAACTAGTTTTAGTTTCTATTAGCACTGGCATATAATGGGGAGCTATTGTTCACAATTATTCATTATTAGCATAACATTACAGTAATACAAAAGACATGACTTACGTTGGTCCTGAAGGTTGCCACTCTCCTCCCATCTCTTTATCCACTTCATCACAGTTTTTGTAGTGAGGTCAAGTTGATGCGCTGTTGCCCTGATGGAAAAACTATCATCACGTTGCGCGAGAAAATTTGACACCTGAGCACTAATTTCTCGTCTCGCCGATTTATATAAACTTGGTGGGGCACGTGATGGTGCTGATTTCACCTTTGAGCAGAGGATAGCCAAAACACCTCGGTGGAACACCCCCTCCCACACCCCACAGAGAGAGAGAGAGAGAGAGAGAGTTTGACAGACAGATAGACAGGGACAGAGACAGAGACGAAGGGAGACAGACAGACAGACAGACAGAGAAGAGAGAGTGAGAGAGACCGACGGTTACGTAGAGGAAACATCATGTTAGCTACTTCATATTAAAACATATGATTTCCATTATTCCTTAGACTCCACCAATCGTCTTCATCTACTTTTGAGTATGAACATGAATTTTAGCTGTTCAGATACTTCGTAAATGTTTGAATATCTTGGCTACATACACATTATTTTTGGCTGCTTGGATTTTCCTTGAAAACGGTACTGTTCATAATTACTGAGCTAAGATGGTTAGCCGAAAAACTGCCCGTGTCTAGGGATTAAGATATGCGATAACTCACTAACTCGCATAATCACATTGATTCATAGCCGACCTTCATATATTCATGTGCTTTTCTGCGGGTATTGTATTATATTTTTTAAGGTAGCGAGTATAAACATACTTCCATAATGTAATCAGCAGTGAGAGTGACTGAAGTCTGTATGAAAATAAAATTCTCATTTCATATAAGTCGGTGAGCGAATGACACTACTTTGATACTAGCCAAAGTCTGGTTGCTCGTGGGAGGTCCGAAGCTGTAACCTGTCGTCCGGGAAGGAGGAGCCGAGACTAGCGCCTTCCACTCTTGGTATAGTACGAACTTCTGAACGGAGCTGTACATAGTAAAGTGAAAATTTTATTTATGGGCATGAGTCATAGTACAGTACAATTGCAATAGATCAGAAAGTATTAGGATTTGAGAAAAAAATACTGAGAAGGATTCTTGGGGTAAAGTGGCAAGGCAGTGTTACAAAGACAAGAATAAGGGATATTACGAGTGGAACCAGTTAATGAATGTGAGACTCTCGCTGGAAGTGGCTGGGGCACATATACAGAAAAGAAGGTAGTTTAATACAGGATGTGCCAGAGTGGACTGCTAGAGGAAGAAGAGGTAGAGGTAGGCCGAGGGAAGCCTGGTGAGGACAATAAAAAAAGAGGCAGGAGAGGAGTGTTGGTGGGACCTGAAGGAGATGGCAAGAGACAAATATTGGCGGAGAAAGTTCATCGAGGCCCTATTCGTCCCGTGGGGTGTCACAGGAAATGATTGATAGATTGATTAATTGTTCATTATGGGTGTAAGAAAAAAAATCAGGTTGCAAGAGCGTCGACGTGAACTGGTATGTCTGCCGTGTTGAGATTAACTGGATTTTTTTTCCATTGAATTTATTTTTTCTTTTCTTCCTTGTTTGAATTTACTCATCCTAGCTCATACTTCACGGATAAAAGGTAGTGGGAATTGTGAACTAGTTACGGCTGATAGTATCCGATTTGGGGGTAGTTCAGAACATTTTTACTGGCCGAGATCGCTAAATAGGAAACTTCCTGATATGTTCTCAAAATTCATTGCAGAACAAACAATAATATTCAAAATTCAGAAGAAAATTTTTTGGGCGACAAAAATCACCTTTAGGAAACATAGCAAGAAATCGATTGACACGTAGAGTTCGCATTTGAGGTGCTTAAGAACAATAAATTTGAATTGATGTGGGGTCACTGAAACAAGCAAGAGTCGTCGAAAAGTATTCTTTTCTATCTGTAGTAGAAGCGAATAAAAATTACAGCGATCCGCATGACCGTATGTACGAAACGAAACAAACGACTAATTTCACATTATGAAGGTTCTTGTTACACCATAAACCGAATTTCCTTCGGTTAAATCTCTCAGAACTGTTATTTCGTGAGAAAGAATACTGTTGACCTTTTGACTCACCTACGAATTTACAGGAGAAAGTATAAACACTTTGGCAATAACATGATATAAAATTAATTACCATTTATAACTTTATTCCTCATCTCCGTAGCCGTGCATAACTGCTACAAAAAATGTAAGTTGAAGGAACACTGAATGAACTTTATTAATGAGGTCAGGAAATTGTTTAGGTCTCAACCTCCGGAAGACTGCCATGTGTTTTTTTTTTTTCATTTGTATTGGTAACTCCAGAAAAAAAAAAAAATTGGGCAAGATTTTTTGTTACGGTAAAAACATCCGTTTTTGGAATAATTCAAAACTATTATACTTGAGTGATCCTATAAATCTCATAATATAAGGCGAAAACACAAAATGTGCTGCTTCAATAAATGTGCTCTGTTTGCTGGAAAACACTGCGAATCGTGTAAAAAGATTCAGAGAACACTCCTGGAGGTGAAAACATTCCTCCTCAGAAAATAATAAAAATATTAACAAGGCTAAATGAGGTAACACGTACTGTAAGATGAAATTGATTCACAAGTAGAAATGGCTGGCATTTGAGGGGTTTATATAGAGTTTCGTTTGACTTGAGACTTGGAAATGTATAAATAGAAAGAATATTATTTTTGTCTGTATATTAAGGTTTTAAATTTACCGAGGTAAAATGATTGCTAAAGGTAATAAATCGTCTTCAAGGAAATTGTTTACGTACTGAATTTCAGATATATAATATTAGGAAAAACTAAATAGCTGTACTGAGATATACAATATTTAAAAATTACTTGGATCCTCATGAGCGTAAAAAAATAAAAATAAAATAAGAGCTGCTGAACCGAAGACCGGAACCGTCTGTCATTTAGAGATTGACTGCATCTTTAATTTCCCATGAGTCTGTTTTTCCCGTTTTTTTTTTTTTTTAATTCATCATAGCAGTTACTTCACGGATAACAGGTAGTGAGAAATGTGAAATAGCATCCGCTTTCGGGGTAGTTCAAAACATTTCTACTTATTTGATGGCTGTATAAACTTATCTTTCTTCGAAATCGCAAATTATGCAATTTACACGTATGTACTCGTAATTGACTGCGAAATACCCAATTATTTCTAAACCTCAGCTGTCACGTCTGACGGGGAAAAACAGAATTAGGAAACATGTAACATGAAATCAATTGACACGTCAGCAGAGATGATATATGATTTGTTTTTAAACAATAAGTATATAATGATGTGGGGATCATCGGAACAAGCGTGAAACTTCGAATGACTGTTCTCTCTTATCTGAAACAGAAGCATTATAAAACTACATCAAGCCTCCTGACTGAATATAGAAAATTGAACATTTGCACAACGTGAAGATTCGTGTTAAACCAGAAGCCATAATTCCTTTGGTAGCTCTCAAAACTGTGATACCTAGTAAGAAGCAATATTGATGAGCTATTGACTCTCACCTAATAATTTGTACCACAAGGCATAAAAACTCAAAATACGAGTTACATAATTAATTTTAATTTTAAATTTATTTCACATCTCCGTAGACATATAGTGCCTGGCAGCTAGAAAAAATTCAAGTTGAAGGAAAGCTCTGGAGTTTGGTATTTTACGTTAGGAAGTGGGTCATTTGTGACACTTTCATTTCTAGTGGTAACCAAAAAAAATTGGCCAAGTTTTTTTGTTGCGATATATGCTTCCACTTTAGGAATGATTCAAAACTATTGTACTCGAGTGATCCTAAAAACCGCATAAAAGAGGGCGAAAACAATAAACATGCAATTGCCACGAATGTGCTACAAGTTAGCTCATTTATGAGAGAATTGTATATATACAATTAGGAAAAGCGAATTCAGAAACCATTACTGAGGGTGAAAGAATTCCGTTGAGGAAAAAAAAAAAACAGTAACAAGGTTAACCGAGGTTGTTAGTAGGATGATATCGATTCACTGGTTTAAAAAGTTGGCATTTGAAGGGATTGTCCAAAAAGTTTTGTTTGATTAGAGACGTGAAAATAACTTGAAAATTTAGAGATGAAAAGGATATTATTTTGATCTGTATAAGTAGGGCCTTAAAGTGGCTCCTCGAGCCTTCTGATCGAATATAAAACATGGAATATTTTCGCAATATGGCAGGTTGTGTGGTATCATTATCCATATTCACCTAGGTAAACCGCCCCGAAAGGCAATTTTTCGTTTATAAAAGAATTTTTTTAGGTATTAGATAAGCATTATTAGGAAAAGCGAAATAGCCGTCCTGAGATATACAATTCAAAAACATTACCGTACTTGGTTCTTCATACAAGCAGTGTTATTGTTCATTATGGGTGTAAGAAAAAAAATCAGGTTGCAAGAGCATCGACGTGAACTGTTATGTCTGCCGTGTTGAAATAAAATGCATTTCTATTTTCCAAAGATTTTTTTTTTTTTTTTTTTTTTAATGAGCCAATACTTCACAGGTAAAAGATAGTGGGAATTGTGAACTAGTTACGCCTGACAGTATCCGGTTTGGGGGAGGTTCAGAACATTTTTACTGATGTGATGTCTGTATAATATATTTGGTCGAGATACTTAAATAGGAAACATTCAAATAAGTACTCAAAATTCATTGCGAAAGAAACAATTATATTCAAAACTTAGAAGTCAATTTTTGGGGGGACAAAAATCACCTTTAGGAAACATAACAAGGAATCGATTGACTCGTAAAGTGAGTTCGCATTTGAGGTGCTTAAGAACAATGAATTTGAATTGATGGGTCACCGAAACAAGCGAGAGTCGTCGAAAAATTATTCTTTATATCTGTAGTAGAAGCGCTTAAAAATTACACAGATCCGCCTGATCGTAAGAAAAAAAAAAGAAGATTAATTGCAGATTATGAAAGTTCTTGTTACACCATAAGACGAATTTCCTTCTGTAAAATCTCTCAGAATTGATATTTAGTGAGAAAGAATACTGTTGTCATTTTGACTCTCACCTGTAAATATACAGGAGAAAGTAGAAACACTTTCGCAATAACTATAAAAATTACCATTTAAAACTTTATACCTCATCTCCGTAGCCGTGCATGACAGCTACAAGAAATGCAGGTTGAAGGAACATTGAATGAACTTTACTAATGAGGTCAGGAGATTGTTTGGATGTTTACGTTCGGAAGACGGTCATTTGTTACTTTTTTCATTTGCATTTAGATAAAAAAAATGGTCAAGATATTTTGTAATGGCGAAAGCATCCGCTTTAGGAATAATTCAAAACTATTATACTTGAGTAATTCTAAAAATCTCATAATTCAAGACGAAAACACTAAATGTGCTTCTTCCATAAATGTACTCTGTTAGCTGCAAAACACTGCGAATCGTGACTAAAATTCATAAAACACTCCTGGGGGTTAATAAATTCCGCCTCGGAAATTAAAAAAAAATAAAAATAAAAATAACAGGGCTAAATGAAGCAACACGTACTGTACGATGAAATTGATTAGAAGTGGCTGGCATTTGATGATTTTATATCAAAAGAGAATCGTTTGATCTGAGACGTGTAAACAACTTGGAAATGTATATATAGAACGAATTTTATTCTTGTCTGTATAGTACGGCTTTACAGTGGGATCTCGAGGCTCCTGATCAAATTTAAGAAATGGAATGTTTTCCTAGTATGACCATTCGTCTGATATAATTGTCTATTCTTATCAAGTTTAAATCATTCCTAAACAATCAATCATTTTCAAGAAAATTGTTTACGTTTGAATTTCAGATATACATTATTAGAAAAACTAAATCGATGTACTGAGATATATAATGTTTAAACATTCCTTGGTTCCTCATGTCAGTATATATATATATATATATATATATATATATATATATATATATATATATATATATATATATATATATATATATATATATATATATATATATATATATATATATATTGTTACGTTGTCCGCCTTTCCGTTCCCACGGATGGAGCCGTTACAGCTGGGCTAGGGGGATTGTGCAGTATGTATCCGCGTCATTCGCGGAGTTTACATTAGCGAGTGTTACAAGTTCTTTTGTTTCTTTCGTTCCTGCCACTGAGGGCAATTTTATTTTGTACCGTGCTGAGTGTGCATTTGATTGTTTTGATTGTCTTGTGTGAGCTACCAGTATATTTAGTGATGTTTTGCTTGCATTAGAAGTACCAATTTATTGTAGAGAGGGAGGGGCACGAATATAAGTTCTTGTTAATTGATTTGATTATGCGTTCGCGCTTGGCCGTGCGCGAGCCTTGATCAAAGGCAGTCTCTTCCCAGCCAGCTTTAGTATCGGGTGCTTGTACACTCTCTCTCTCTCCCCAGTCATTTTTATGCCGAGCTGGCGTTTTTGTTTAAGTTTATTTTTACTCATTTGTTTGTTGACTGAGGAAAGTAGTTATTTCATTTTGTTTTTGTGACCTTGTTGTCTTTGGAGGGCCAGTTTGGCTCACCGTGGTTTTCTCGCTGCCTTTGTTAACGTTCCCCAACACACGTACATACACACACACACCCCTAACCCCTACACAGTTAATCCCATCTCTTTGCTCAAGGCTAGTGAGAACTATCGTGAGCCATTAACTGCGTTCCCCCTTGGACACGGGTTAAGTAGAAGTCGTCACCACCGAAAGTAAGTGGGAGGTGTTCCTGTATACTGTCTCGGGCGGTATTACTTCCGGTAGTGACGATAGTAGGCTAGATCTATAGGTAGGCTGTTCCGTTTTATTATCAAAGTACAGAGTGTTGCGTTCTTAAGTAAGTACTTTTCCGTTGCGCAGTTTTTCTCTAGTTTGCGGAGTGTCAGTGCCGGGGTCTGCGTTATTTTTGCAACGCAGTGGAGGCCGATCATCTAAGGCTGACTTGTTGTCTTTTTTGTAATAGCCCCGGGCTGGCGCCACCGTAACAGTGGCGACCTCGCATCAGGATATCCTAACAGTGCCTTTTTCTTGCTAGGATATCGTTATCTTGGCTTTCTCTGTACTTTGAGGTGAAGTTGATGTGTGTGTAATTTCTCAGTCAGCATTAGTATTTCGTTATTCAGTACTGCCATTGATTTGTCGCCATGGAGTCACGCGTGTCTACACCAGATCGCGTACGTGCTGAGTCACCTGTGGATATGGAAAATATGGAACAACGAGAGGCACATAGCAAAGGTACTCCCCGTGTGAGCCCTGAGTTTGACTATGGTGCTGAAATGCCTCGTTTTGCTACCCCGCTATTACCATCTATGATGCCGCCGAGCCAGTTTAGAGCAGTTCCCCCAGGTATGTCTAGTGTTTTCCCTGGAGTTGTTCATTCCACTCCCATATACCCTGGAGTCTTGTCACCGGAGGCTCAGTTGCAGTTGGAGTTGAAAAAGATGGAGATGCAGCGTGCAAAAGAAGAGAGGGAGATGGAGATGCAGCGTGCAAGAGAGGAGATGGAGTTGCAGCGTGAAAAAATGCGATTTGAGCTGGAGAAGACTCGCTTGGAGGTGACTGCTAATAGACCAACTTCAGATACCCAAACCTCAGGCCGTGCAGAGGATAGGGAGAGTTGGTTCTCAAGGAGTCTAAAATTAGTGCCAGCATTTGATGAGTTGAAGGTGACAGAATGGTTTGTCAGGTTTGAGAAGAAGGCTAGGGAGTTTGAGTGGCCAAGGCAGCGCTGGGTGGGATTGGTATCTAATGTGCTGAAGGGAAAAGCCTTGGAAGTGTATAATAGGTTGAGCCCTGAGGATGTAGATGATTATGATGAATTTAAAACAGCTATCCTGAAGGCATATGAACTTAGACCAGAGGCTTATCGGTTGTTGTTCCGTGGTGCTCGGAAAAGGCCTGCTGACACCTATATGGCCTACGCTAGGTATCTGGAGGAGAGGTTAGACGAGTGGTTGCTGAGTGAGAGCGCCACTTCGTATAACGAGGTGCGTGAACTGCGTTTGATGGAACATTTTACCAACATGGCTGACAAAGAAATTGGTGTTAAAATTAGGGAGAAGAGATTTAAGACCGTGAAGGAAGCAGCGACGTGGGCTGATGACCGGGTGTTTGCCTTGCGGAGTATGGGGGTCAAGTATGCTAATTTTCAGTATTCCAGGGAGAGGACTGTGAGTGGCCCTGCCTGGGATAAATCTCCCGTGAATCAGTCCAAGGGAAGTTCAGAGGAGAAAAAGAATTCGGGGAGAAAGAGCCCTGTATCCAGTTCGAAGCTAGTTTGTTACTTTTGCAAACAGAGTGGGCACATCAAGCCTAACTGCCCTAAGTGGAAGGCCTCCCAAAATGCCAAACCAGTGGCACTAATTGTAGGTTCGAGTCAGGTGAACGAGAGGAGTTGGGAGAGTGGTAACGGTGAGGGAGAAGTCTGTGGAAAGCTGGAGTGCAGCCGGCTGTGCTCGCTGCCAGCTCAGGCTGAAAAGGTTACCCAACATGCTACGCCACCTCCGGATGAACTGCCTCAGAAATCGTCCCTAGACTGGTGTAAACCTTTTATATGTCACGGCACAGTGAAAATTCATGGGATCAGTTATCCAGTTACTGTGGCTCGTGATACCTGTGCACAACAGTCTGTGTGCAGAAACGTGACTGGAGGGCCTGTAAACTCAGGGAAGTATGTGCTGTGTAGAGGCATGAACTCAGATGAATACTATGATTATGTTCATGTGGAACTCGATTGCCCCATTGTTCAGGCTGCAGCTCAAGTAGCTGTTGCTGATGTAATGCCAGTAGAGGGGATTGATTTTCTGCTGGGGAACGACCTGGCTGGGGAGAAAGTATTTCCATCTCTTCCCCCACCAGTTGTTGTGGCAGAGAAGTGTTTTGACGCCCCAGAAATTGGTATTGAAGTTGATGCAGAAGTGGAAGCCATGTTCCCGGTCTGTGCAATTACAAGATCTATGGCACAGGTTGCAGCCCGGGAGGAAGAACTGGTGAAGTCACAGGTTCTTGGGGTCGACTGTGGTGAGGCAGGGCCACCAATGGAGGAACCTAGTGAGCAGTGTGTTGCTGTAGTGGGTGAGGAGAGTGGGAATGCGTGCATGGGCGCCGCCCCACTTCCCACTCAGGACACTAGAGGTGGTGTTGAGTGTGTCTGTGTGGAGACTGAACCCAGCCCATCGACTGAATTAGGAGAATTTCAGGACGCTGGGGTCGACTGCGGGGATGCAGGACCACCGTCAAACGCGCCTGAGGAACAGAGTGTCACTGTTGAGGGTAGAGGTGGTGATGATGTCAGTGTGGAGTCTGACATTCCTCCCCCTGTCGAGTGTACTAGAGGTGACGCTGAGATTGATCGCCCTTCGCAATCCAGTGTCCCGACCAGTCCCTTATCTCAGTCCTCAGTAGAGCTGGCGGGTGTTGGGCCAGCAGAATTGAGGGTGAAGCAACAGGAGGATGTAACATTAAAGCCCTTGTTTGCTCGAGTAGGGGAAGAAAGAAGTATGGAGTGTGGTAAGGAGGAGTTCCTGATTAAAGACAATGTTTTACATCGCCGATGGACGCCCACTGGCGCCACGGTGGATGGAGGAGTGGGTGAGTTAGTGCAGGTGGTGGTTCATGTGCAGTATAGGGTGCCGTTAATACAGTTAGCACATGAGGGACCTTTAGCGGGTCACTTGGGAAACAGAAAGACAGTGCAGCGCTTAAGATATAATTTTTGGTGGCCAAGTATGCCGGGACAAGTTGCTGCGTACATCAAGAGCTGTCACACGTGTCAGATAGTGGGCAAGCCTAATCAGGTTCTTCCTGTGGCCCCTTTGATTCCCATTCCTGCAGTTGAACCTCCGTTTACCTGGGTAATCATTGATATCGTGGGCCCTTTACCTCCTACTTCTGCTGGAAACAAGTATTTGTTAACCATAATGGATGTTACAACGCGATACCCAGAGGCTATACCAATCAGAAGCATGCAGGCGAAGTCAGTAGTCAAGCAACTTATCCTGTTCTTTACTCATTTTGGCCTGCCCAAGGAGTTGCAGTCAGACGGTGGAGTGAATTTTACATCTAATTTGTTTAAGCAGACAATGACAGAGTTGGGCATTAAACACATTTTGTCCAGTGCCTACCATCTGCAGTCACAAGGTGCCCTGTAGAGGCATCATCAGACCTTAAAGACCATGCTGCGCAGCTTCTGCTATGATAGTGGAAAGGATTGGGACCTAGCGGTACCCTTTGTTATGTTTGCAGTGAGAGAGGTACCAACTGAGTCGTTAGGGTTTTCACCCAATGAGTTAGTGTTTGGGCACAGAGTTCGTGGTCCCTTGGATGTGGTGCGAGAGGCCTGGAGTAACAACAAATCTGGCAACCAGGAATCCCTGCTTGACTATGTCTGCAGCACTCGGGAGAGACTGCATTGCGCTTTAGAGCTTGCCCGTGACAATCTAATCGGGGCTCAAGCGAAAATGAAGGCTCATTACGATAAGGTCAGAAGTCGTGAGTTTAAGCAAGGAGATGAAGTTTTGGCACTGCTGCCCATGCAAGGAAAACCTCTGGCGGCTAGATTCAGTGGTCCTTATATTGTGAAGAAGAGAGTTGGGGAACTTGATTATCTAATTGTTACCCCAGATAGGCGGAAGAGTACTCAGTTGTGCCACATTAATATGTTGAAGCCATACTACCGCCCAGTTGATTCTCATTGTGGGATGACTGCTGATGTCTCTCACCTGGGATGTGAAGGACGGGGAAGGGAGGACGTGGCATCAAGGGATCGTGCTGTGGAGGGAGCTGTTGGTGCCGGTGATGTGAGTAGTGGACCAGGGTTACAGCCACAGTCCCTGGAAGGTGACTTTGGAGTGGACGTTGAGGGAACCAGGGATAAGAGCGCTCCTGTAGTTTTGGCGGTTGGTAGTGAGTTGGAGGAGCAGGAGGAAGTGCTTAGTCGTGGTGAGATGTTACCAGCTGACCTATGGGAGGGCAATGGTTATGCAGCTCTGGTGGAGAAATTGCGACACCTTGAGCCAGTAAAGCGAGAAGAGCTGTGCAACAGATTATGGAAACATCCGAAAGTTTTTGGAGATTCACCGGGATTGACAACTTGGGCTACTCATGACATTGACGTTGGGGATAGTAAGCCTGTAAAATTAGCTCCTTACCGCATCAACCCTATCAGACAGAAAGCTCTTGATAATGAGATCAAGTATATGTTGGACCATGGATTGATCAAGAGGAGTTTCAGTGAGTGGAGTTCACCAGTTACCTTGCAGCCGAAGCCAGATGGGAAGGTTAGGTTGTGTGTGGACTTCCGGAAAGTTAATTCACTGTCTAGGACCGATGCTTGTCCTTTGCCTCGGGTCGATGACTCCGTGGACAAGGTGGGAAATGCCACTTATATCACCAAACTTGACTTAGTAAAAGGATACTGGCAGGTCTCGCTGACGGAACGGGCTAAACAAGTGGCTAGCTTTGTTGTCAGTGGTGCAGTATATCAATGCCAGGTGATGCCTTATGGATTGAAGAATGCTCCAGCCACTTTCCAGAGGCTTATGGATAAAGTGGTGGATGGCATACCCAATTGTGTCGTTTACATCGATGATGTCATTGTGTATGACACCAAGTGGGAGGAGCACCTTGATCATGTGGAAATGCTCATTAAGCGGTTGGAGGAAGCTGGCTTAGTAGTCAACTTAGACAAGTGCGAGTTCGTACGTGCTAAGGTCCAGTACCTTGGATTTGTTGTGGGACATGGGCAAGTGGCTCCACCTCGGGCTAAGGTGGATGCCATTTCCAACTTTGCAGCACCCCAGTGTCGCCGTGCCCTCCAGCGATTTTTGGGCATGATCGGCTATTACCGAAGATTCATTGGGAATTACTCCACAGTGCTTGCCCCTCTTACTGACTTATTGCGCAAGGATAAGAAGTGGCAGTGGACAGCCGAGTGTGAGCAAGCTTTTATTACGGTTAAGTCTCTGCTGTGCCACCACCCTATATTGCGTGCACCAGATTTTGACAAACCTTTTGTGCTGGCAGTTGATGCTAGCCGAGTAGGGGTAGGAGCAGTGTTGATGCAGCCAGATGAGGGCCAGGTTGAACATCCCATATCATACTTCTCAAAGAAGTTTAATAGAGCCCAGAAGAACTATTCCGTCATAGAGCAGGAGTTATTAGCGATTATCCTGGCCCTGCAACACTTTGCTGTCTACCTGCCCCCTTTTGGCCCTGTGATCAAGATTTATTCAGACCATCATCCCCTGCAGTTTTTGAACAAGTTTAAATTTAAGAACCAGCGTTTGACCCGCTGGAGTTTGCTTTTGCAAGAGTACAATTTAGAAGTTAAGCATATTAAGGGGATTGATAACGTAATTGCTGATTGTTTATCCAGGGAGGGGTCAGGGTCTTGATTCGAAAATTTTGATCCAGGGCTCAAAATTTTCCCTTGGGGAAGGGCGTGTTACGTTGTCCGCCTTTCCGTTCCCACGGATGCAGCCGTTACAGCTGGGCTAGGGGGATTGTGCAGTATGTATCCGCGTCATTCGCGGAGTTTACATTAGCGAGTGTTACAAGTTCTTTTGTTTCTTTCGTTCCTGCCACTGAGGGCAATTTTATTTTGTACCGTGCTGAGTGTGCATTTGATTGTTTTGATTGTCTTGTGTGAGCTACCAGTATATTTAGTGATGTTTTGCTTGCATTAGAAGTACCAATTTATTGTAGAGAGGGAGGGGCACGAATATAAGTTCTTGTTAATTGATTTGATTATGCGTTCGCGCTTGGCCGTGCGCGAGCCTTATCAGAGGCAGTCTCTTCCCAGCCAGCTTTAGTATCGGGTGCTTGTACACTCTCTCTCCCCAGTCATTTTTATGCCGAGCTGGCGTTTTTGTTTAAGTTTATTTTTACTCATTTGTTTGTTGACTGAGGAAAGTAGTTATTTCATTTTGTTTTTGTGACCTTGTTGTCTTTGGAGGGCCAGTTTGGCTCACCGTGGTCTTCTCGCTGCCTTTGTTAACGTTCCCCAACACACGTACATACACACACACACCCCTAACCCCTACACAGTTAATCCCATCTCTTTGCTCAAGGCTAGTGAGAACTATCGTGAGCCATTAACTGCGTTCCCCCTTGGACACGGGTTAAGTAGAAGTCGTCACCACCGAAAGTAAGTGGGAGGTGTTCCTGTATACTGTCTCGGGCGGTATTACTTCCGGTAGTGACGATAGTAGGCTAGATCTATAGGTAGGCTGTTCCGTTTTATTATCAAAGTACAGAGTGTTGCGTTCTTAAGTAAGTACTTTTCCGTTGCGCAGTTTTTCTCTAGTTTGCGGAGTGTCAGTGCCGGGGTCTGCGTTATTTTTGCAACGCAGTGGAGGCCGATCATCTAAGGCTGACTTGTTGTCTTTTTTGTAATAGCCCCGGGCTGGCGCCACCGTAACAATATATATATATATCTGCTGACGCGTCGACGGGAACCGTTGGGTCTATCGTGTTGAGATTAATTGCATTTTTAATTTCCAATGAGTCTATTCGGATTCTCTACAGGGGTAGTTCAAAACTATTTTACTGAATTGATGGCTGTACAAACTTATTTTTGTCGAAATCGCTAATTATGCTACTTACACAAATGTACTGAAAATTGATTGCGAAATACCAAAATGTTTCCAAATCTCAGATCATTTTCGAGAGGCAGAAACGTCACATTAAGGAAACATAAAACAAAATATCGTGACGCGAAAATGAGGATGATATATGAGGTGTTTAAGAACAATAAGTATATATTGATGTGGTGATCCTCGGAATAAGCGTGAATCTTCGAATAGATATTCTTTTTTGTCTTCTATAGAAACACTTTAAAATTAGATAGAGACATCTGACAATGTAAAAAATAGAATATCTGCATAACATGATGGTTCATGTTAAACCATAAGCCACATTTCCTTAAGTAAAATCTCTTAAAACTGTGATTCCTTGTGAGGAGGAATACTGATGAACTATTGACTCCCTCCTAAAAGTATGTACCATAAATAATAATCACAATAGCTATACCGAGATAAATTACTTCCAATGATAACGTTACTTAGTAAACATATAGTGCAGGGCAGATAAAAATCTTGAAGGTTGAAGGATGACTAGAGAGACAGGATTTTATTGTTAGGAATAGGGTCATTTGTTATATTATTCGTTTGTAGTGGTAACTTCAGATATAAATATGGCCAAGTTTTTTTTACGATAAAAGTGTCCTCTTTAGGAATGATTGAAAACTATTATACTTGAGTGATCTAAAAACCGCCTGAATGAAGGAAAAAACACTAAATATGCAACTTCCACAAATGTGTTTGGAGCACATTTGTGTAAGTTGCATATTTGAGTGATGTAAAAACCGCATGAATAAGGGAGAAAACACTAAATATGCAACTTCCACAAATGTGCTCTTAATTAGCTGGGAAACATTCCCGACTTTCTGAAATTCGGATAACATTTCTCAGGGTAAGAAAAATACGTTACGGAAAAAAATTAAAAGGTTAAACAGATAAAGAAGGCTGATATTTGAGGGATTTATGTCTAAAGAGTTTCGTTTGGTTATAGACGTGTAAAGAATTTGGAAATGTATACATAGAAGGAATACCATTTGTGTGTATAACGAGGCTTTAAAGTGGAATGTCGCGTATCTTAATCAAATTTAAAAAATGGAATATTTTCTCATATTTACCAATATCAAATCATTCCAAAAGGTAATAATCGTTTACAAGAAACTTGTTTATGTAGTTAATTTCAGATATATATTATTAGGTAAAACTATAAGCCGTACTGAGATATGAAATTTCCAAAGATTACTAGATTTCTGAGGGTATAAAAAAAAAAAAAAAAGCTGAAGCGTCTACTGGCAAGTTTTTTCTGACGTGTTGAGATTGACTGCATTTTTAATTACCGATGAGTTTATTGTTTTCTTATGCATTTTTTTTTTTTTTGTTATTCATCTCAGCCGTTACTTCACGGATAACAGGTACTGAGAAATGTGAAATGGTTATGTCTCATTGCATCTGCTTTGGGGGCAGTTCAAAACATTTCTATTGAATTGATGGCTGGATAAACTTATCTTTGGTCGAAATAGCAAATTATGCAACTTACACATATGTACTCATAATTGAATGCGAAACACCCAATTATTTCCAAACCTCAGATGTCACTTCTGAGGGAGAAAAACATCACAATTAGGAAACATATAACAAGAGATCAATTGACACCTAAACAGGGATGACCTATGAGGTGTTAAAGACCAATAAGTATATAATGATGTGGGGATCATCGGAACAAGCATAAAACTTCGAATGAGAATTCTTTTTTATCTGAAATAGAAGCACTATAAAATTACATCAAGCCTCCTAACTGAATGTAGAAAATAGAACATTTGCACAACGTGAAGGTTCGTGTTACACCATAAGCCACAGTTTCTTAGATTTTCTCAAAACTGATATCTCGTAAGAAGTAATATTTATTGAGCCATTAACTGTCAACTAATAATTTGTACGACAAAGCATAAAAACTTTCACAATACCGAGATATATAATTAATTGTCTTTTTATTATATTTCAAATCTCCGTAGACATAATTATAGTGCATGACAGCTAGAAAAACTTCAGGTTGAAGGAACACTCTGGAGCTTGTTTCGATTTTTACGTTAAGAAGAGGGCCATTTGTGACACTTTCATTTTTAGAGGTAACCAGATAAAACTATGGCCAAGTTTTTTTGTTATGATATGTGTCCACTTTAGGAAATATTAAAAACTAATATACTTGAGTGATAATAAAAACCGCATAAAAGTGGGCGAAAACAAACACTAAATATCCAACTATCACGAATGTGCTCCATGTTAGCTGGGAAACACTCCCAACTGTATTTAAAACTCAGAAAAATTACTAATTCCGTTGAGAAAAAAAAAAAAAGTAAGGATAATCGATGTAGTAAGTAGTATGATATCGATTCACACGTAAACAAAAGCTGGGCATTTGAGGGGTTAAGTCCAAAGAGTTTCGTTTCTTAGAGACGTGAAAATAACTTGGAAATTTAGAGATAAAAGGGATATTATTTTGATTCGTCTATTTAGGTCTTTAAAGTGGCTTCTAGAGCCTTCTGATCGAATATAAAACATGGAATATTTTCGCAATGTGGCAGTTCGTGTGATATCATTATTCATATTTACCTAGGTAAAACCACTCCGGAAGGCAGTTATTCGTTTATGAGAGTATTGTTTAGGTATCAGATATATATAATTAGGAAAAACCGTCCATATACAATTCATAAACATACGCAGTGTTATTGTTCATTGTGGGTGAAAGATAAAAAATCAAGTTGCAAGAGCGTCGACGTGGTTATGTCTGCCGTGTTGAGATTAACTGGATTTGTTTTTTCCATTGAAATTTCTGTATTTTCTTTTCTGTTTTGATTTTACTGATCCTAGCTCATACTTCACGGATAAAAGGTAGTGGTAATTGTGAACTAGTTACGGCTGATAGTATCCGATCTGGGGGTAGTTCAGAACATTTTTACTGGAATGATGGCTGTATAAACTTATATTTGGTCGAGATCGCTAAATAGGAAGCTTCCTGATATGTACTCAAAACTCATTGCGTAACAAACAATTATATCCAAATTCAGAAGAAATTTTTTGGGCGACAAAAATCACCTTTAGGAAACATAGCAAGATATCAATTGACACGTAAAGGGAGTTCGCATTTGAGGTGCTTGAATTGATGTGGGGTCACCGAAAGAAGCGAGAGTCGTCGAAAAGTATTTTTTTCTTTCTGTAGCAGAAGCGCATAAAAATTACACCGATCCGGATGACGATAGGTACAATACGAAATAAACGACTAATTTCACATTATGAAATTTTTTGTTACACCATAAGCCGAATTTTCTGCGGTTAAATCTCTCAGAATGGATATCTCGTAAGAAGTAATACTGTTGATCTTTTGACTCTCACCTACAAATTAATAGGAGAAAGTATAAACACTTTCGCAATGACAAGATATAAAATTAATTACCATTTATAAATTTATCTCATCTACATAGCCATGCATAACAGCTAAAAAAAAATGCAAGTTGAAGGGACACTGAATGAACCTTATTAATGTCTCCAGGAAATTGTTTGGATCTCTACCTCCGGAAGACTGTCATATGTGAGTTTTTCATAGGTATTGGTAACTCCAGATTCAAAAAAAAAAAAAAAAAAAAAAAAAAAAAAAAAATTTATGGTCAAATCATCCGCTTTAGGAATAATTCAATACTTTTATAATTGAGTGATCCTAAAAATCTTATAAGGCGAAAACACAAAATGTGCTGCTTCAATAGATGTTCTCTAATTTAGCTGGAAAACACTGCGAATCGTGTAAAATATTCAGAGAACTCTCCTGGAGGTGAAAACATTCCGCGTCAGAAAATAAAAAAAAATAGGAACATGGCTAAACGAAGCAACACGTACTGTAGGATGAAATCGATTCACATGTAGAGATGGCTGGCATTTCAGTAGTTTATATCCAAAGAGTTTCGTTTGATGAGACGTGTTAAGAACTTTGAAATGTATAGATAGAACGAATATTATTTTTGTCTGTATATTAGGGTTTTACATTTACCAAGGTAAAATGATTGAGAAAGGCAATAAATTGTTTTCAAGGAAATTGTTTAGGCATTGAATTTCAAAGTCAAAATCAAAGTCAAATGTTTATTTAGCCATAGAGATTACAATAGTTGACATAATACTTAGTCTACTAGCGGCTGAGCCTTTTGAGAGTCCGGGAACTCTCTTTAAAGGCACCTTGTTTTTCTTGCATTTTTGGTAAACATCAATTGTCTAGTAAGGCTAAAACTACGATTTTACTAAATCAGCTGTATGACTTTTAAGTAATAATGATCATCCCCGAATGACAATAGTTTAAGATTTTAATAAAGGCACTACAACAAAACGGAGGTAATTTTATATTAATACCAGTAATAATAGTAACAATAATAATAACTACCACAATAACAATAATAATAATAAATAATAATATTAATGAAAGTCAACTAATTTAAAGTTGAAAGATACATCCTCGCTTAGTTCCCGAATGGCCATTGTGATACCATTCCAAACTTTGGGTCCCTGATATGTGACTGGGACTGGGTTGAAGCCATGAGCGGTATTTTTAGATTACAGTTATTTCGGAGATTATACCGATCATTCATAAAATCAAAGGTTGTGCAAAAACTTGTAAACAAACAAAGCAGTGCAGTAGGACTTTATCAGGCAATTTTAGGATACCCAATTTCTTGAAAGATGGATTAGTGTGGTCATATTTGCGTAAGTTTTCCATTATACGGATCGATTTCTTTTGGGCTATAAATAAGCGGTTTAGTTGTCTTATAAGCACCACTCCATCCATTGTTACATTAAAACAATAAAGGAAAAATCAGCGAGTAATAAATGAGCTTAAAAGACCGTGTTGTTAGTTGATTACGAATTTGGTACATGATACTACAGTGTTTGCTAATCTTTGTATGGAGATACTGGATTTGTAAATGCCATGACAAACGTTCATCAATTATAACACCAAGGAATTTTATACTGTCCACTCTTTCAATTGACTGGGTACCTATGTAGATGTTGGGTTGATTTGCAGTGCTTTGTTTCCTTCTAAATATAATGTAATGAGATTTGCTTACATTTAGCATGAGTTTGTTGCTTGTTATCCATTTTTTAATATCTGTTAGACAGCTATTTACAACATTTGATAGTTCATTGAGATTTTGGTGGATTACATAAAAGGTACTATCATCAGCAAATGATATATATTATTAGGAAAAACTAAAAAGCGGTACTGAGATATACAATATTTAAACATAATTTGGATCCTCATGGGCGTAAAAAATATATATATATATATAGACCTGCTGAACCGTAGACCGGAACGGTTGTGTCTGTCGTTTTTTATTTCTGATTAGTCTATTTGTTTTTCCCGTTTTTTTATTTTTTTATTCATCATACCCGTTACTTCACGGATAACAGGTAGTGGGAATTGTGAACTAGTTACGGCTGCTAGTATCCGATTTGGGGGGTAGTTCAGAAATTTTTTACTGAAGTGATGGCCGTATGAACCTGTATTTGGTCGAGATAGAGAAATAGGATACTTCCAGATATGTACTCAAAATTCATTGCTGAACAAACAATTATATTCAAAACAGAAAACATTTTTTGTGCGACAAAAATCACCTTTAGGAAACATAGCAAGAAATCGATTGACACGTAAAAGAGAGTTCGCATTTGAGGTGCGTAAGAACAATAAATCTGAATTAATGTGGGGTCACAGAAACAAGCGAGAGTCGTCGAAAAAGTATTCTTTATATCTATAGTTGAACCGCTTAAAAATTACACCGATCCTTTTGACTGAACGTAAGAAAAAAAAAAAACCCGACTCATTGCACATTATGAATGTTCTTGTAACACCATAAGACGAATTTCGGTCGGTAAACTCTCACAACTGGTATTTTGTGAGAAGGAATACTGCTGACCTTTTGACTTTTCTAAATAAGATATAAAATAAGTAACCATTTATAACTTTATATCTCATCTCCGTAGCCGTGCATGACAGCTACAAAAAATGCAGGTAGAAGAAACACTGAATGAGCTTTACTAATTTCTTTCTTTTTTACGTCCTGAAGGTCATTTATGACTTTTTCATTTGCATTGCTAACTCTAGATAATAATAAGTTAAAGATTTTTTGTTACGGTCAAAGGATCAGCTTTAGGAAAAATTCAAAACTATTATACTTGTCATCCTAAAAATCTTGTAATTTAAGGCGAAAACACTAAATGTGCTGCTTCCATAAATGTGCTCTATGTTAGCTGGAAAACATTGCGAATCGTGCCTAAAATTCAGAAATCACTCGGCAGAAAACACTCTTGGGGGTGAAAAAAAAATTCCGCCACACACACACACACAAAAAAATAGTAACAAGGCTAAATGAGGCAACACTTACTGTAGGATGAAATCGATTCACAGGTAGAAATGGCTGGCATTTGAGGGGTTTATATCCAAAGAGTTTCGTCTGATTAGAGACGTGTTAACAACTTGGAAATGTATAGATAGAACGAGTATTATTTTTTTCTGTATTTTAGGTTTCTACAGTGGGATCTCGAGGCTCTTCATCAGTTTTAAGAAAAGGAATATTTTCCTAGTAAGACCATTCATATGATATGATTATCCAAATTTACCAAGGTAAAATGATTACTAAAGTCAATAAATCGTTTTCAAGAAAATTGTTTACGCAGTGAATTTCAGATAAAACTAAATCGCTGTACTGAGATATACTATATTTATACATTCATTGATTCCTCATGGCTGAAGCGTCGACCGGAACGGTTGTGTCCGTCGTGTTGAGATTAACTGCATTTTTAATTTCCAACGAGTCTACTGGGATTCTCTTTCGGGGTAGTTCAAAACTATTTTACTAAATTGATGGCTGTACATACTTATTTTGGTCGAAATCGCTTATTATGCAACTTCCACGAATGTACTCAAAATTGATTGCGAAATACCTAGATGTTACCAAATCTCAGGTCATTTCCGAGGGGGAAAAATGTCACATTAAGGACACAACAAAATATCGTGACACGAAAATGAGGATGATATATGAGGTGTTTAAGAACAAAAAGTTTATATTGAAGTGGGGATCCTCGGATCAATCGTGAAACTTCGAATGGATATTCTTTTTTGTCTTCAACAGAAACCCTTTAAAATTACATATAGACTTCTGGCTGAGTGCAAAAAAAAGAGAATATCTGCACAACATGATGGTTCGTGTTAAACCATAAGCCACATTTCACTTGAGTGATCTTAAGACTGTGATTCCTTGAGGAGGAATATTGATGAACTTTTGACTCCCTCCTAAATGTATGTACAATAAAGAATAATCACAATAGCAATACCGATATATATTTTTAACTTCCATTGATAACTTTACTCCAAATCTTAGAAGACATATAATGAAGGGCAGATAAAGAACTTGAAGGTTGAAAGAAGACTAGAGAGACTGGATTTTAAGGTTAGGAATACGGTCATTTGTAATTTTATTCATTTGTAGTGGCAACTTCAGATATAAATATGGCCAAGATTTTTGTTACCAAAAAAGTGTCCTCTTTAGGAATGATTGAAATTATCCTTGAGTGATCCAAAAACCGGATGAATGAGGGAAAAAACACTAAGTATGCAACTTCTACAAATGTGTTTAGAGCACATTTGTGGAAGTCTCATAATTATGGCCAAGTTTTTTGTTACGATAATTTATTCTTTATTAATGACTGAAAATTAATATACTTGAGTGATCTAAAAACCGCATGAATAAGGGCGAAAACACTAAATATGCAACTTTCACAAATGTGCTCTAAATTAGCTGCGAAACACTCCCAACTTTCAGAAATCGGAAAACACTTCCCAGGGTGAGAAAAACACGTTTCGGAAAAAAAGTAAAAAGGATAAATGAAACAACACGTACGATGAAATCGATTCACAGATAAAGAAGGCTGACATTTGAGGGATTTATGTCCAAAGAGTTTCGTTTGATTAAAGACGTGTAAACAATTTGGAAATGTATATATAGAACGAATACCATTTGTGTCTGTATAACAGGTCTTTAAAGTGGAATGTCAAGGATCTTGAACAAATTTAAAACATGGAATATTTTCCCAGTATGACGATTAGTGTGGTATCATTATTCATATTTACCAATGTAAAATCATTCCAAAAGGTAATAATCGTTTACAAGAAAATTGTTTATGTACTTAATTTCAGATATATATTTTTAGGAAAAACTAAAAGCCGTACTGATATGCAATTCTCAAACATTACTTGGTTTCTGAGCGAAAAAAAAAAAAAAAAAAAAAGCTGCTTGATCGTCGACTGGAATTTTTTTTTTGTCGTGTTGATTGACTGCATTTTTAATTTCCGATGAGTCTATTGCTTTTTCCTGTATTTTTTTTTTTTAATTCATCTTAGCCGTTACCTCACGGATAAAAGGTAGTAAGAAATGTGAAATGATTATGGCTCATTGCATATGCTTTGGGGGTTGTTCAAAATATATCTACTGAATTGAAGGCTGTATAAACTTATCTTTGGTCGAAATCGCAAATTGTGCAACTTACACGTATGTACTCATAATTGACTGCGAAAAAAACAATTATTTCCAAAACTCAGATGTCACGTCTGAAAGGGCAAAAACATCACAATTAGGAAACATAACAGGAAATCAATTGACACAAACAGAGATGACATTTGAAATGTTTGAGAACAATAAGTATATAATGATGTGGGGATCATCGGAACAAGCGTGAAACTTCGAATGACTGTTCGTTTTAATCTTAAATAGAAGCACTATAAAATTACATCAAGCCTCCTGACAATGTAGAAAATCGAACATTTGCACAACTTGAAGGTTCGTGTTAAACCATAATCCATAATTCCTTAGGTAAAAGCTCTCAAAACAGTGATATCTAGTAAGAAGCAATATTAATGAGCTATTGACTCTCACCTAATAGCTTGTTCGACAAAGCATAAAAACTCTTACAATAGGAGATATATTATCAATTTTCATTTTAATTTTAAACTTTAGGTTGATGGAACGCTCTGGAGTTTGTTTGGATTTTTACGTTATGACGAGGGTCATTTGTCAAACTTTCATTTCTAGTCAGAATCAGAAAAAAAATATGGCCAAGTTTTTTTGTTGCGATATAAGCGTCCACTTTAGGAATAACTCAAAACTATTGTACTTGAGTGATCCTAAAATCCGCATAAAAGAGGGCGAAAACAGTAAACATTCAACTGTAGGAATTGCTCCAAGTTACCTGGAAAACACTCCCAACTGAATCTAAAATTCAGAAAACATTACTGAGGCTGAGAGAATTCCGTTGAGGAAAAAAAAAAAAGTACAGTAACATGGCTAATCGAGGTTGTAAGTAGGATGATATCGATTCATAGGGTGAAAAAGCTGGCATTTGATGGGTTTAAGTCCAAAGAGTTTCGTTTGATTAGAGACATGAAAATAATTTGGAAATTTTGAGATGAAAACGATATTACTTTGATCTGTATAACTAGGGCTTTAAAGTGGCTTCTGGACCCTGAACATGGGATATTTTCGCAATATGACAGTTCGGGTGATATTATCCATATTCACCCATCTAAAAGCACTACAAAAGGATAATTAATCGTTTATGAAATAATTGATTATGTATCAGATAAGTATAATTAGGAAAAGCGAAGTACATAGCCGTCCAGAGATATATAATTCAAAAACATTTCTTGGTTTTTCATATACGCAGTGTTATTGTTCATTTTGGGTGTTAGAAAAAAAATCAGGTTGCTAGACCGTCGACGTGAAATGTTATGTCTTCTGCATTTCTATTTTCCAAAGAATTTATTGAAATTTTTTCCCCCCTTTTTTTTTTTTTTTTTTTTTATCGTCTTAGCCAATACTTCACGGATAAAAGATAGTAGGAATTGTGAACTAGTTACGGGTGATAGTATCCGATTTGGGTGTAGTTCAGAACTTTTTTACTGGAGTTAGCTAAATAGGAAACTATCACCATTAGGAAACATAGCAAGAAATCGATTGACACGTAAAGAGAGTTCACATTTGAGATGCTTAAGAACAATAAATTTGAATTGATGTGGGGTCACCGAAACAAGCGAGAGTCGTCGAAAAAGTATTCTTTATATCTGTAGTAGAAGCACAAAAATTACACCGATCCGCCTGATCGTAAGAAAAAAAAAATTATTAATTGTACATTATGAAAGTTCTTGTTACACCATAAGCCGAATTTCGTTCGGTAAAATCTCTCAGAACTGATATTTCCTGAGATGGAATTCTGTTGACCTTTTGACTGTCACCTACAAATTTATAGGAGAAAGTATAAACACTTTCGCAATAACAAGATATAAAATTAATTACCATTATTTTATACCTTATCTCCGTAGCCAGCTACAAAAAATGCAGGTTGAAGGAACAGTGAATCAACCTTACTAATGTCGCCAGGAAACATTTTGTGTTTCTACCTCCGGAAGACTCATTTGTAATTTTTTTCATTTGTATTGGTGTCTTCAGATTTAAAAAAAATTGGTATTCAGAAAAAAAAAAAAGTTAAAGATTTTTGGTGTCGGTCAAAGCATCCCCTTTAGGAATAATTCAGAACTATTATTCTTGAGTGATCCTAAATATCTCATAATATATGGGGAAAACACAAAACTTGCTGCTTCAGTAAATGTGCTCTATGTTACCTGGGTAACACTGTGAATCGTGTCTAAAAATCAGAGAACACTCCTGGGGGTGAAAACATTCCGCCTCAGAAAAAAAAAAAAAAAAATAGGCTAAATGAGGCAATATTACTGTAGTATGAATCGATTCACAGGTAGAAATGGCTGGCATTTGAGGGGTTTATATCCGAAGAGTTTCGTTTGATTAGAGACGTGTTAACAACTTGGAAATGTATAGATAGAACAAGTATTATTTTTTTCTGTATATTCCGGTTTTACAATGAAATCTCGAGGCTCTTCATCAAATTTAAGAAAAGGAATATTTTCCTAGTATGACCATTCGCGTGATGTCATTATCCATATTTACCAAGGTAAAATGATTACTAAAGTCAATAAATCGTTTTCAAGAAAATTGTTTACGCAGTGAATTTCAGATATATATTATTAGGAAAAACTAAATCGCTGTACTGAGATATACAATATTTAAATATTCCTTGGTTCCTCATGGGCGTAAAAAGAAAAAAAAAAATAGAGCTGGTGAAGCGTCGACAGGAGCCATTGTGTCTGTCGTGTTGAGATTAACTGCATTTTTAATTTCCAGTGAGTCTATTGGGAATCTCTTTCAGGGTAGTTCAAAACTATTTTACTAAATTGATGGCTGTACAAACTTAATATGGTCGAAATCGCTAATTCTGCAACATCCACAAATGTACTCAAAATTGATTGCGAAATACCTGGATGTTTCTAAATCTCAGGTCATTTCCGAGAGGCAAAAACGTCACATTAAGGACACATACAACAAAATATCAAGTGACACGAATATGAGATGTTCAAGAACAAAAAGTTTATATTGAAGTGGGGATCCTCGGAACAAGCGTGAAACTTCGAATGGATATTCTTTTTTGTCTTCAACATAAACTTTTTAAAATTACATAGATACTTCTGACTGAATGTAAAAAATAGAATATCTGCACAACATGATGGTTCGTGTTAAATCATAAGCCACATTTCCTTAGGTAAAATCTCTTAAAACTGTGATTCCTTGTGAGGAGGAATACTGATGAACTTTTGACTCCCTCCTAAGTGTATGTACAATAAAGAATAATCACAATAGCAATACCGAGATATTTTATTAACTTCCATTGATAACTTTACTCCACATCTTAGTATACATATAGTGCAGGGCAGATACAAACCTTGAATGTTGAAGGAAGTCGAGAGACTGGATTTTAACGTTAAAAATAGGGTCATTTGTGATTTTATTCATTTCTAGTGGTAATTTCAGATATAAATATGGCCAAGTGATTTGTTACGAAAAAAGTGTCCTCTTTTGGAATGATTGAAAACTATTATACTTAAGTGATCTGAAAACCGCATTAATAAGGGCAGAAACACTAAATATGCAACTTCCACAAATTTCAGAGCACATTTGTCGAAGTTGTATATTTGAATGATGTAAAAACCGCATGAATAAGGGAGAAAAAATTAAATGTGCAACTTCCACATATGTGCTCCAAATTGGCTGGGAAACACTCCCAACTGTTTCTGAAATTTGAAAAATATTTCTCAGGGTAAGAAAAGTAAGTTTCGGAAAAAAGTAAAAAGGATATATGAGGAAACACGTATGATGAAATCGATTCAAAGATAATGAAGGCTGACATTTGAGGGATTTATATCCAAAGAGTTTAGTTTGATTAGAGTCGTGTAAACAATTTGGAAATGTATCTATAGAACGAATACCATTTGTTTCTGTATAACAGGGCTTTAAAGTGGAATGTCTAGGATCTACATTAGCTTTAAAAAAATGGAATATTTTCCAAGTATGACGATTCTTGTGGTATCATTATTAATATTTACCAATATAAAATCATTCCGAAAGCTAAAAATCGTTTCCAAGAAAATTGTTTATGTACTTAATTTCAGATATATATTATTAGGAAAAAGTAAAAGCCTTAATGAGATATGCAATTTTTAAACATTACTTGGTTTCTGAGGGGTCTAAAAAAAAAAAAAACCCTGCTTGAGCGTCGACTGGGAAGTTTTTTTCTGTCGTGTTGAGATTGACTGCATATTTAATTTCCGATGGGTCTATTGCTTTCCCCTGCTTTTTCTCTTTTTTTTTAAATTCATCTTAGCCGTTACTTCGCGGATAAAAGGTAGTGAGAAATGTGATATGGTTATGGCTCATTGCATCTGCTTTGGGGTAGTTCAAAATATTTATACTGAATTGATGGCTGTATAAACTTAACTCTGGTCGAAATCGCAAATTATGCAACTTACACATATGTTCTCACAATTGACTGCGAGACACCCAATTATTTCCAAAACTTAGATGTCACATCTGAAGGGGAAAAACATTACAATCACGAAACATATAACAAGAAATTAATTGACACCTAAAAAGAGATGACATATGATGGATTTAAGAACAATAAGTATGTAATGATGTGGGGATCATCGGAATAAGCGTGAAACTTCGAATGAGAATTCCTTTTTTTTTTTTTTTTTCTGAAATAGAAGCACTATAAAATTACATCAAGCCTCCTGACAACGTAGAAAATCGACCATTTCCACAACGTGAAGGTTCATGTTACACCATAAGCCTCAATTCCTTAGGTAAAAGTTCTCCAAACTGATACCTCGTAAGAAGGAATATTGATGAGCTATTGACTGTCACTTAATAATTTGTACAACAAAGCATAGAAACGCACACAATACCGAGATATATAATTAATTGTCGTTTTAATTTTATATCATATCTCCGTAGACATAGAGTGAATGGCAGATGAAAAACTTGAGGTTGAAGGAACACTCTGGAGCTTGTCTCGATTTTTAAGTTAAGAAGCGATTTGACACTTTTTTTTAGTGGTAACCAGATAAAACTATGACTAAGTTTTTTGGTTACGATATGTGTCCACTTTAGGAAAGATTAAAAACTATTGTACTTGTGATTATAAATACTGCATAAAAGAGGCCGGACACACTAAATATGCAACTGTCACGAATGTGCCCTAAGTTAGCTGAGACACTCCCAACTGCATCTAAAACTCAGAGAAATTTCTAAGGGTGAGAGAACTCCGTTGATGAAAAAAAACAGTAACAAAGCTAATCGAGGTAGTAAGTAGTATGATATCGATTCACAGGTAAATAAAGCTGGCATTTAAGGGGTTTAAGTCCAAAGACTTTCGTTTGATTAGAGATTTGAAAATAACTTGGGAATCTAGAGACAAAAGGGATATTATTTGGATCTGTATATCTAGGGTTTTAAAGAGGTTTCTTTAGCCTTCTGATCGAATATAAAACATGGAATATTTTCGCAATATGGGAGTTCGTGTAATACCATTATCCATATTCACATAAGTATAAGCACTACGAAAGGCAATTAATCGTTTACAAGAGAATTTTTATGCATCAGGTAAGTATAATTAGGAAAAGAGAAATTCATAGCCGTCCTGAGATATACAATTCAAAAACATTACTTGGTTCTTCATATACGCAGTGCTATTGTTCATTATGGGTGTAAGAAAAAAAATCAGGTTGCAAGAGAGTCGCCGTGTTATTAGCTGCATTTTTATTTTCCGAAGATTTTTTTTTTTTTTTTTTCTCATCTCAGCTAATACTTCACGGATAAAAGGTAGTGGGAATTGTGAACTAGTTACGGGTGATAGTATCCGATTTGAGGGTAGTTCAGAACTTTTTTACTGAAGTGTTGGCTGTATAAACTGATATTTGGACGAGATAGCTAAATGGGAAACGTACAGACATGTACTCAAAATTCATTGCTTGAAAACGGTTATATTCAAAACTCAGGGAACATTTTCCTGGGCAATAAAAGTCACCTTTATTAGCTATAGCAAGGAATCGATTGACAGGAAAATATTCTATGTTTTATATTCGATCAGAAGGCTCCAGAAGCCACTTTAAAGCTCTAGTTATACAGATCAAAATAATAACCTTTTCATCTCTAAATTTCTAAGTTGTTTTCACGTCTCTAATCAAACGAAACTCTTTGGAATTGAACCCCTCAAATGCCAGCTTTTTAAACCTGTGAATCGATATCATTCTACTTACTACCTCGGTTAACCTTGTTGTTTTTTTCCTGGACGGAATTCTCTCAGCCTCAGTAATGTTTTCTGAATATTAGATACAATTGGGGGCGTTTCCCAGCTACCTTGGAGCATATTCGCGGCAGTTGAATATTTAGTGTTTTCGCCCTCTTTTATGCGGTTTTTAGGATCACTCAAGTACAATAGTTTTGAATCATTCCTAAAATGGACTCATATCATAAAAAAAATTGGCCATAATTATATCTGGTTACCCCTAGAAATGAAAGTGTCACAAATGACAAAAAAAAAAAAAAAAAAAAAAAAACGAACTCCAATCTGAAATTTTTCTAGCTGCCTTGCGATATATGTCTACGGAGATGTGAAATAAAATTAAAATGAAAATTAATTAAATATCACGTATTGTGAGTTTTTATGCTTTGTCGTACAAATTATTAGGTGAGACTCAATAGCTCATCCATATTGCTTCTTACTAGGTATCAGTTTTGAAATATTTTACCTAAGAATGATGTGCAGATATTCTATTTTTTACATTCAGACAGGAGTTTCTAAGTAATTTTGAAGTTTCTATTGAATACAATAAAGAATACCCATTCGAAGTTTCAATCTTGTTCCGATGATCCCCATATCAATATATACTTTTTGTTTTTAAACACCTCATATATCATTCTCATGTTCTTGTCAATATTTTTTTGTATGTTTCCTTAATGTGACGTTTTTGCCTCTCGGAAATGACCTAATTTTTGAAAACTTTCTATTTCGCAATCAATTTTGAGTACATTTGTGGAAGTTGCATAATTAGCGATTTCGATCAAAATAAGTTTGTAGAGCCATCAATTCCGTAAAACAGTTAATAGACTCAGTGGAAATTAAAAATGCAGTTAATCTGAACACGACAGACAACGGATCCGGTCGACGCTTCAGCTTTTTTTTTTCTTTCTTTTTTTTTTTCGCCCATGAGGAAGCACGCAATGTTTAAATATTGTATATCTCAGTACAGCTATTTAGTTTTTCTTAATAATATATATATGAAATTTAATACTTAAACAATTTTCTTGAAAACGATTTATTGCCTTTAGGAATGATTTTACCTTAGTATATATGGATAGTGATATCACACGAATGGTCATACTTAAATTTGATCACGAGCCTCGAAATTCTACTGTAAAGCCCTAATATACAGACAAAAATAGTATTCGTTCTATCTATACATTTCCAAGTTCTTTACACATCTTTAATCAAACGAAACTCTTTGAATATAAACCCCTCAAATGCCAGCGATTTCTACCTGTGAATCAATTTCATCTTACTGTACGTGTTGCCTCATTTAGCCTTGTTACTATTTTTCTTATTTTCTGTGGCGGAATTTTTTCTCCCAAGAGTTTTTTCTGAATTTTAGACACGATTCGCAATGTTTTCCGGCTAACATACTGCACATTTATGGAAGCAACGCATTTAGTGTTTTCGCCTTAAATTACTTTTGACTAAGAAAAAATCTTTAACATTTTTTTTAGATTTCGAATTACCAATACGAATGAAAAAAGTCACAAATTACCGTCTTCAGGACGTAAAAATACAAACAATCTCCTGAAGAAATTAGTAATGTTCATTCAGTGTTCCTTCAATCTGCATTTTTTGTAACTGTCATGCACGGCTACGGAGATGAGGTATAAAGTTATAAATGGTACTTAATTTTTTATCTTGTTATTGCGAAAGTGTTTGTACTTTCTCCTATAAACTTGTAGGTGAAAGTCAAAAGGTCAGCAGTATTCCTTCTCACGAAATATCAGTTGTGAGAGATTTTACCCATCGAAATTCGTTTCATTGTGTAACAAGAACTTTCATAATGTGCAATTAGTCGTTTTTTTTCTTACGTTCATTGAAACGGATCGGTGTAATTTTTAAGCGATTCTACTATAGATATAAAGATGCTTTTTCGACGACTCTCGCTTGTTTCGGTGACCTCAAATAAATTCAGATTTATTGTTGTTACGCACCTCAAATGCGAACTCTCTTTACTTGTTAATCGATTTCTTGCTATGTTTCCTAAAGGTGGTTTTTGTCGTCCAAAAAATTTCTTCTGAATTTTGAATATAACTGTTGGTTCAGCAATGAATTTTGAGTACATATCGACGTTTCCTATTTTGCTACCTCGATCAAATACAAGTTTATACGGCCATCACTTCATTAAAAAAGTTCTGAGCTACCCCCAAATCGGATACTGTCAGCCGTAACTAGTTCACAATTCCCACTACCTTTTATCCGCGAAGTATTGGCTAAGATGAGTAAAAAAAAAAAGAAAAAAATAAATTCACTGGAAAATACAAATCCAGATAATCTAAACACGGCTTACATAACAGTTCACGTCGACGCTCTTGCAACCTGATGTTTTTTCTTACACCCATGAAGATCCAAGTAATGTTTATGAATTGTATATCTCAGGACGGCTGATTCGCTTCTCCTAATTATATATATGTGATTCCTAAACAATTCTGTCATAAACGATTAATTGCCTTTCGGAGTGCTTTTACTTAGGTTAATATGGATAATTATATCACACGACCTGCTATATTGCGAAAATATCCCATGTTCTATATTCGATCAGAAGGCTCCAGAAGCCACTTTAAAGCCCTGTTTATACAGATCAGAGTAATATTTTCATCTCTAAATTTTCAAGTCATTTTCACGTCTCCAATCAAACGAAACTCTTTGGACAATCCCCTTAAATGCCAGCTTTTTTAACCAGTGAATCGATATCATCCTACTAACTTCCTCAACGGAATTCTCTCACCCTCAATAATGATTTCTGAATTTTAGATACATTTGGAGGTGTTTCCCAGCTAACTTGGAGCACATTCGTGGCAGTTGCATATTTACTGTTTTCGCCCTCTTTTATAAGGTTTTTAGGATCAATCAATTACAATAGTTTAGAATCATTCCTAAAGTGGACGCTTATATCGCAACAAAAAACCTTGGCCAATTGTTTTTTTTGGTTACCACTAGAAATGAAAGTGTCAAAAATGACCCTCATCCTAACGTAAAAATCCAAACAAACTCCAGAGCATTCCTTCAACTTGAATTTTTCGTAGCTGCCAGGCTACGTGTGAAATAAAATTAAAATGAAAATTAATTATATATATCGTATTGTTAGAGTTTTTATGTTTTGTCGTACAAATTGTTAGGTGAGTCAATAGCTCATCAATATTGCTTCTTACATGGTATCGCAGTTTTGAGAGCTTTTACTTAAGGAATTATGGCTTATGGTTTAACACGAACCTTCACGTTGTGCAAATGTTCGATTTTCTACATTCAGTCAGGAGGCTTGATGTAATTTTATAGTGCTTCTATTTCAGATAAAAAAGAATTCGCATTGGAAGTTTCAAGCTTGTTCCGATAATCAAAACATCATACTATACATAATGGTCTTAAACACCTCATATGTCATCTCTACGTGTCAATTGATTTCATGTTATACGTTTCCTAATTGTGATGTTTTTCCCCCTCAGACGTGACATCTGAGGTTTGGAACTATTTGGGTGTCTCGCAATCAATTGAGTACATACGTGTAAGTTGCATAATTTGCGATTTCGACCAGAGATAAATTTATACAGCCAGCAATTCAGTATAAATGTTTTGAACTACGGTACCCCCAAAGCAGATGCAATGAGCCATAACCATTTCCCGTTTCTCACTACCTGTTATCCGTGAAGTAACGGCTAAGAAAAATAAAAAATAAGCAGGAGAAAACAAAAGACTCATCGGCAATTAAAAATGAAGTCATTTTCAACACGACAGAAAAAACTTGCCAGTAGACGCTCCAGCAGCCCCCCCCCCCCCCCTTTTTTTAAAGACCCTCAGAAACCAAGTAATGTTTGAAAATTGCATATGTCAGTACGGCTTTTAGTTTTTCCTAATAATATATATCTAAAACTAAGTACATAAATAATTTTCTTGTAAACGATTATTACCTTTTAGAATTATTTGTCATTGGTAAATATGAATAATGCTACCAAACGAATCGTCATACTGGGAAAATATTCCATTTTTTAAATCTGATCAAGATCCTCGACATTTCAGTTTAAAACCTTTTTATACAGACACAAATGGTATTCCTTTTATGTATACATTTCCAAATTCTTTACACGTCTATAATCAAACGAAACTCTTTGGACATAAATCCCTCAAATGTCAGCCTTCTTTACCTGTGAATCGATTTCATCCTACGTGTTTCCTCATTTATCCTTTTTACTTTTTGTCAGAAACGTATTTTTCTCACTCTGAGAAATGTTTTCCGATTTTCAGGAAGTTGGGAATGTTTCCCAGCTAATATAGAGCACATTTATGGAAGTTGCATACTTAGTATTTTCTCCCTTAATCATGCGGTTTTTACATCACTCAAATATGCAACTTCCACACATGTGCTCTAAACACATTTGTTGAAGTTGCATATTTAGTGTTTTTGCCCTCATTCATGCGGTTTTTAGATCACTCAAGTATAATAGTTTTCAATCATTCCTAAAGAGGACACATCGTAACAAAAAACTTGGCCATATTTATATCTGAAGTTACCACTACAAATGAATAATATAACAAATGACCCGATTCCTAACGTTAAAATCCAGTCTCTCTAGTCTTCCTTCAACCTTCATGTTCTTTACCTCCCCTGCACTTTATGTCTACTAAGTAAAGTTATCAATGGAAGTAATTTATCTCGGTATTGCTATTGTTATTGAAGTCAAAAGTCATCAGTATTCCTCCTCACAAGGAATCACAGTTTTAAGAGATTTTACCTAAGGAAAGATAGCTTATGGTTTAACACGAACCATTATGTTGTGCAGATGTTCTATTTTCTACATTCAGTCAGAAGTCTCTATGTAATTTTAGAGGGTTTCTATTGAAGACAAAAGAATATCCATTCGAATATTCACGCTTGTTCCGAAGATCCCCACATCAATATGTACTTGTTCTTAAACACCTCATATATCATCCATTTTCGTGTCACGATATTTTGTTGTATGTTTTCTTCATGTCACGTTTTTGCCTCTCGGAAATGACCTGAGATTTGGAAACATCTGGGTATTTCGCAATCAATTGTGGAGTACATTTGTGGGAGTTGCATAATTAGCGATTGACAAAAAAAAAAAAAAAAATTGTACAGCCATCAATTCGAGTAAAACAGTTTTTAACTACCCAATAGACTCATTGGAAATTAAAACTGCAGTTAATCTCAACACGACAGACACAGCTGTTCCGGTCGACGCTTCAGCAGCTCTATTTTTTTTTTTTTTTTCTTTCTTTACGCCCATGAGAAACCAAGGAATGTTTAAATATTGTATGTCTCAGTAGAGCGATTTAGTTTTTCCTAATAATATATATCTGAAATTCAATACATACACAATTTTCTTGAAAGCGATATATTGTGTTTAGGAATGATTTTAACTTCGTATGTATGGATAATGATATCAGACGAATGCTCATACCAGGAAAATATTCCATTTCTTAAATTTGATAAGGAACTTCGAGATCCCACTGTTAAGCCGTACTATACAGACAAGAATAGAAATCATTCTATTTATACATTTCCAAGATACACGTCTCTAATCAAACGATATTCTTTGGATATAAACACCTTAAATGCCAGCCATTTCTAATCGATTTCATCCTACAGTACGTGTTGCCTCATTTAGCCTTGAGACTAATTTTCTTAATTTCTGAGGCGGAATGTTGTTTTCTGGATTTTAGGCACGATTCGCAGTGTTTTCCAGCTAACATAGAGCACATTTATGGAAGAAGCACGTTTAGTGTTCTCGTCCTGAATTATGAGATTTTAAGGATTACTCATTTATAATAGTTTTGAATTATTCCTAAAGCGGATACTTTTACCGTAACAAAATATCTTGACCATTTATTTTTATCTGGAGTTACCAATACAAATGAAAAAAAATTACAAATGACCGTCTTCCGGACGTAAACATCCAAACAATCTCCTGACGTCATTAGTAAAGTTCACTGAGTGTTCCTTCAACCTGCATTTCTTGTAGCTGTCATGCACGGCTAAGGAGATGAGGAATAGTTTATAAATGGTATTTTTATATTTTGTTATTGCGAAAGTGTTTATACTTTCTTCTATAAATTTGAAGGAGAGTGTCAAAAGGTCAACAGTATTCCTTCTAACGAAATATCACCTGTGAGAGATTTTACCAAATGAAATTCGTCCTTTGGTGTAACAATAACCTTTATAAAGTGCAACGAATCTTTATATTTTTCTTACATACGGTTAGGTGGATCGGTGTATTTTATAAGCGCTTCTACTACAGATATAAAGAATACTATTTCGACGACTCTTGCTAGTTTCGGTGACCCCACATCAATTCAAATTCATATGCTAACGTGTCAATCGATTTCTTGCTATGTTTCCTAAAAGTTATTTTTGTCGCCCAAAAAAATGACTTTTGAATATACTTGTTTGTTCCACAATGAGTTTTGAGTACATATCTGGAAGTTTCCTATTTAGCATCTCGACCAAATATAAGTTTATACAGCCATCGCTCCAGTAAAAAAGTTCTGAACTACCCCCAAATCGGATACTATCAGCCGTAACTAGTTCACAATTCCAACTACCATTTATCCGTGAAGTATTGGCTGAGTAAAAAAAAAAAAAAAAAAAAATCTTTGGAAAATAGAAATACAGCTTATCTCAACACGGCAGACATAACAGTTCACGTGGACGCTCATGCAATCTGATTTTTTTTCTTACACCCATAATGAACAATAACACTGCGTATATGAAGAACCAAGTAATGTTTTTGAATTGTATATCTCATGACAGCTATGTATTTCGCTTTTCCTAATTATATTTATCTGATACCTAAACAATTATCTCATAAACGATTAATTATTTTTCGTAGTGGTTTAATTTAGGTGAATATGGATAATGATATCACACGAACTGCCATATTGCGAAAATATTCCATGTCTTATATCGATCAGAAGGCTCAAGAAGCCACCTTAAAACCCTAGTTATACAGATCAAAATAATATCCTTTTTATCTCTAAATTTCCAAGTTATTTTCACGTTTCTAATAAAACGAAACTCTTTCGACTAAAACCCCTCAAATGCAAGCTTTTGTAACCAGTGTTACGTTTTTTTCTTTTTTCCCTCAACGGAATTCTCTCAGCCTCAGTAATGATTTCTGAATTTTAGATATAGGTGGGTGTGTTTTCCACCTATCTTTGATCATATTCGTGGCAGTTGAATATTTATTGTTTTCGCTCTCTTTTATGCGGTTTTTAGGATCACTCAAGTACAATAGTTTCGAATCATTCCTAAAATGGACGCTTATATCGTAACAAAAAAACTTGGCCAAATTTTTATGTTGTTACTACTAGAAATGAAAGTGTCACAAATGACCCACTTCCTAAAGTCAAAATCAAAACAAACTCTAGAGTGTTCCATCAATCTGAAGTTTCTCTAGCTAACTTGCACTATATCTCTACGGAGATGTGAAATAAAATTAAAATGAAAATTATATATCTCGTATTGTGAGTTTTTATGCTTTGTCGTACAAATTGTTAGGTGAGAGTCAATAGCTCAACCATATTGTTTCTTACGAGGTATCACAGTTTTGAAAGATTTAACCTAAGAAAATTTGGCTTATGGTGTAACACGAACCATCATGATGTGCAGATATTCTAGTTTTTACATTGACAGGAGTTTCTAAGTAATTTTAAAGTTTCTATTGAAGACAAAAAAGAATACCCATTCGCAGTTTGACGCTTGTTCCGATGATCTCCTCATCAATATATACTTATTGTTCTTAAACACCTTATATATTATTTGGAACTATATAACTAGGGTTTTAAAGTGGCATCTTTAGCCTTCTGATCGAATATAAAACATGGAATATTTTCGCAATATGGCAGTTCGTGTGATATCATTATCCATATTCACCAAAGTAAATGTACTACGAATGGCAATTAATCGTTTATGAGAGAATTGTTTAGGTATCAGATAAATATAATAAGGAAGAGCGAAATACATTGCCGTCCTGAGATATACAATTCATAAACTTTACTTGGTTCTTCATTTACGCAGTGTTATTGTTCATTATGGGAGTAAGAAAAAAAAAAGTCAGGGTGCAAGAGCGTCGACGTGAACTGTTATGTCTGCCGTGTTGATTGACTGGATTTTTTTTATATTGAATTTTCTTTTTTTTTTCTTACTCATCTTAGCCAATACTTCACGGATAAAAGGTAGTGGGAATTGTGAAATAGTTATGTCTGATAGTATCCGATTTGGGGGTAGTTCAGAACTTTTTTACTGAAGTGATGGCTGTATAAACTTATATTTGGTCAAGATAGCTAAATAGGAAACGTCCAGATATGTACACAAAATTCATTGCTGAAGAAACAATTATATTCAGGTCAGAAGACATTTTTTGGGGCGACAAAAATCACCTTTAGGAAACATAGCAAGAAAGCGATCGACATGTAAAGAGAATTCGTATTTGAGATGCTTAAGAACAATAAAATTGAATTGATGTGGGATCACCGGAACAAGCCAGAGTCGTCGAAAAAGTATTCTTTATATCTGTAGTTGAAGCACTTAGAAATGACACCGATCCGCCTGACCGTATGTAAAAGAAAGATAAAAGATTAATCGCACATTATGAAGGTTCTTGTTACACTATAAGCCGATTTTAAACACTCGCAAAAACAAGATATAAAATTAATTACCATTAATAATTTTATACCTCATCTCCCTAGACGTGCATAACTAAAAAAAATGCAGGTTGAAGGAAGACTAAATGAACTTTAATAATGTCGTCAGGAGATTGTTTCGATTTTTACGTCCGGAAGCCGGTCATTTGTGACTTTTTTTCATTTGTATTGGTAACACCAGATAAAAAAAAAAATGGTTGATTTTTTGTTACGGTAAAAGCATCCGTTTTAGGAATAATTTAAAAGTATTATACTTGACTGATCCTAAAAATCTCATAATTTAAGGTGAAAACACTAAATGTGCTACTTCCATAAATGTGCTCTGTTACCTAGAAAACATTGCGAATCGTATCTAAAATTCAGAAAACACTCGAGGGTGAAAAAAATTCCGCCTCAGAAAATAATAAAATTAGAAACAAGGCTACATGAGGCAACACGTTGTGTCGGATGAAATAGATTCAGAGGTAGAAATGGTTGGTGTCTGTGGGGTTTTTATCCAGATATTCGTTTGATTAGAGACGTGTAAACAAATGTATAGATGGAACGAATAATATTGTTGTCTGTATATTAGGACTATACAGTGGGATCTCGAAGCTCCTGATCAAATTTAAAAAGTGGAATATTGTCCTGGAATGACTATTCGTGTGATATTATCCATATATACCAAGGTAAAATCATTCCTAAAGGCAGTAAATCGTTTACAAGAAAATTGTTTAGGTATTGAATTTCAGATATATATTATTATAAAAAACTAAATAGCTGTACTGAGATATTCAATATTTACTTGACTCCTCATGGGCGTTAAAAAAAAAAAAAAAAAAAGCTGCTTAAGCGTGGACCGGAACAGTTGTGTCTGTCGTGTTGAGATTAACTGAATTTTTAATTTCCAATGAGTTTATTGACTTTTCCTTGTTTTATTCATCTTCACGGATACAAGGTAGTGATAAATGTGAGGTAGATAAGGCTGATAGCATCCTCTTTGGGGGTAGTTCAAAACTATTTTCCTGAATTGATGGCCGTACAGACTAATTTTGGTCGAAATCGATTGTTATGTAACTTCCACAAATGTACTGAAAATTGATTGCGAAATACCCAGTTGTTTCCAAAACTCAGGTCTTTCTTGGGAGGCAAAAGCATCACATTAAGGAAACATACAACAAAATATCAAGTGACACGTAAATGGGAATGATATATGAGGTTTTTAAGAACGATAAGTATATATTGAAGTGGGGATCATCGGAACAAGCGTGAAACAGAGTGGGTATTGTTTTTTGTCTTCAATAGAAACTCCTTAAAATTACATATAGACTCCTGACTGAATGTAAAAAATATAATATCTGCACATCATGATGGTTCGTGTTACACCATAAGCAAATCTCTTAAAACTGTGATACCTTGTAAGGAGGAATACTGATGAGCTTTTGACTACCTCCTAAAAGTTTGTACGATAAAATGTAAACACAATCGCAATACCGAGATATTTTATTAACTTCCATTGATAACTTTACTCCACATCTCAGTAGACATATAGTGAAGGTTGAAGGATGACTAGGGAGACTGGATTTTAACGTTACGAATAGGGTCATTTGTGATTTTATTCATTTGTAGTGGTAACTTGAGATATAAATATGGCTAAGTGTTTTGTTACGATAAGAGCGTCCTCTTTAGGAATGATTGAAAACTATTATACTTGAGTGATCTAAAAACCGCATGAAAGTGGTCAAAAACACTAAATATGCAACTTCCACATTTTTGGAAGTTGCAAATTTGAGTGATGTAAAAACCGAATGAATGTTTGCGAAAACACTAAATATGCAACTTCCACAAATGTGCTCTAAATTAGCTGGGTAACACTCCCAACGGTTTCTGAAATTCGGAAAACATTTCTCAGGGTGAGAAAATTACGTTTCGGACAAAAAGTAAAAAGGATAAATGACACGTAGAATGAAATCGATTCACAGGTAAAGAAGGCTAACATTTGAGGGATTTATGCCCAAAGAGTTTTGTTTGATTAGAAACATGTAAACAACTTGGAAATGTATAGATAGAACGAATACCATTTCTGTCTGTATAACAGAGCTTTAAAGTGAAATCTCGAGGATCTTGATCAAATTTAAAAAATTGAATATTTTCCCAGAATGACGATTCTTGTGATATGATTATTCATAGTTACCAATGTAAAATAATTTCAAAAGGTAATAATCGTTTACAAGAAAATTGTTTATGTACTTAATTTCAGATATATATTATTAGGAAAAACTAAAAAGCCGTACTGAGATATGCAATATTCAAACTTTACTTGGTTTCTGAGGGGTCTAAAAAAAAGGAAAAAAAAAAAAACTGCTCGAGCGTCGACTGGAACGTTTTGTCTGTCGTGTTGAGGTCAATTGACTGCATTTTTAATTGCCGATGAGTCTATTGGTTTTTCCTGCATTTTTTTAAAATTCATCTTAGCCGTTACTTCAAGGATAACAGGTAGTGAGAAATGTGAAATAGTTATGGCTAATAGCATCAGTTTTGAGGGTAGTTCAAAACATTCAAACACTCACGAGGCTCGACGTAATTTTAAATGCTTCCTCTGCAGAACCCCTACACCGCGGGCATGTTTACCAATGTTTTGCGTGTGCCGTGGGGTTATTCGGGCTCCGACAGACTCTCTAAAAATATTTGCCAAAAATCAGTTATTAGTCCTAGAATATTAAAATTAAATATGCTTATGGCACATACCTTCAGCTTTCTCCTGGAATGTTTGTTGAGACTTCGTCGGTTACCGTAGGACTTGTGGAGACCTCTGAAGTTGGGTAACGAAGTCTCCACTTTACACTTCCCGACAACCCGTAATATGATTACCACAGCCAGATATTAACACTATAAACACTACTCTATGATTTTCAAGTAGTTTGGGATCCATACTCCAAAAAAAACAACAACACTGTGAAAGCAATGAAAATTACGAGCACGTCTGACCGTCGCACTTGCGCTAGTTCGCTCTTGGTACTCTGTCATTTATTATTCATAAAACCCTTCACACTTTATATTTCTATTACTATATAACACTTATATATATCTACAGTCTTTAACCATAAGTTTCCTTCTGTAGTATTAGTTTATTGTCACTGTAGGGATTCAATTTCTTTCAGTAAAATACGTAGCATTCACTTTCTCGTCCTGTATACTAGCATTGAGAGTGAATGTCACTTTCAATTTCACTCTCATAACTCATAGTATTCAGACATGCTAGAGTGAAACTTTCACTTTCATTACTCCTAGGGTATATACTCGTATTCTTATAATACTACTCATTTACATCTCTATTTACGTTCTCTAGTTTATTTACGTTATTTACATTTCTATTTTATTTACACTGTGTTATGCACTGTCACTTGAAGTAACTTATAAAACTATTTTCCACTGTTCACGTATATTTACATTCATTACTTTCACTTGCTGTTTACACATTATTTACACATTATTTACAATTTGCACTGTTTTACTCAATAGAAAGATCGTAGTCACTGTTTTATCAATTGTCAGCCCTTTACCTCTTTCCACATGAGGTTTAGTAGGGGGTAAAGGTCACAGGGCCCTTTGCATGGGGGTGAAAAGGCCCTGAAGCTAGCAAGAGCGAACAGACGTACCCCGACACTGGAAGATGAGAGTGAACTGATAAGGGTGGGAAATCAGTACTGCCAACGTTTAGCCTCTTGACACAGCTACTTTATAGCAGTGAAATGATTGGCAGGAAATCTAGACAATACATTATAAATTAGGTAGTTCCAGGTGAATGTAAATATCACTTAGGCTTCTCCCTTCCCTCCTTATATGTATATTTATTACGAAAATAGATTATACGGCATATTTCAAGGGGAATTAACAGCGAAAATTAGCGAACGAGTGCACGTGAGGTGTTGTCAGGTGATAATTAGGCAATTCCAGGTGTATGGCACTCTCACCTTATGTCTTTCTTGTATATATTATTTGGTATAAGAATAAGGCATAGGGCTTATTTCAATGGATGAAATCAGTGAAATATTCCAGGGAAGATTTACCTAGCGTAGCACGGCCAGGCAGGCGAGAGGATAGAGTAATGGAGGGGGGGAAGGTAGGGGAATCAAGAATGGGGAGAAATGGCTAAATTGTCAACAATGGATGGGAGTACAGATGAGGAGTGCTGACTAGTGTTGGACATTGGCAGTACTGATAGATGATACAAGCCCCCACTTGGAAGCCCGGGTGAATTAAAAATAACACAGAATCACAAAAGCGACGCCCTGCTGTATGATCCCTTGCTCCCAAGCGTCACGAAAGTGACGCCCCGCGGTAAAGAAAACTCATTTGAAGTTTCTCGCTTGTTTCGGTGATCTTCTCATAAAATCAAACTTATCGTTCTTAAGCACCTCAGATGCGAGGTCTCTTTACGTGTCAACTAATTTCTTGTTACATGTTTCTTAATGATTTTCTTTTTTCCACCCTCAGAAATGTCTTTAGCATTTTGGAAATAATTGCTTGTTTCGCGATGAATTCTGAGTACATTTCTGGAAGTGTCCTAGTTAGCGATCTTGACCAAATATAAGTTTGTACAGTCATCACTCCAGTGAGAAAGTTTTGAACTATCGCCAGAGCGGGTGCTATCATCCGTAACTAGTTCACACTTGGCACTACCTTTTATCTGTTAAGTAACAACTAAGATGAATAAAAAGAAAAAGCCAATACACTCACTGAATTTTAGAAATAAATTTACTGTAATATTAATGCGGCAGACACAAAAGTATATATATATATATGATGCCTAAACAATCTTCTAAACGAATACTGTCTTTCTGAGTGATCTTACCTTGGTGAATGTTGATAACGATACCACACGAACCGTCATATTGCGAAAATATTCCATTTTCTACATTCGATCAGGAGGCTTAGGAAACCATTTTAAAGCCCTAGTAACACAAATACATAAAATATCAGTTTTATCTCTAAATTTTCAAGTTACTTTCACGCTTCTAATCAAACGATACCCTTTGGGCCTAAACTCATCAAATGCGAGCCTTCTGTACCTGTGAATCGATTGCATCCTACGTTTTACCTCATTACGCCTTGTTTTATATATATATATATATATAAATATATATATATTTTTTTTAACGGAATTTTCTCACCCTCAGAAATTTTGTCTGAATTTTAAATACAATTGGAAGTGTTTCCAAGCTAATTTGGAGCACATTTGTGAAAGTTGTATATTTACTGTTTTCGCCCTCAATTATGCTGTTTAGAATCACTCAAGTGTAATAGTTTCGAATCATTCCTAAAGAGGATGTTGTTACGGTAACAGAAAAACTTAGCCATATTTTTATCTGAAATTACCACTACAAATGAGAAAAAGTCACAAATGACCCTCTTCCTAAAGTAAAAATCCAAACAATAGCCAGACGATGTTAATACAGTTCATTCAGTGTTCCTTCAGCCTGCATTTCTTGCAGCTGTCATGCACTATATGTCTATCGAGGTGAGAAAAAAAGTTATAAACTAATAAACGTTAATAAAAGTGGGAAACACTGGGCCTCAACGTGGCACAAAGGTGAACACTAATAATAGTGGCCGACACAATGTTACACAAATGAAAACAGGAAGAGAAACACAGTGTCGTGACCAACATAATGGACTTTATTACCAGACGTTTCGACATTTATCTAAAGACATCTTCAGTGGTCAAAAATAAAATTATTAAAATTACTTACATGTAAATATCGAGGTGCTTTAAAAATACATCAGTGGTAAAGAATAAAATTAAGCAACGTTTGGGGGGTAGGATGATACAGTATTGTTAAGTTGGGACTTGTGCAATTTAATATACAAGGGTCACGACACTGTTAACTCTTCCTGCTGATGATCCGGTTCCCCAGGAATGAACCGGTATCATGTGTGATAAGTCGTTGGTATGGTCACCCTACTCTTCAAAACTTTCAGCTTGTGTATTGAGTGTACGCATGATAAGATTTCTTTAATACTATTACACTTCTACAACTGTACCCAACAGAGAGCAATTTAGAATTACATCACAGTTGTTATAAACAAAGCTTTTCACCTGCCAAAATATATTTTTGTTTCCCTGAAAGTGCCACCTAGTGATAGTAGGAAACATTAGAAGTGGTCCACTTAAAATGAGATGTTATTTTAGGTCAGCATTTGATAGTTCAGCCCGATTGAAGGATTGTAAATGCATAATTTTGTAAAATTCACGTCGAAAAAATGGTATGTGATTCATCAATCAATTTGAAGCATTTTGCAAAAGAAAATGCAGAGCAGACCTGACATTTTTTTACACCCTGACATCTGTATTTTATTAATCTACCCTTAAAAAAAAAAAAAAAGTGCTTCCAGGTCACATTAACTTCTACAGAGCCCCTCTTGGCTCCCTGACTATGTTCATCTTTTGCCGCATATTTCCTGTAGCTCAGTGGCAGAATATGGTGATGATAGTTTATGGCTCTACATCTTTTTTAGCATTGCATCGTGACTAGTGTTATAGTCTAGTTCATTTGTTACCACTCAGCAGTGAAGCTGTGGATATGGCAGTTTTGGGCCAAGTTAACTTACTCTTGGGACGTGCGTGTATTTTTATTTACGTTTTTCTTTATTTTTTTTTTTATCCTTCCCCTCTGCTGACGTTTTTTTTTTTTTTTTTTTTCCTAAGGAGGAGTTTTCGAATTGACTGGGTTAAATACTGCCTTCATTAATCACGTCACCACTAGATATCCCTACTGCAGTTGAGTGAGATGGAAAGTACGAAATTGGACTGAAAGGGTTCAATGAAAAATGTCATCGGATTGAAGAAGTTTAATGAAAAATACGTCATCGGATTGAAGTGGTTTAGTGAAAAATATGCCAGGAAATGAAGGAACTGAATGAAAAATACGTCATGGAATTAAGTAGTTAAATGAAAAATACGTCGAACTGAGTACGTTATCGAACTGAAAAGGTTGAATGAAAAATGTCATCGAACTGAAAAGGTTGAATGAAAAATACGTCATTGAACTGAAAAGGTTGAATGAAAAATACGTCATTGAACTGAAAAGGTTGAATGAAAAATACGTCATTGAACTGAAAAGGTTGAATGAAAAATACGTCATTGAACTGAAAAGGTTGAATGAAAAATGTCATCGAACTGAAAAGGTTGAATGAAAAATGTCATTGAACTGAAAAGGTTGAATGAAAAATACGTCATTGAACTGAAAAGGTTGAATGAAAAATGTCATTGAACTGAAAAGTTGAATGAAAAATGTCATCGAACTGAAAAGGTTGAATGAAAAATATGTCATTGAACTGAAAAGGTTGAATGAAAAATACGTCATTGAACTGAAAAGGTTGAATGAAAAATACGTCATCGAACTGAAAAGTTGAATGAAAAATGTCATCGAACTTAAATGTTGAATGAGAAATACGTCATTGTACTGAAAAAGTTGAATGAAAAATGTCATTGAACTGAAAAGGTTGAATAATACGTCATTGGATTGAAAATGCTGAATGAAAAATACGTAATTGAACTGAAATGATTGAATCAATAATACGTCATTGAACTGAAAAGGTTGAATCAATAATACGTCATTGAACTGAAAAGGTGGAATCAATACTATGTCATTGAGCTGAAAAGGCTGAATCAATAATACGTTATGAAACTGAAAAGACTAAATGAAAAATACGTCTTGTGATTGAAATATCTCAAACGACCAGTGTCCATTTACCTCTGTCTGCACCTCGCTCTCACAACACACTGCAGTTCGTCTACCTTAACATACATTTTCGTCCTTTTCCTCCTTACTTCTCGTAGCACTTCTTCCTGGCTAGCGGTATATTCTAATATGAATCTCTGGTCGCAGCTCAGGAGTCAAGATTGGTTGGTGGCAGTTCTAGGCCAAGTTAAAGTGGCATCACTCTCACACCACGACAAAGGCATAGGATCTGTTCCAGTCTGACCTCTGACCTGCTCAGATGAAGACGTACCTTTCGGAGCTCTTCCCAAGTCAGGTGCACGGGTGTGGCCGACGAGCTACTGCTTCCCACTCCCACTATACTGATTGAACAACTCTCCTGTGCTGACGGTGACTACTTTTTGGTCTTGTGGCTTTATCACACTATGCTTAGTGTAACAGAAGCCAAAACGAATGAACAGCTGGTATCGGGAGAGACGTAATGTATGAACTATGAAGGGAAGGAACATTCAGCGGTAAGGTTGGAGATGGCATTATCGAATCGAGAAATAGTCATGGACGTTCCTTACACGATGGCTGGTGCTAAGGATGGTATGACCTGCATGATGGTTGGTGCTGAGGATGGCATGGCGCTGGTCGAAAGGAAAAGAAAAAAAAAACGAAAAAGGATGAAAACCAAAATAAACAGGAGGAGCATCGATGAAGAATGTAGTCTTGTAGAGAAGAGAACGTGAGGGGTGACATCTGCTGAGAATACTACCATAGGAGAGGGTAGTGCGATGCTATAGGGAGGAAACTGCAATGGAGAAGGGAGCTTTTACATCCCCAACGTGTGTAAGCTGACACTAACGGAAAAAAAGGTTATGGTTAGCGAAATTAGCACAGGAAAGCCGTGAGTATGAGCCTGTTCTGAAGGAAGGGATGAATAGACCATACATCACAGCTGCTGGCGAGGAGGCAGTAAAGGCTGCGTCACACTAGACCAAAAGTGGCTAACATGCGAGCCAGTTTTGAGAGTGAAAACGGCACACTCGTGTGTTTTTGCGAGCCGAAGCGGCTAACAGTGTCGTCTGCCTTGGCGCCTCCTGGTCAATTGTAAACAAACCACCATGGAGTACCCACTCCGGTTTCCTCAATTTCTGTAACCGCCTCACGTACTTTAGCAACTCCAGAGCCACAAAGCAGTCTTCTAGAGTTTTCTTTGCCGCAGGATCCATATCGAAATCTGATTTTTACTTGTTTGGAGACAAAACAGACAGCCTCTGTGGCTGGTCACCCGAGTGTCCGAATATTTAATGTTACAAGTATAAAATAAAATGAATAAAAACCACAAGAATTAAATTGTATTTAACAATTTTAGTTTCATTCTGTGAATATCAGAATATTTTCTCACCAATTACAAAATTAATACAGGCTCATTTGAGTTGTAATCCCACCAACAAGCTGTGAGCGAGAATTGTTATCCATTTCGCCTTGCAGGCGAAATCTCGCTCACCGTGAGTCAGTTTGGCTAGCGTGTCGCAAAACTGTTTAGCATGTTAGCCACTTTTGTTCCAGTGTGACGGCAGCTTAAGGAAACTTACCACAACAAGCTATCGGGGAGTAATGATGGAGGTTTCTGAGGAGAAAGGAACCTATGCAAAGGTGTTCCTTGCTCCCTATGATACTGCACTTGACACGGGCTTACTCCTGGAAGATAACCGTGTGGTATGGGCCAAATGGCACATTGTCAGGAGTGAGACTAGGAACAGTGTTGTAGCTCTGGTGAGAGGAGAAGTGCCTGACAAACTGTATGTCTTGGGAAATGGCTACTGCAAGGTAAGGAAATATATTGATGAACCTGTCCTTTGCTTCAACTGCAGCATGTAAGGGCACATGGCCTGGCGATGTACCTTCCAGACTTGCTGTCGGCACTATGGAAAAAAAAAAAACGACTCCAGAGAATGCTGGGATAAAATAAAAGCCATAGAAAGAGTTCAACCCTACCGCTGCAACTGTGGGAAGGAGCATAATGCATGGTCCAAGCAGTGTGAGAAAAAGCCCCAGCTCAAAATGGGATCCCCGAGTGAGAGACACTATGTGGATGCCCCGGCACCACATGACAATGCGTGGGTGAGGTAGCCGGTAAGGCAGAATGTGACGGGTGGTGGCAGTGGGGGACAAGGTCTTGGTGGCGGGGAACAGGCAGGCCCCATGGGAGCAGATCAGTCACCCAGCTTCACACCTGCCTGTGACATCCCTCCTGCCATCAACGCCATCATATAGGAAATGAGACAAATGGAACATTCGTGCGAAGAGGAAAACCTACCAGACACCGCCAGAAACTCTCGTTTTCGTTTCTGCGGGCTAAGGGGGTCTTAGTTAAATTTCAGTGTTCTTTTTCTGATCGTTAATTACGATATTGGTTAAGCAAACGGCTTTTAAAAAAAGTAAATTAATCTTACTTATGCTATTTCACCCAAAATATTGCCGATAAAATAGTATATTTGTATTTTCTTCCCTAAGAAGATTAGCACAATATTTGCCAAAAAGACGGTTTTTGGACTGTAAGAAGTAAAAAAGGCGTATGAATATTAACATTTGTATATAATCTGACGTACAAAAAATATTTATTAGACTCTAAAATGTTAGGGCGTATCGAGGCTTAGCGCAGCCAGACGTACGAAGCAAGCATACACACATCAGGTGATGGTCTGCCAGTGAAGACAGATAGCTGTTTCAGTTTGCTCGGAAAACTTGTTTTACCGGATTTAGCATATAAATATCGACATGATTTCTTGAAGTGAATTAAGTTTTATTCTTACTCACTGGGAGTTTAATTGCTTAGTATAAATTATAACTAATTTCAGTTATTGGATAAAGATATACATATATATTTTTATGCATGCATAAACCAGGCTGCAACTGCTGTGGAATATTTTTTGTTATAATTAGTTTTGTTCATGCTGCATTGACACAGTACTGTTTTAAAGAGAAATAGAATATTTATCCATTTTTACAATAAGTATGATGCATAAAAAAGGACATTCAACTATTGCCTGACATGTGATTTTTTTTCCATCTGAAAAATTAAAATATTGGTGACATCTAGCATTCCTCCAGGCGCGCGAACACTCCTATTTCAAGATGCTGTATGATAAAGTAGAAGAGCTTGAAATATGAGGAAATGAGCGAAAGCAATGACGAAGAAAATATTAGTAAAGAACAAGAAAAAGCGAATAATGCAAAAACATTGGTGCAAAACAATGTAATGACCTCTATCACAGCATTAACAGCAACTGCAGTTAACGATTCTCGGTGCGTGAATCGCAAGACTGAGGAAAATACTGAAGACTCTGATATTGTGATCAGTGAAAACGATGAAGGTTCTCCACGTTATCTCCTGGTTATGTGTGAGGAGATGCAAAAAGCAGAGGAAGAACTCATCCTAGGTGCACACAACCAAAACAGTAATTAAATGCAGTATAGTGCCACAGGGGGCGGCCTAACACCCCCAGAAGGAGCCCACAGAGGAGCAACGACAGCGCGCCGGGACTCAGTGCGACAATGACATAAGTCCATCCGGGCCGCGCGCCCCTATGACCTGGAGCTCTCCCGCCGCCACTATAGCAGGAATACAAGACTACCTTCTGGGCGAGCTTTCCCCAATCAACATTGGGGTGGAACTCTTACTCCATATCCAGTCAGCTCCCCTGAGACAGCCTGTAGCCGTTCAACTCTCCTGAAGGAGACAGCCTGTAGCCGCTCTGAGGGAAAAAGGGAGACGGCCTGTAGCCGCTCCCGCCATTGTCAGGAGACGGCCTGTAGCCACTCTGAAGGTGTCCTTTCTGAGACAGCCTGTAGCCGCTCAACCCTTCTGAAGGAGACAGCCTGTAGCCGCTCTGAGGAAAATCCTCTCTGAGGAAAATCAGGAGACGACCTGTAGCCGCTCCTGCCTTCGTCAGGATACAGCCTGTAGTTGCTCTGAAGGTGCCCCTGAGTCGGCTTGTAGCCGCTCCTTTCCCCAGGCCACGGCCAGTAGCCGGGCCTTAGCGACGGCCTGTAGCCGCGCCCCTAGAAGGCCACGGCCAGTAGCTGGGCCCTACAGCAGGAGACGGCCTGTAGCCGCTCCTTTGTCAGGTGCTGACTCCTGTTCACCAACCTATGACTCAGAGGGAGTCCCCAGCCTGGAGGAGTCCTATAAAGCTATCCTATTAAGTCAGCCAGTGCTCGCTACTCCAAATTTTGCTAAGCCTTTTAAGATGGCTGTTGATGCAAGTGATACAGGAGCTGGGGCTGTTTTGCTGCAAGAGGATGATCAGGGTATTGAACACCCTGTATCTTATTACAGTAAGAAGTTCACTCAACCTCAAAAGAACTACTCAACTATTGAGAAAGAGCTTTTGGCCTTGATTTTGGGTTTACAGCATTTTTCATTTTATTTGTGTTCTGGTTTTGACCCCATAGTCATTTATACCGATCATAACCCACTGAAATTCCTTAGTAAGTTTAAAGATAAAAATCAGAGATTGACAAGATGGAGTCTACTTCTTCAGGAGTATTCATTAGATATACAACATGTCAAGGGGAAAGAAAATGTTATTGCAGATTGCTTATCTAGACTTTAGACAGATTGTTTTAGAGTAATAAGAAATTTCCTTTGTAAATTTCTTTTTCTTTGTGGGGAGGTGTTACATAGCCTATGATTTCATCATCCTTTGTGTAATTGTAATGTACAGTATGCTGCATGTTTGATCACGAGCGTGTTCTACCTCAGTTCCCCTTCTACCGTTATAGTAGAGTAAGTCGTCCTTTCTGTTGTTCAGAGCAGGATTGTCAACCCTTTGTCCCCATGGCTTCATTTGCGCGTCCTTCTTACAAGTTGTATCAAGCTCTACCGGCCCCTATATAATGAGCTCAGTCTCTGCATTAATGGCCACTTAGATCTACTCCTCATTTTGCTCACATCTCTGTCCTCCCCTGTACAGTTATTATTATTGTGAGTGCTCAGGAAGTCTCCAACCATCTAGCAGCTGTGTGTAATTTGAGTATAACTGTTATTGCATTTTGTTCTTGTACTGTATAGCATAAGTTGTTAATTTGTAAGCCTAGTGAGGTTTTTGTAATTTATGTAAAGGTTCTTATTGTCAGCCATCATTAATAATATTTTGTATCTGTAATAATATATCTGGCATTCACTGAGTATTATCTGGTATCTCATTTTAACAGGGCTGACTTAGATAAATTTACTCATGCTAATTTCGTGTTAATAGAGGCTATTGCAGTTAACCATATATTTAACCTGTTTTTTGCCATTACATTATCCTTATGAGTCCTGAATGTTTTGTTGTTAGTTTGAGCATTAAACTTTAACTTGTAATTTTACCTAACTCTTTTGTTTTGAACCTGGAACTTTACGGGACAGTAGTGATTTTTAGTATTCTCACTTAAAGTGTACAGCTGGCCGCACTCCCGCGAGGGCCACAGCTTTGTCAATGCCGGCCAAGATATTGACTCTGAAACACTAGTAGAGAGATGCGTTCGAAGCATCCACAGCCAGTAAGAGAGAGTCGTACAGAGAGAGTTTGGGGGGGAGGAAGGGGGTTTGAGGAGAGTGGGGGGATACCTATGCACGAGAGGTGAGGGATGACGTCTGAAACAGATGAGTGGAAGGCTGGAAGCTATATATAATAAAAATCTACAGTACCTGGTAACAAATCATATATATTTTAATACCTTTATTGTCAAGTTATTACAGCTGTGAAAAGTGGCACAGTTAATGCTTGGAAACCATAAAGCATAATGCTATTGAATATAGCAAATGTGAATCCTTAATACTGCATGCGGTAATTGCTGACACCCCTAGCACACACCTCCGTATCCTCCTTATCAAGCGTTTCCTGACACCCGACAATAAACACCGCATTTAGGGATGCTGTATCACTCTTTTACCTTACTATTTTTTCTACATTCTGATTAATGATACTAAACGCTAAATGCTATAGTCAGATTTTGCTATGTAAAAATTTACATAGTACGAGATAGGCAAAGAGGCACGGACACGATGGCAACAGATGGTTGTTTGTAAAAATGAAGTTGTGGGCGTCTTGACCAATGAGGCTTTAAACAATTTGTGATCTCTCTCTCTCTCTCTCTCTCTCTCTCTCTCTCTCTCTCTCTCTCTCTCTCTCTCTCTCTCTCTCTCTCTCTCTCTCTATATATATATATATATATTTAATCTGCTATCACGTGAAGGTCAATGGGAGCCCTGATAACTCCACGATGCGATGACGCAACGATGCGATTTTAAACTGCTTGTTACGTAACGCTAGATATGGGCGATGTTGATATGTGCCAGTGGTGTCAGCAGCTGCCACATTCCGGATGAAATTACTAACATTTGTTACATGTGATTAATAAACAGCATTCTGATTCATTATTTTCAGGCAGTTTTTGTCTGTATTTTACAGCGTCCATTGCTTGGAAACGACAATAAAATAAAATACGATTAAAGTCTACAATTATGAATCTTGATCGGTTGTCTTTGTTTTGCAGTATAATATTTAAAGTTGATCTTTTTACTTTTCATGATGGCAAAAGTAACACCGAAAAAAAAAAAATTCTTTTAATAAATATTACACTTTCCTGTCGCCTCAACAATCGTCATATCTCGCCTCTCGTGTACAGGCACCCACCTACCCACCTCAAACCCGCTCCCTCCCTCAGTCCTGTGAATGCTTCGATCAGAGCTCACTACTAATGATTCGCGGTTACTATCTCGGCCAGCGTTGCCAACACTAAGGTGGCCCTCGCGGGAGTGCGGCCAACTGTACATTATCTGTCTGTTCCGTAACAATATATATATATATATATATATATATATATATATATATATATATATATATATATATATTACAGAATCGGGTAGCAAACACCTTCCAGATAATTTCATTGACGGTCAGGTTAAGAAAAGACTGTCAGACTCTTATGTGCTTTTCCATACATTCCTAATTCAGTCAGCTCGATCCCCTGTCAGTTTCCTAGGCTCATTCATTCCATATGTAGCTTTCTCACAAGCTGATTTGCCATATCTAGTCTCCTTCTGCTTCTTGGCCTACCACGCCTCCTCTCATCTTCAAACTCAGGCAAACCACTTTCACCACCTTATCTTCATCCATTCCCCTCTGTATGTTAATCTTTCTCATACTGTGTTCACCACCCTCTCTGCATCCATTCTTCTTAGGTTAAACCCTCAAATACAGTATATCCTTTTCACCAACCTATCTGCATCCATCCTCTCCATATGTTAAATGCTCACATATACAGTACCTATTTTGCTACCATCCTTTCCCTCTGATAAACCCTCATATATATACCCTTTTTGCCACCCTGTCTACATCATTCTTTGTTAAACCCATACATACATCCCTTTTCACAACCCTATGTACATACCATCTCTACCTGTGTTAAACCTCACATATACATTTTTCATCCTCGTACCTATATCCCTTCCCTCCCTGTGTTGAACCTTTATATGATTCTCTGTACATACCTCATCCAACCATCTCTGCCTCCTTTTTTCCCCTATTTTTACTTAATTTCACGCACAAACAAAAATTTTACATATCTAGGCTAAATAACCTGGTAAAATGTTTAAGGTAGTTTTTGCGCTTGTCGCATGTTGGGTGTTGGTGGTGGCAGCAGGGAAGGGGGAGCAGGTAGGGCAGGGAGAGGCAGGAGCAGGAACAGGGGTAGGTGAGGGAGGGAAAGGAAAGGCAGGGAAAGGAGAGGTAGGGGAAGGGAAGGTAGAGGTGGGCGAGGTAGGGGGAGTTGGAGAGCCCTCTGTTGTGAACGCAAGGGCCAGTGAGGTCCCACAGGTCCTTGTGAAGCAACCTTGCAACCACACTACTGACGGCACAGGGGAATGGAAGGAGAGGGAAGGGGGGAAGGAGGAGGACATTATGGAGAGAAGTGAGGAAGAGGAGGATGAAGGGAAGGATGGCTAGAATGAGGAGGGTGAGGGGGAATGGAACGAGCGTGAGAATGGGAGGGATGAAGTCGCCGTCCCCCTGATCAGCGTCAATGCGCGCCGCGTGGGCGTCGTGGTGGTGGCGGCGCCCTGTCGCAGGAGGGGGCACTGCACCCCCGTCTTCACCGCAACCGCATCCGCGCACCGCAACCGCCGCTCAGACCCCGTAAGACATCCACGACCTTCGCACCCAGTAAGGGAGACCCGGTTTTCATCAGGTCCAGAAAGGAGGGGTTCAGAGTCGGAAAGGAGAGGTTCAGAGTCGGAAAGGAGAGGTTCAGAGTCGGAAAGGAGGGGTTCAGGGCCAGACAGGAGAGATTCAGGGCCAGAAATGAGGGGTTCAAGACCAGAAAAAAGGAGTTCAGGGTCAGAAAAGAGGGGTTCAGGGCCTGAAAGGAAGGGTTCAGGCTCAGTAAGGACTGGTTCAAGCTCAATAAGGACCGGTCCAGGGCCAGTAAGGATGATCCAGCCTCCAGCCCCCACGCCACAGCCCCGTCCTCCTGCCACCGAACCAGCCAGAGGGAAGGGCGAAGGGGACTCTGCCGCGCAGCTACGACAGGCGCGGGAGAACATGGATCTCCTCCTGGCCCGTACTGACGAAAAACTGCGCAACACCAAGCCCCAGGACCTGCGGAGCCAAAAATATGCGGACCAACTGCGACGGTTCGGGTCCATACTCAAGGACCGGATCGGTTTGGAGAGCCAGTACCTGGTCCAGGTCCCCGAGGCCAGTAAGGACACTCTGGCCTCTCTGCAGGACAAACTGGGTCGACTTCAGAATGCCGCTTGAGTTATCCCTTAATTGTCTTGAATTCTTTCTTAGTTGCATTTTTTAATTTCTCTAATCACACACTCATTGCTACTTGATATCTCTTATCTTGGTCTTATCACTACTCACGCACTTTTGCAGTCTCATGTTACATACGCATTGCTATATGAATTCTCTCTCTCTTGGTCTTATCTCTGCTCACACGCTCGCTGACGCTTGGGTACTCTTTCAAGTGTTTTTGCTCATCACACACTCACAGTGACTTGATTACCACCCGCGATAGTGAAGCTGATATTGCTTTCAGTTTGTCTGTCTGTCTGTGTGCCTGCCTGTGTGTCAGTTAGCACGATAACTTCGCAACCGCTCAAGATATCAAAAAATTTTGCAGTTGTGTAATAGGGATGAAAATCTCTGAAGAGTTCGAAATTCGTGAAAGTAGGTCAAGGTCAAGGTCATATTCCGAGCCACGCCAAATATATATCGGCTCGCGACTGGTGTGATTCCCCTCTTGGAGGAGGCCTCCAGTTTCACTCTTATTTCGGTCTTTACTCACATTCACTGCAGCTTAAAGTGTCTCATATCCTGCTTCTCTCTCTCTCTCTCTCTCTCTCTCTCTCTCTCTCTCTCTCTCTCTCTCTCTCTCTCATATCACACGCTCACTGCTACTTCATCCATCCATCCATCCATCATCCAATCATACATTGCCCCATGAGGAGCGTAGGAGCCCGGGACTAGGCAGTTGGTCTCAACATTTTAGATGAGAGTGACCAGCCTTACTCATCCCGGAGTGGGATTACATTAGGAATCAACCCCAACTATCCCTTGGATATAAACCTTCACCGGCTCAATCCGGCTGGAGCGCAATAATTACCCACTAAACCACCAGGTGCCCAAATATGGCTATATGGTTACCACCCAGCGTAGTAAATGGTTTCCTGGTGTACAGGAAACCATTTGGCTTGTCGCTCAATGCAGAGTCACCCACAGGCAGAAGGAAAAGGAAAGAATGAAGGAAAGAAAGACAGAAGAGGGAGTGTAAAGCCACCCGTAGGCAGCAGGACAAGGAAGGAATGAAGGAAAGAAAGACAGAAGAGGATGGAAAGAAACAAGGATGGAAGAGAGGAAAGGGTAGACACCCGAGAGCAGCACTACATCGAGTGAGTGGATGGTGAGCGCCCTCACCTACCACAAACCAATTCTTCCTTATTCGCTGCTTCACTCTCCCTTAATTGGTCTTTTCTCTACTAACATACTCAATGGGACTTGAGTCCTTCTCTTAATCTTATCTATACTCATACGCTCACCTAAGATTGTAACCTTAATCTTATCTTACTCGCACACTCACTCCAACTTGATTTCCATCTCAACTGGTCTTACATCTACTTACTGCAACTTGATTTCTTTCTTAATTGGTCTCATCATCTCACTCATTGTACCTTGATTTCTTTCCATCTTAATTGGTCTTACATCTACTCACTTACTGCAACTAGATTTCTTTCTTAATTGATCTTACATCGGCTCACTCACTCACTGCAACTTGATTTCTCTCTTCATTGGTCTTAAATCTCTTCATACAGGGTCGTAGGCTATTCTAAGTGGTTGTGGAGATTTTGCAACGCTTTTGCCTTCGCTATTTATTCCGCATGTTACACCTCAGTAAGCTCTTATATGCTATGGACGAAATCTATTTAAGTTTTAGAACGACATGAATAGCTTACAAGAGATTGTTAAGGCGTTATAAGTAAAATAAATCGCTAAGGAAGAGTTGCTACTAAGCCTATGCCACCTAGAATACGCTATACGATGATATTTCAGGGTAGTATTCTTGTGGACTCACTCTAATTGGCTTGTGTGTGTGTGTGTGTTTATTTCCTTACTAATGCACTTCACATACACCTGCCAGAGTCAATCCGTCAACTCTTCAATTAAAATATGGCTGCCAAGCCCTTGTCATGTGCTTCCCTCTTCATATTTTCACGTTTCACAATCATCATCATTTGTCTAAATTCTTTCAGTCCGAGTACGTGTATTTAATGTTATCCTTTGAGACTATTACATCCAGCTCGGGAATAATCTGGAGTAATGAAGGGGTTATTCAAGGCTGCCTCTTACCCTTTCTGTTCCAAATGACGAGCAGAATAATAGCGTCTGAAGATAATGTAAATAAACTAAAGCATAATTGGATCAAAGGGGTTGAATTCTTGTCTACACACACACACACACACACACACACACACACACACACACACACACACACACACACACACACACACACAGGGCACGACTTGAGTTCATACCACAACACATGAACAATTCCTTCCCCACCACAACGTATGAATAACTCTTCCTTCCCCACCACAGCATATGAATAACTTTCCCTTCCCCACCACAGCATATGAATAACTCTTCCTTCCCCACCACAACATATGAATAACTTTTCCATCCTCACCACAACATATGAATAACACTTCCTTCCCCACCACAACATAACAAGTGCATGTTGTACATGAGTCCCAGTTGTAAACAAGCCTTAATATCTCCAAGCAGCATAAATCCAGCTGAAAACGTAGATAAGACGCCTGACATTGCCAGCCACTGACGTATATACCGTATTAACCCCCAGACAACGCTAGGGTAGTGCTGCGCGGAACAAAAACTATTGATGTTCTTGATGTTGTTGTTGTTCTTCTTGTTCTCAGCTATGACAGCGAAGCTGGTATTGTTTTCAGTTTGTGTGTGTGTGTGTGTGTGTGTGTGTGTGTGTTAGCACGATAACTTCACAACAGCTCAAGATATCATCACAAAATTTTACAGGCGTGTAGTAGGAAGAAAAGTCGATCACGAGTTCGAAATTGGTGAAACTAGGTCAAGGTCTGAGTGTCTGTTACCGCGATAACATCGCAACCACTCAAGATATCATCACAAAATTTAACAGATGTGTAGCAGGGAAAAAAACGATTCCGAGTTCGAAATTGATGAAAGTAGGTCAACATCTGTCTATCTGTTAAAACGATAACTTTGCAATCGCTCAAGATATCGTCACCAAATTTTACAGATGTACAGTAGGGATGAATATCTCCCACGGTTATTGTTTTCAGTTTGTTTGTATGACTGTGTTTCTGTTTTTTTTTTTTTTTTTTTTTTAGTGCGAGGAAGAAGGAACCAAAGGCCATGAGCCCGCAGTAACAGTTCCCTCCAAGAGAAAAACAAAATACAATAGAGAGCCAAATTCAAGATCCGATCATTTTGAGATGCCTGGACACACTGCGTTTGAAAGACTGGAGATCATAGGCAGGAGGAAATACAGACAGAGGGAGACAGTTCCAGAGACGACCTGTTGCATGAATGAAAGACTGGGAGTAACGGTTAACTCTTGCATTAGAGAGTTGGACAGAAAAGGGATGAGAGTTTGCTGCCAGACGGGTGCTACGCGCCCGTCGTAGAGGTGGAGGAATGCAAGCAGACAGTTCAGAGGAGCAGTGACCATTAAAGTAGCGATAGAAAAGAGATAAAGATGCAACAGTGCGGCGAAGAGACAGAGGTTGAAGGGAGTCAGTAAGAGGAGGAGAGTTAATGAGACGAAAAGCCTTTGACTCCACCCTATTGAGAAGAGCTGTATGTGGGGAGCCTCCCCACACATGAGAGTTGTACTCCACACAGGGGCGGATAAAACCCCTGTATAGAGTCAACAATTGTGCAGGGGTAAAGAAAGAGCGGAGTCGGCTTAGCACACCCAATCTCTTGGAAGCAGATTTTACAAGAGATGTAATATGATCTTTCCAAGATAAGTCCCGAGTGAATGAAACCCCAAGCATGTTCAAGGATGATGCAGGATTAATCTGAATATTATTAAACATTAGTGGGTATACCTGTGGAAGATTTTGTCGGGTTGATAGGTGTAAGAACTGAGTCTTAGAAGCATTAAAGACAACCATATTATTTTTACCCCAGTCAGAGATATGAGCCAAGTCAGACATTAGGTGTGCCATAGCCTCATCCCTTGTTTCTTGAAGTAACTGTTGAGATGGGCGTTGCGGGAACCGAATGGAAAGGTGAAGGGTGGAGTCATCAGCGTATGAGTGGATAGGGTTAGATGTACAGCTTAGAAGATCATTGATGAATAAAAGGAAGAGAGTTGGTGATAGGACAGAGCCCTGAGGAACACCACTGTTGATAGATCTAGGAGAAGAACGATGGCCGTCTACGACAGCAGCTATAGAACGACCAGAAAGGAAGCTAGCGATGAAGGTACAGATAGAAGGATAGAAACCGTAGGAGGGCAGTTTGGAAATTAAAGATTTGTGCCAGACTCGATCGAAAGCCTTTGAGATGTCAAGTGCAATGGCAAAGCTTTCGCCAAAGTCCCGAAAGGAGGATGACCAGGAGTCTGAAAGGTAGGTGAGAAGATCGCCAGTGGAGCGTCCCTGACGGAACCCATACTGACGATCGGAAAGAAGGTTATGATAGGAAAGATGCCTTAAAATTCTTCATTAAGAATTGACTCAAAAACTTTTGAAATACAGGACGTTAAAGCAATTGGACGATAGTTGGAGGGTTGGGAGTGGTCACCCTTCTTTGGGACTGGCTGAATGAGAGCAAACTTCCAGCAAGAAGGAAAGGTACAAGTTGACAGACAAAGGCGAAATAGTTTGCCTAGGCAGGGTGTAAGCACAGAAGCACAGTTTTTGAGAACAACAGGAGGGACCCCATCAGGCCCATATGCCTTGTTAGTACTGAGGCCAGTAATGGCAGAAAATACATCAACTGAAGAAATTTTAATGTCAGCCATGAGAAAGTCAGAGGGGGGAAGTGATGGAGGAACAGCACCGGAATCGTCTAACGTGGAATTGGAGGAGAAAGTCTGTGCGAAGAGATCTGCTTTATCAGTAGAAGAAATAGCTACAGAACCATCAGAGTAGAAAAGAGGAGGGAAGGATGATGAGGTAAAGTTGTTAGAAAGATTTTTGGCAAGGTGCCAGAAGGAGCGGGAAGAATTCGAGTTGGAGAGTTGAGAGCATTTAGTATGGATGAAATTATTTTTAGTAGAGCGAAGAACAGACTTAGCATGATTCCGGGCAGAAACGTAAAGATTATGTGATTCAGGGGTGGGTTGGCTCCGGTACCTTTTGTAGGCCTTCTCCTTGTTGCGGACAGCATTAGAACAAGCGTGATTAAACCAAGGCTTTCTTGCGTTAGTCAAAGGATATGAGAAAGGAATGTATGCTTCCATGCCCGAGAGAATAACCTCCGTAATGCGCAAGGCACACTCAGATGGCTCACGGCCATGGAAGCAATAATCATTCCAGGGAAAATCAAAGAAGTACTGCCTGAGGGCCTCCCAGTCCGCAGCTCCAAAATGCCAGAGACGACGTTTCCCTGGAGGGTCCGCAGGCCGTACTGGAGCGATAGGACAGGTTAAGGTAATAAGGTTGTGATCGGAGGAGCCCAACTGAGAGAGAAAAGATTAACAGAGTAAGCAGAAGGATTAGTTGTGAGGAAGAGGTCAAGTATGTTGGAGCTCTCTCCAAGGCGGTCAGGGATACGGGTAGGGTGCTGTACAAGCTGCTCTAGGTCATTAAGGATGGAAAAGATGTAGGCTTGTTCACCAGGTGGATCCGTGAAAGGAGAGGAGAGCCAAAGGTGGTGGTGAACATTGAAATCTCCAAGAATGGAGATTTCAGAGAAAGGAGAAATGGACAGAATGTGTTCCATCGTAGAAGTAAGATAGTCGAAGAATTTTTGATAGTCAGTAGAATTAGGGGATAAGTAAACAGCACAGATATATTTAGTCAGAGAATGACAGGAAAGCCGAAGCCAGAGAGTGGAGAATTCAGAAGAATCAAGTTCAGGAACACGAGAGCAAGATAAGTCGTTGCGTATGTATACACAACAGCCACCTTTGGCTTTGAAATGAGTATAGAGAAAGTAGGAGGATACAGAAAAGGGTTTGCTGTCAGTTGCCTCAGACAGCTGAGTCTCCGTTAGAAAAAGAAGGTGAGGCTTAGAGGAGGAGAGGTGGTGCTCAACAGAGCGAAAGTTAGATGAAAGGCCGCGAATGTTGCAGAAATGAAGAAGAAGAGAGTCAGACTGTGGTTCCAGGCATCTCGAGTCGTCACCGGGAGAGGGGCAGATGGCGGGGGCATTTATGGTCCCCCCCCCCCTGGGGACTCCGAGGCTGGGTGAATTGACGCCATTTTGGTAAATTTTGAATAGGAAGTGTAGTGTGTACTGTGCATGTAGTTTGGTGAAGATAGATAGAGAAATTTGTACTGGAGAGCATGCTGGCCTACTCTCTGTGTAACTGAGACACTGAAAAAGTTCAGCAAAGGGGTGTGTGCCTCTTAACAAGATAATTTCGCAACTGCTCAAGATATCATCATAAAATTTTACAGGTGTGTAATAGGGATGAATATCTCCTGCAGGTTCGAAATTAGTGAAAGTAGGTCAAGGTCTATGTGTCTGTTACCACGATAACTTCGCAACCGCTCAAGATATTATCACAGAATTTTCCAGGTGTCTAGTGGGGATGAAAATCTACGAGTACGAAATTGGTGAAAGTAGGTCAAGTTCATATTCCACGCCGCGCTAGTTATGTATCGGCTCGTGCCTGCTGTGATTCCCCCTTGGATGAGCCTCTAGTTGTTGTAGTTGTTGGTGGTGGTAGTGATGTTGTTGTTGCTGTGGTTGTAGTTGTTGTTGTTGTTCGTGGTGGTGGTGGTGGTGGTGGAATTGTTGTTGGTCCAAGCTTATCTGCACGTGAAACCGGTGGATTGTGGGATGCAGTTGCCCCTCTCCTAGAGACCAGGATCCTCCCTTTGGGGGATTGAGGAGGAGTTAAGGAATATTTATATGATTGGACAGTAGAGTCACCCTGTTATATCTTGGCCACCACATGAAGGCATCTTTCTCCAGCATTAATAAAATCGTCTAATGCATCTAATTGTCATGATTTTTATCATTTGAGAGTTACTGGTGACTTTATAACGCTTCAGTTATAAGAAGCCACCTCTAAACTTGACAATCATCTGGCAGTATAAAGAATGGAACCGTTCTAGTTCTTTCACCTTAACTTGGAACAGATATTGCAGTTTATATCATGTAGATCAGTGGGAGAAGAAAGTAATACTGTGGCTCTGGATCCTTTACATAGCAGTTCTTCGTGTATAGGATCATATTTCAGTGCTGGTCTCTTGTTACAGATCGTCATTCAAGATGGTTAGGTTAGTTGGGAAGCAGTTCATTCGCATGCATCATAATGATTCTGCACAAATTCAACACCAACAGCTTGACTGTGGTGGTGAACCTGGTGGTAAAAGACAAGTGGGGAAGCAGTATATTAATGTGCAGCGCGCACTGTACACTGCATTAACACTTGACTACCAATCAGTTAATACCAGGTTTGCACATATAATGTATCAGAAGTTTAGTATCATGTTATTCTGTCACTCTTGTGAAGGCAAGGTATCAAGAGCATTAAGAGTAAGAACAGTATTTCTCTTAAATGCTCAGGTTCAGTGAAATAGTGACAGTATTCAGTATGAGAAAAATAGATGTTCAAAATGACAATTCCCAGAGAATGTCAGGGATCGATTACACAGTTTCCAATTTTTTTTTTTTCTATGCAAGAGAGAAGGAACCAAAGGCCAGGAGCCCGCAAACCGCTCCTTCCAAGAAAAAACAAAAACAATACAAAGGAGAGATAATTCAAGATCCGTTCATTTCGAGATGCCTGGAAACACTGAAAGACTGGAAGCAGGAAATACAGACAGAGGGAGACAGTTCCAGAGTTGACCTGTTGCATAAATGAAGGACTGGGAGTAACGGTTAACTCTTGCATTAGAGAGTTGGACAGAAAAGGGATGAGAGTTTGTTGCTAGACGGGTGCTACGCTTCCGTCGTAGAGGTGGAGGGATGCAAGCAGACAGTTCAGAGGAGCAGTGACCACTGAAGTAGCGATAGAAAAGTGATAAAAATGCAACTGTGCGGCGAAGACACAGAGGTTGAAGGGAGCCAGTAAGAGGAGGAGAGTTGATGAGACGAATAGCCTCTGACTCCACCCTACTGAGAAAAGCTATTTGTGGGGAGCCTCCCCACACATGAGAGTTGTACTCTACACAGGATCGAATAAAACCCGTGTATAAAGTCAACAATTGTGCAGGGGTAAACAAGGTACGGAGTCGGCTTAGCACACCTAATCTCTTGGAAGCAGATATTACAGATGTAATATGATCTTTCCAAGATAAGTCCCGAGTGAATGAAACCCCAAGCGTGTTCAAGGATGATGCAGGATTGAGCTGGATAATATTAAACATTAGTGGGTACTCCTGTGGAAGAATGTGTCGGGTTGATAGGTGTAAAAACTGAGTTTTTGATGCATTAAAAACAACCAGATTACTTTTACCCCAGTCAGAGATACGAGCCATATCAGACATTAGGTGTGCCATAGCCTCATCCCTTGTTTGTTGCAGTAACTGCTGAGATGGACGTTGCGGGAACCGAATGGAAAGGTGAAGGGTGGAATCATCATACGAGTGGATAGGGTTAGATGTACAGCTGAGAAGGTCATTGATGAATAAAAGGAAAAGAGTTGGTGATATGACAGAGCCCTGAGGAACACCAGTGCTCACAGATCTGGGAGAAGCGGGAACCAAAGGAAAGGTGAAGGGTGGAATCATCAGCGTACGAGTGGATAGGGTTAGATGTACAGCTTAGAAGGTCACTGATGAATAAAAAGAAGAGAGTTGGTGATAGGACAGAGCCCTGAGGAACACCACTGTTGATAGATCTAGGAGAAGAAAGATGGCCGTCTACAACAGCAGCCATAGAACGACCAGAAAGGAAGCTATAGATGAAGGCACAGATAGAAAGAAACCGTAAGAAGGCAGTTTGGAAATTAAAGATTTGTCAAGTGCGATGGCAAAGCTTTCGGCAAAGTCCCGAAAGGAGGATGACCAGGAGTCTGAAAGGTAGGTGAGAAGATCGCCAGTGGAGCATCCCTGACGGAACCCATACTGACGATCAGAAAGAAGGTTGTGATAGGAAAGATGCTTTAAAATTTTTCTGTTAAGAATTGACTTGAAAACTTTTGAGACAGGATGTTAAAGCAACTGGACGATAATTACAGGGTTGGGAATGGTCACCCTTCTTTGGGACTGGATGAATGAGAGCAAACTTCCAGCAAGAAGGAAAGGTACAAGCTGACAGGCAAAGGCGAAAAAGTTTAACTAGACAGGGTGTAAGCATAGAAGCACAGTTCTTGAGGACAACAGGAGGGACTCCATCAGGCCCATATGCCTTGTTAGTATTAATTCAAGTGATGGCAGAAAATACATCCGCTGAAGAAATTTTAATGTCAACCACGAAGAAGTCAGAGGGGGGAAGTGATGGAGGATCAGCACCAGAGTCATCTAAGGTGGAATTGGAGGAGAAAGTCTGAGTGAAGAGATCTGCTTTATCAGTAGAAGAAATAGCTACAGAGCCATCTTAATAGAAAAGAGGAGGGAAGGATGATGAGGTAAAATTGTTAGAAAGGTTTTGGTAAGGTGCCAGAAGGAGAGGGAAGAATTGGAGTTGGAGAGTTGAGAGCATTTAGTAAGGATGAAATTATTTTTAGCAGAGAAGAACAGACTTAGCACGATTCCGGGCAGAAACATAAAATAGATATGATCCGGGGGTGGGTTGGCTCAGGTACGTTTTATAGGCCGCCCTCTCCTTGCTGCGGACAGCATTAGAACAAGCGTGATTAAACCAAGGCTTTCTTGCATTAATCAAAGGATATGAGAAGGGAATGTATGCTTCTATGCCCGAGAGAATGACCTCCAATAATGCACAGTGCACACTCAGATGGTGCCCGGCCATGGAAGCAATAATCATTCCAGGGATAATCAAATAAGTACTGTGCCTGAGGGCCTCTCAATTTGCAGCTCCAAAGTGCCACTGTCGACATTTCTGTGGAGGGTCCACAGGCCATACCAGAGCAATAGGACAGGTCAAGATAATAAGGTTGTGATCGGAGGAGCCCAATGGAGAGGAAATATTAACAGTGTAACAAGAAGGATTAGTTGTGAGGAAGAGGACAAGTATGTTGGAGCTCTCTCCAAGGCGGTCAGGGATACGGCTATGGTGTTGTACAAGCTGCTCTAGGTCATTAAGGATAGAAAAGATGTAGGCTTGTTTACCATGTGGATCAGTGAAAGGAGAGGAGAGCCAAAGGTGGTGGTGAACATTGAAATCTCCTAGAATGGAGATTTCCGAGAAAGAAGAAATGGATAGAATGTGTTCCATCATACAAGTAAGATTGTCGAAGAATTTTCGATAGTAGAATTAGAAGATAAGTAAACAGTGCAGATATATTTAGTCCGAGAACGACAAGAAAGCCGAAGCCAGAGAATAGAGAATTCAGAAGAATTAAGTTCAGGAACACGAGAGCAAGATAAATCGTTGCGTACATATACACAACAGCCACCTTTGGCTTTGAAATGAGTATAGAGAAAGGAGAAAGCAGAAAAAGGTTTGCTGTCAGCTGCCTCAGACAGCTGAGCCTCAGTCAAGAAGAGAATGTAACGTTTAGAGGAGGAGATATGGAGTTCAACATAGAAAGTTAGAGGAAAGGCAGCAAATGTTGCAGAAATGGAGAAGTGAGTCAGACAGTAGTTCCAGGCATCTCTCTGAGTCGTCATCGGGAGAGGGGCGGATGGTGGGGGAATTTATGGTCCCTCCCTCCCCCCCCCCGCCGAACTCCGAGGCCATTTTTCATTTTTTAATTTTGAAAACGAAGTGTAGTGTGTGCTATGCATGTAGTTTGGTGTTGACAGAGAAACTTGTACTGGAGAGCATGCTGGTTACTCTCTTTGTTACTGAAACACTGAAAAAGTTCAGCAAAGGATGATGGTCAGGAACTAGTCCCCAGGGCTGATGAAACGGGAACTCCAGCTCACCATGTCATCAGCTTTCCATCCACCTTGGGAGTACTGCCCTGCTCGACTGGTGCTACAGTCTACTCTTCCAATGTGATTAATGAGACGGGTTATAAGAGAGAAGGTATCAAAAGCCGTAAAAATTCAGGTTACCGAAATTTACTGCAATGGAGAAACAAAGGAAACTGATGATAAAGATCATACATAGTTTGCAAAAATATAACATTTTGTCCGGAGAGGAAGGATTATGACACTGATTAAGAGAGAAAGGTAGATGAGGCAATCCTTAAGGTTCTAGACTCCAGAATTACCCTAGCTACAAGATTAGGGGCAGGAAGCTAGAGATCAGGAAGGAAATGGATAACCAAGAATGAAAGTTGTAATAAAGGAGGCCAGGATGTTCAGTGAACTATATAGGGACAATAATCTGGTATAATTCATTTTATACACAACTTCACACAGCAGCATCAGATGATAATAGGAGGAAACTTTATGAACAGACAGAAATCCTGGGAAGGCCTATACAAACTGGACAATAAAGAAAAAAAATCATACTGACCAAACAAATACAGAATTAGGTCTACGTAGCCATGGATTTTTTTTTATCTAATACACTTGTTTTGCCTCATCAAGCATGTTGGGTCCCCAGGTTAGGCCATTCAGTGCAAATGTTTAAGCCAAAAATAACCACTCACTCTTCCCTGATAGGCAATATATGAGCAATAATCTCAAGCCTCACCTTTGATATAAATTCTTTACATGCCACATCTTGTTGGAATGCTTTAACCCAATTAATCACCAGGCATCATTGTTTGTTATATGGTTACCTCCCAGTGTACTGAATGAGTTCTTGGATTACAGTACACCAAATCACATGGCTTGTTACTCAGTGTAGTCATACAGTGATATACCAGATTGAGTGAGTGAATGGTAGACACCCCTACTTTCTCCAAAACTGAGTACAGTAGTGTACTGCAAATACCCCTAGGAGAGTTAACAAAGAAGCAGAGTGGATATAAAAAAATAGCATGACCATGAAACTACAGAGGCAAGGTGTACATACTTAACCATTTCAGTCCAAGGATATCTCATGTTTACTTGTGCAACCTCCAGACCATATTATTCAGCTTATGATTTTTCTTTTAACTTGAGGGGTTAGAAAAAGCATTCATTATCTGTGACCTAAAGAAACAAAGGCAGGGGGAAAATACTGTATACAGGACAAAATCTGAGACTCAGTAAACTTTCACTGTATAACCTAAACAATGTTGAAAGGAAGAATATGATGCTTAAGGTGGCAGGTCAGATGAAGAGAGAAAAGAGGGATATCATAGTTGAACAGGGTGTGAAGAATGATTATGGAAAGGTTGCGGTGAAGTGAGGATATTAAGGACGCCTGGAGAGAGCATTATAACCGTCTGTTGAATGAGGAGTTTGACTGGAACAGGGAAGGTTTGGAATTAGCAGATCCAGTGTCTGGCCCTTGACTTTTGATTGATGCTGCTACTATGAGCAGGGCAACAGACAGGATGCATGTGGGGAAGGCGGCAGATGTGTATAGACTGACTGCTGAAATGCAGAAGACCTCAGAAGATATACGAGGGCTGTTCATAAAGTATCCGACATTAGCATTTAACAAAAATAAATAAGTAACCTGTTGTGCTAGAACACTTATCTCCCACAAAGTAGGCCGCTTCTAATTTAAAACAAGTAGCCCAGTGTTCTTTTCACTGCCTGAAACCTTTTTAGAAGTCGGTTTTTGATATCTCCTGCACTTGCTTCATTGATTTGTTATGATCTTTCGGATGAACGTTGCTCAAGACACATTGGAGAGTGCAAATCGCGAACCAGACTTTCTGAAGACTGTTATCACTGGACATGAGACGTTGTTATACGAGTACGACCCAGAAACCAAAACGCAGTCGTCGCAGTGGAAGCATGCAGGGTCACCTTGTCCCCCCCCCCAAAAAAAAAAAAAAGCATGACAGGTCTGCAGCGAAAGGAAATGAACTCGCATGTATTTTTTTTTTTTTTTTTTGATTACCGTGGTTTTGTGCATAACGTATACGCACCAAAAGGTCAGACTGTCACCAAACATTACTACCTCGACGATATTCGTCGTCTTCGTGACTCAGTTTGGCAGAAGAGACCAGACCTTTGGAAAGTGGCAGGTTGGAAGCTGCACCATCACAACACCCCTGCCGATTCTTCTCAACTGATTCAGGAATTTTTTGCCAAGCACAACATCCCGCAGGTCCAGCAGGCTCCCTGCTCACCAGACATGGCGCCATGCGACTTTGGTTATTCTCCAAGCTCAAAACTCCACTGAAAGGCTCCCGATTTGAGACGAGAGAAGAGATCATGACGAATGCGACGATGCACCTGCAGGCGATATCGAAAACTGACTTTGAAAAATGTTTCAGGTAATGGAAAGAACGCTGGGTTACGTGTGTCAAGTCAGAAGGGGCTTACTTTGAGGGGGATTAGTGTCCTAGCTCAACAGGTTAGCTACTTATTTTTTTTATTTATTTTTTTTTTTTTGAGCATAAGGTCAGGTACATTTTGAAAAGATCTCTTAGGAGGCAGGTTAGTTACTGCTTTGATAAACACAATTATATATGTGTGTTGTCCCAGATGACTGGTTGAAAAGTGATCCCGACTGTGTGCAAGAGAAAGGGTGATGCCCTGGAAAGAGGCAACTGAAAAGCATAAAACTTTTGGACAAGATAATAAAGGTAATGAAGAGAGTCTTAGAAAGGATGATTAGGGGAAAGGTTGAATATTTATGAGATGCAATTTGGTTTTATGCTAGGCTTCAGGAAAAATATATAGGAGACAAAAGGGATCTGTACTTTGTTTTTGTTAATCTGGAGAAGTCCTTTGACAGAGTCCCTAGGGAGGTGGTGAAGTAGGCAATGAGAAAGCCTGGGATCGAGGAGAGGCTGGCTAGATTGATTATGGTTATGTATGTAGGTGCTCGCACCTGAGTTTTCTGTGAATGTTGGTGTGCATCACGGGTCAGCTTTGAACTCCTTATTTATCATGATGCTTGAAATCTTGTCAGATGGTTTCAGAAATGGACTCCCGTGAGAGATGCTGTATGCCGATGATAAAGTATTGATTGCAGAGAATGAAAGGGAGGCGGAGAAAAGATTTAGAAAGTGGAGAGGTGGCATGGGTCACAAGGGCTTGAGAGTTAATGCAGATAAAACAAAGGTGGTGGTATCTAGAGTTGGTGGCAGAACTATCAAAGAAGAGTGAGCGTGGCCATGTGCGATTTGTCACGAGGGCGTGGGAAGTAATTCCATCTTGTGTAGTGTTTGTGATAAATAGATGCATAAGAGGTGTCTTTGTATTAGAGGTTGACTGCAAGATAATGCTGATTTCATGTGTGCGGTGTGTCAGTGAATGCATGTGGAGATTGTCAGGCATGAAAGAATTAATCTTGCTGGTGAGTCTTTCGAGTGCGTGGGAGAGATTTGTTACTTGGAAGACATGTTATGTGCTGAAGGTGGGGCTGGAGCTAGATCTGTGGCTAGAGTGAGAAGTGGTTGGAAAAGTTCAGGGAGCTTTTGCTTCTCCTGACACTGAGAAGACTCTTCTTCCATGACAGTAGTAATGTAATGCTGTACGGTTGTGAGACCTGGGTCATAATGCAAGAGGATATCCGCATGCTCAGATATAAAAGAAAATGACAACGTTTAGGTGGATGTGCAATGCGTCCTTGAATGCGAGTCCTGTGGGACTAGGTTTATGATGGAAGAGTTAAGAGGAAGGATGGGATTGGAGAGTATTGGTGGTGTGATTGAGATGGTTTGGGCATGTGGAGAGGATAGGGAATGACAACTGGGTGCAGAAAATGAGAAGTGTTAATGATGGGGGTAAGGTTGCGAGAGGTAGACCGTAAAAGACCTGGGACGATGTCATAGAGTATGACCTCAGGGATAAGGGACAGAGGGATAAAGGACTGAATAGGACGGCTGCCAGAGATCGAGGAGCATGGAGAGCCGCCATTAGCAGACCAAGGCCAACGCATGCAAGTATGTTATAGCCATTATAAACAAAACAAAACGAAAAGTTCAGTCAAATGTTTAACGGGGAGGGCCACTAACTCTCCGTCAACCCACTTGTTGACACGTAGGGAAAACGTATGGTTGGTTATATGGTTACCACGCAGCGCCTGGTTTACCGGAGACCATTAGGTTTGTCATTCAGTGCAAAGCCACCTGAAATGGAGCGAAGGGTGATTAAAAGTGGCAGAGAAAATGGAAGAAATAAGAAGATAGGAGGGCAGACAGAAAAAGATTGATGAATGTGATGGAAGAAGTAGGCGACACTACATCAAGTTAGTGGATGATGGTCACCACCACTTACCACCATGTTCTGCTGTCTCCAGACTATTTCTTCTTTTTTTTTTTTTTTTTTTTTTTTAACTGGAGGGGTTGGATTTAGCCATCACTATTACAATAGCTTTCTCATTGCTAGGGATCTCCCAACCATTTCTTTCAGGCTAGGAAATAAATTTTCTCAACTGAAGAGATTAGTTTTAGCCATTAATAACTTCCTTATTGCCAGAGCACTCTTATGAGTCGTATCGTATCGTCTATAAAGGCTCCATCATGCATGCATACGTCGGCCTTGGTCACCTAATGTTGGCTCTCCACGCTGCTCGATCTCTGGCACTCTTCCTGTTCAGTCACTTATTCCAGAGATAACACTGTATGTCCTCCTTCCACGACTATTTCGGTCTGCCTTTCTCAGTCCAACCCCCGACGTTCACACTTCTCTCTTTCCGCACCCAATTGCCATCCTCCATCCTCTCCACATGCCCCCAAAATTCCAATCTGCCCCTCCTGATCACAGCACCAATATACTGTACTCCAGTCCCATCCTTCCTCTCAACTCCTCAGTTATAAACCTGGCGATCCAGGTTCTGCGTTCCAGGACACACTGCAGATCCATCTAATTATTGTCATTTCTGTACGTTTGAGCCTGGGAATATCCTCTTTCTATACTGTCCAAGTCTCACTACCACACAGCATTACACTCCTAACACATGCCGCATACAAAGATCTCATAGCACGGAGGGAGAACCCTCTCAATGTCAGGAGAGGCACAAGCTCCCTGAACTTCTTTCAAACTCCCCGTGCCCTAGCCACACATCCAGCACATAACATGTCTTCCATACAACAAAACTCTTCCACATGAATTGCTTACAGGAGAATGTTAAGGTGTAATAGGTAAAGTAAATCGCTAAGGAAAAGTTGCTACGAAGCCTCCTGTGCCACCTAGAATACGCTATGCGATATTATTTCAGGGTCGTATTCTTGTGGGCTTAGGAGACTCACTATATTTGGCTGTTTGTGTGTGTGTGTGTGTGTGTGTGTGTGTGTGTGTTTGTGTGTATCCTTACTATCTGCCAGTCAGTCAATCTGTCAACTGTTCAATTATAATATGGCTGCAAGCTCTTGTCATTTGCTTCCCTCTTCATATTTTCACGTTTCACAATCGTCATCATTTTTTAACATTTTTTCAGTCCGAGTACGTGTATCTAATGTTAATCTTTGGGACTATTCCAACCACCTTGGGAATAATCTGGAGTAATGAAGGGTTTATTCAAGACTGCCTCTTCCCGCTTCAGTTTCAAATGTTTTGAGCAGAATAAAAGCGTCTGAAGATAATGTAAATAAACTAAAGCATAATTGGATCAAAGGGGTTGAATTCTTGTCTACACACACACACACACACACACACACACACACACACACACAGGGCACGACTTGAGTTCATACCACAACACATGAATAACTTTTCCATCCCCACCACAGCACATGAATAATTCTGCCATCCCCACCACAGCATGAATAACTTTTCCTTCCCCACCTCAACATGTGAATAACTTTTCCATCCCCACCACAACATATGAATAACTTTTCCTTCCCCACCACAATATATGAGTAACTCTTACTTCCCCACCACAACATATGAATAATTCTTCCTTCCTCACCACAACATATGAATAACTTTCCTTCCCCACTACAACATTACAAGAGCCTGTTGTACGCGAGTCCCAGTTGTAAACAAGCCTTAACCCCTATGCACCGGTTGACGTGTATAGCCATCACGATTCAGGGCACGGAGCACCGCCGGTTGACGTGATTAGCAGCAAGCATCTTCCTGTCACCCTTTAAACTCACAACCATTTTTTATGACACCCACAGGGTAGGTAGGTCCCCTAGGTACCCCAACGCTGTGCGGCTCAGTCTGTACGCAGCAGTGGTAGAGTGAAGAGTCATGTCTTCGTCATCGTCATTGTCCAATTCCTTCCCACTGCATGCAGGGCCGATTTCATCCATGACTTCTGCAAAGGTTCTGCCAGTAGTGCCGGGGAAAGGGCTCAGTGACAGTGCCATCGGTCGTGCCTTGGACGACACCAAGTCCTCACGGACATTTAGTAAGAGTACTTCTTCCGAGGAGAGAAGAGGTTACCATGTGGAGAGTGAACTTTCTCGCCCCACGACCCCTTCCCACTCTCAGACGCCTGAAAAGGCTCAAACTCCTGGAGGAGGAGGACAGGGCTTTCGACAGTGATGATTTCACTGAGGAAGAGAACGTAGATGTCCCAGCACACAGGGGAGGTGAGCAGGTAGTTAGCAGTCATCTGGGAAATAATCGCTGATGAGCCATCTCACCACCACTCTCACTGCCTGCTCGCCATTGGCTCGCCCTCAAATGTCAACCCTCACCTCAGCCAAGTACTTCAATGGCGATATCACCACAACCGGGCCCGTCAGGAGTGGAACTGTCCACACAGGCCCCACGTGGTGTTAATCAGCACGAAGCGTCTCCCCAGGGAAGGCCCGCATCAGGTGAGTCATCATCCCCATATTCCCCCTCCTCCCACACCTCTCCCTGTCCTTTCCCCTCATCCCCTGACAGTGGGCGTGCACGTGTGCGTGCACACGGGTGTTCATCCAAGCAGAAAAAACGTGCTGCGCATGGCAAACGGCCAGTTTTACCAGATGTGGGTAGAGTGGATACGTTTGTCTGGGAGGAAGGAGCAGGATTTGAGCCCTCTGTGCTGGTGTTGATGAGGAAGGAGCAGATGTACAGGAAGATGAGCTTCCTCCAAGACCCTGGACTATTGGCAAAATTTCAAGGCAATATTCACAACCACCATCATGCAATACCTGGTGGATGAAATTAATTTCCACCAGGCTATGAGTGTCCAGTGGCTGGACGTGTCTGCCAGCAAAAGCACGCACATGAGGAACTGGCAACCTGTGGAGGTGGGGAGTTGTTTGTGTGGCTAGCCTTTTCAATGTTCATGGCACACGTAAGAAAACCTGTGCTCCATGACTATTGGTCGGTGGATGAACTCGTGGGCACACCTGTCTTTGGTAAGTATATGGGCCGTGACAGATGCCTGGCCATCCTAAGGTTCCTTCATTTCAATAGAAATTATGGACCTGCACCAAACAACAGGTTAGGGAAAATTAGACCCATCCTAACAATGCTCAAGGAGTCATTTTCCAGGGTTTTTCATCCGTTTCAGAGAGTGGTAATTGATAAGTTGCTGGTGGTATTCCTCGGCAGGTTGGCATTTATTCAGTATGTGCCGTCCAAGGGTCACCACTTTGGGCTAAAATTCTTTATCCTTTGCGACTGTAAATCTGGATATGTGCTCGATGTGGTAGTTTATTGTCCTTTGCGACTGTAAAACTGGATATGTGCTCGATGTGGTAATTTATTCAGCTACAGATGTTGATATACCTAGTGACGATCCTCACGGTTTCTTGGGATCAGTTGTGAAAGTGCTGATGGAAAGGTGTTTCAACACGCACCACATTCTGTACACTGATAATTATTACACAACCCTTGCATTGACCAAGTATTTGCCTGAACATGGTACTGGATCCTGTGGAACTGTCTGGGCAAAGAAAAAGAATTTCCCTGTACCAAGAAATGTGACAACATGTTAGCCCTTCTCTGGCATGACAAGATACGGGCTTAACATGTCGTCAACAGTACATATGGGTGTGTTTGAGGAAACGGGAAAAACAGACTACAGGAACAGGGAACCCGTGTTCAAGCCAGATGCTGTCAACGATTATAATATCAACATGTGGCTTGTTGATAAACCGGACATGAAAACTGAAGTGGTTGATTGCCTATGTAAGTCCTACAGGTGGTACAAGATGGCGTTTTTACACCTTCTGGATATCATCGTCCTGAACAGTTTCATACTGTTCAAGGAGCTCGTCAAAAAACCTCTCCCTCTATGAGAGTTTGAGAGAGGGGTTGCATGTGAACTCCTTGAAGAGTATTCAATTGCACAGGTGCCAGGTACTAGGCGGAGATGCAGACAGCGTCTACAGCAGACAGGCTTAGCTGTGCAGACTACTTCCTGTGGCACAGGCTGGTAGAGACTGGCCATACCACAGCAGGTCGTCAGGTGTACAGGTGGTGCCATGTCTGTAACACCACCAAATGTCGTCTCCCAGCACGAAAAACGACAGCCTACCAATGTGCAGAGTGTAAGGTCACCCATGCCCTAAATGTTTTTGCGATTATCACTCCGAGCGTGATAAGTGTGTTGTTTTTTATACATAAGTGAAATATTAGATGTTATATCTAGTAAGTGCTATGATATAAGTGTTTTATAATAAGTTCTACAAGTGCAGTGGAATATGTGTTACTGTTTATTGTTACTGGTGAAACAATTATTGGAAATACCTTGAGTTACCCTAACTGTTACATGAAAAAAAACACTTGTGGGCGGGCCAGAAAGAAAATTATCTAGTTGGCTACAACTAATTATTTTCGCTCGTTGCTCAGAAAATAGTGTTGAGTATGCATATGTATGATGTGAAGTACAAATAATGTAAGTTGTGTATAACATTTGTGATGTTTTAATGATGCCCTTGATTAGTACAAATCAGTCTGAATTATAGTACAAGTAATTACCTCATACTCAACCATACTGCGTAAAACAGCCACAGCATTTAGTAACCAGTAATCGTGATGTCTGTCTATCTCTCTGTCTATTGCCAGACGCCTCAATCCCGTTCGGGGTGGCCACAAACAAATCGCCTCCACGGCGCGGCGCCCTGTCCCCGCCGTTTCACTGCCCCGCTCCCAACTCACACCCCCTCTCTCATATACCTCTCCGCCCCATCCCTCCATCTCATCCTCGGCCTCCCCCTCCTTCTTCCCACCGTCCACCTCACTCACATACACTCTCTTCGTCAGTCTTTCACCCTCCATCCTCTCCATATGGCCAAACCACCTCAGTGTATTCCTCCTAACGTTTCTTATCACATCCACATCCACACCACAACGCTCCTTTATATCCTCATTTGTCAGCCTGTCTCTCCATGTGCCACAGGCTCTTCTCAAATACCTCTTTTCCACTGCTCTCACTCTCGACTTGTGTCCCTCCAGCAACGTCAAAGCTTCACTGCAATTATACGTGTCATAGTAGAGGGACTATTATAATTGATGCAAGAAGTGAGTACTCGTACAGAAAATCAAAGAGCTATTCTTTTCCCACACACCTACGGGACATAGTGGCACTATGAAACGGGCAGATAACCATATGGGGAGCCACATGGACAGGGTGATGGCTCATCCTTATGACACTGAGTAAGGAAAAGTCGAAGAGTGATTGGAAAATTCCACATTCCTTCCAAGGACTCCCGGGCAGTGTTACAATCACCACTCCTGTCAGTGCTGCCAATGCTAGCCAGCGAGTCCAAAGTCAACTGCCAGTGGCACGCGCTCGGAACCAGCCCACCTAAGCACGTAAAACCAGTTGTCTTCGACTTATCTTTACTCATCGACGGGACCACCTGGAGACCTTGGGATACTTTCATTTGAAAGAGGAAGAGTTGGTGAGTCTTATATATAAAGTACATATTTTTTTTTTTCTCTAGCTCTAATACTTTGGCAGATATTAGGGTTTGAAGTAAAGGTATTTTTGCCAAAATCTCGGAATTTCCCTGTAAGGAGGTGTGGTCGACGGCGGGAAACCCCTGCAAATGGAGGTTAATATCTCCAAGCAGCATAAATCCAGCTGAAAATGTAGGTAAGAAGCCCCCCATTACCAGCCACTGACATGTATATTAACTCCCAGACGATGCCAGGTGAGTGCTATGCGGTATAATATTGTTGTTGTTGTTGTTATCAGCTGCGATAGTGAAGCTGGTAATGTTTTCAGTGTGTGTGTGTGTGTGTGTGTGTGTGTGTGTGTGTGTGTGTGTGTGTGTGTGTGTGTGTGGCAGGATGCTGAGTTGAGTTACTGTGTAAGTGAAAGCTATTAAGTAAAGTACAGCATTATATTGATGAAGAATGTCTTGTGGTCTAGTGTTTAATGCAGCAATTAAAGTGAAGGTCAGGTGCCTTGTATACATTAGATAGATCTGATTCTCCAAGAGGCAGCTGGAGATAAAGGTGAGGTGGGTGGATGTGCCATGAGGCACTTAGACGCAGAGCCCATCTCTGTAATTTAGGCCTTTGATCTTGTGATGGATTATTTAGCCACTGTCCTGCGATACAAGGCCACTTCATCAACCAGGTTATGACAGGTACCTTCCCGAGGTGTTACCTTTGGTATTCATTTTACCTGCCAACCAACAAAGGGTGAATGCACACCTGTGCTGAGTGGCACTAGCTGCCTGCACCAGGATTCAAACCCTGGTGTCAACGTCACTAACCACTCAGCTACTGCACCAGTAAGGCCGCCTGGGTTTTTGGTGGTTCATCAATATTTAAATATTTGGAAGCACAGTAACCTTTGTAGCCTCATGCTCAAGACCCCAAAGAAATTAGTAATATGACACTGGCTATAAAAAGTGCCAAGAGGACAGTAATAATGTTTTTAAATTTCTGATGTCTCTCTCAAGATGGCCTAACACTGTCACTATTGGCTTGGTTCCATTCTGGTAAGGTGGCAGCCCTGTCACACACCACAATGTTACCACCATTACAAATTCCACATTATCCTCAGTCACTCAGCAGAATGTCAGGTGAATATTAGATTTCTCTTCTCGTGTACAGCACTGTATTGTAATGTAGGTGAAGTATTTTGTGGAAAGTAGCTAAAAGTAGTCTCGCTGTAAATTCTTTTTATTGACTGTTTTTTTGACAAGGTAATTTCCTTATTTCCTTCTTGTTTTCACTTTAATTTCCTCATGGCTCACTTAACAGTAACTTTAAAATCAAAAGTAAGTTTTTCTTCTGCTCATTGTTATTACTGTTGTTGTTATGGCCCCATGCTCATCTGGACATGAAACTCGTAGACTACAGGCTGAAGTTGCTGTTCTACAGTCCACCATCCTCCATCTTGGGGACAGAGATAAAGTTAAGGGACTTTTGTATAACCAGCCTGGATATATTGCTGCCACAACTTGAAGGCACTCATTGTCAGCACATTTTTGTGCTTATAAATCCCGCAATCGTATGTCAAATGCATTTTATCGCGTACTTGTTATTTTAACGCAGCGTTTTGCAAGCACACACCCTGGCAGCCTTAACAGTAATTAAGATTACCTGTACAGTATATTCATTGGAGCTCAGGACAACCACAGTGTGATAAGGCCGCCATGTGCAGGGCATGTGTTGTTATTATTATTACAGGAAAGAGAGGTGGAGTTTGAGTGTTAGATTTGCGTGATATGGTCATGAGCGGTGATGTGTTGCTGTTCTCAGGCCGCCTCATACACCCCATCACACTACACAATGTCACCACGTGCACATTCCACGCAGTTATCATAGATACGGGTTCATAGGAACTCCACAAGAATTACTAGAAGGTATCATTAGCATCACTTAGCAGGCCGGGGTTATTATTGGATTAATATATACTTCTTATGTATCTCATTCTACTTTTATTCTGTAAGAGGTAGTCTGGGAAATGGAAATTAATTTACATTTAAATATTACCTCAGATAGAGGGTTTGTTTCAAGTTGCATAGCATGCCATATTCTGCAGAGCAAAAATACCGTAGTGCAATCAGTCTCAGCCAGGTTCTTGCTAATCTCTAGGCTATATTAGGTTTGTTAAGGTAACCTAACCTATTTTAAACCTAATAACCAAAGTACTGAGTGGCAGATAAAGCTTGAAGTATTCTGACATGTGTAACACATTCTGTTATAAAATTTTGATAGAAATTTCACCATTGTTGATAATCATTTCTGAACGTTGCTACAAAGAGACAAGTCCTAGAATTATATAATTATACTGTCTAATGTTTTGATTCCAAGTGCCCACATATTAAGAATCCATGGTTGTACAAAAGTAGTATCATACCTTGTTTATATTGTGCAGTGTAAACATTATTTCATAATTTTTGCACTAGTTAAGGTGAAAGATTTTACATACCGGTACGATAGATCTGTCCATCTATCAATAGCCAGACGCCATAGTCCCGTAACGGGTGGTCATTTGACTCTGAGTTTGTTGTTTTACGGTGAGGGGCACTAACCCTCCGCCAACCACCTGTTGACACAGGGAACACGTATGGGTTGGTTATATGGTTACCACGCAGCGTTGTAAATGGATTCCTGGCCTACAGGAAACCATTAGGCTTGTGACTCAATGTAAAGCCTCCTGGAAAAAAAAGAAGAGTAATAAGAAGTGACAGGAGACACGGGATATTTAGGAAGACAGGAGGACAGACACTGAGAATGAATGATAAAGGTGATGGAAGAAGTAGGCAGTACTACATCAAGTGAGCGGATGATGGTCGCCACCACGTATCCAGGTACAGCCTGGATATATTTATTCGTCATGTCAGAGATGTATCGATACTGTTTTAATCTGAAGTATTGTGGTATTACCATCAAAAGAAATAATTTACCAGTTCACTTGATTGATCCTGATTGTGTGTGATATGACTCGTAAAACTATGACTGGTATGATATTACTCATAAAACTGTGACTCAAGGTCACAAAAAAGAGACCTTCTTTAGTTACTGGTAGTTATGTCTGCAGGCTTTTATATTACTAAAGGAATGGTGTTATCACATATACTGTATTTGTTTCAATGTTTGGAACATTTCAATGGGAGTTTGCACTAGCGGGCAACAAACAGTCACCACACACTGTGCACTAATCATCACAATTACTTGATGATGCTAACATTTCTTCCATAAAGATGGCAGGCAGTGTGCAGCTGGAGTGGTAAATACTGCTGTTGATGCCGAGGAGTAAGAAGAGAACTCTTCCTGCTGACGTCAAGGAGTAAGACGAGTATTCTTCCTGCTGATGTCGAGGAGTAAGGCAAGTACTCTTCCTGCTGATGTTGAGGAGTAAGACGATTACTCTTCCACAATCACCTAATCAGATTAACATTTCTTCCACAGAGATGACAGGCAGTGTGCAGGTGTCCACAACCCACCTGTCTTACTTCCTCAACCTTGGAAGGGACACTTTTGACCCTTCGGCCTGTCCAGCCTCCACAGAGCTCAGGCCCAAGTATGATGCTGGCCATGAAGGAGTGTTTGGTGTTGTGGTTACTCTTCAACTTGAACCCCGGGAGGTCCTGCCACAGAGTGGTGGCTTGGTGTTGGTCATCTGACCTGTGGGTGTGTTGTTCACGCTCATGCATAAACAGATATAGAAAGTAAATCCTTCAGTCTCATACATTATCTTTCATTTCATTCTACTTTCAGAAACTTACTTAACTCAGGAGAGACTTTTTGAACTGAAGACAGATGCCGCTTTCATTTGCTGTTCAAGCCAAGTGAGTATTTTTTATAAAAATCTTGATCCTGTCATACGTTTTTGTTCAATGTGGAAGGGACTTTTCAGTGGTGGAGTCAGTTATTGTCTTCATTTATCTGTTTGATACATGCTGTCTTTCCAAAGGTCAGTATAATCACTTGGAAGTTGCAGGAATAATCTAAAAAGAGGTGTCAAGATTCAAGAGGTTACAGTAACTAATTGATATGACATTCTCTGATGCTGTGGTTAATGAGAGACAAACAGTGAGACAGTAGTTAAAGATAGACAAAGATAATAGAGGCAGCTCTTAGTAAGTCTGGGGTGTATTAAATGATAGTCTGAGATAACACTGATAATACAGGCAGTGCTAACTGTAAGCCTGGGGTGTACTAACGAACTGACTGGCTATGACACAATGATAGTCAAAGATAGACACAAATGCTGTAAATACAGTCATCATTGTAAGTCTGTAATGTATTAATTGAATGATGTTAAGAATGATACTCAGATACAAACAGACATAATATATAGATAATAGTCAGTCATGATTGTAAGTATATAAAGTATTAAACTGACATTACACAGTAATAGTCAAATACAGACATAATATGAAAGAAAAGCATTCGGGAGACAAGTGTTAATCCTTCGCCAGAATATGCTGCTGACCGAGTCCAAGATTTGGCCATATCTTGATACCCTGAAGGTTTCATGTTGATAGCTCAAGTAGTTCATGAGATATAATGGTGCTAAAGGCAGGCGATAAAAACTAGTTGACCTTTGGCAACCATTATGGTGACCTTGATCTTGACCCCGAGTGCCCATTTTCGAACTCGTCCAAGATTTTGGCCATTTCTTGATACCTTGAAGGTTTCATGTTGATAAGCCGTTCATGAGATATAATAGGAAAACACACACACACACACACACACACACACACACACACACACACACACAGAGGCAGGCAAAAAACATTATCACTCCGCCTTGTAAGATGGGCGATAACGGGGGCTGTCCAGAAACTATCCAGCCTTACACTCTACAAAATTAAACAGCTAACCTGTTGAGCTAGGACACTAATCCCCCTCAAAGTATGCCCCATCTGACTTGACACACGTAGCCCAGCTTTCTTTCTACTGCCTGATTCATCTTTCAAAGTCGGTTTTCGATATCTCCCGCAGGTGCCCCATCGCGTTCGTCATAATCTCTTTTCTCGTCTCAAATCGGGAACCTTTCAGCGGTGTTTTGAGCCTGGGGAATAGCCAAAGTGGCATGGAGCTATATCTGGTGAGTAGGGAGCCTGCTGGACCTGCAAGATGTTGTGTCGGGTCCAAAATTCCTGAATCAGTAGAGAAGAATGGGCAGGGGTGTTGTGATGGTGCAACTTCCAACTTGCCGCTTTCCAAAGGTCTGGTCTCCTCTGCCAAACTGCATCACGAAGACGACGGATAACGTCGAGGTAGTAATGTCTGTTGACAGTCTGACTTTTTGGTGCATATTCGTGACGCATAACACCACGGTTGTCGAAAAAAAAATGTCAACATGCATTTCACTTTGTTGCGGACCTGTCGTGCTTTCTTTGGCCGAGGCGACCCTGCATGCTTCCACTGGGAAGACTTTGCCTTGGTTTCTGGGTCGTACCCATACATCCGAGTCTCATCTCCGATGATAACTGTCTTCAGAATGTCTGGATCGGGATTTGCACACTCCAACATGTCTTGAGCAACGTTCATCCGAGAGTAGAGATCATGACGAATGCGACGAAGCACCTGCAGGAGATATCGAAAAATGACTGAAAAATGTTTCAGGCAGTGGAAAGAACGCTAAGCCGCGTGTGTAAAGTCAGATGGAGCATACTTTGAGGGGCATTAGTGTCCTAGCTCAACAGGTTAGCTGTTCAATTTTTTACAGCCTAAGGTTGGACAGTTTCTGGACAGAGGGTTATATAGAAAATACAGACTGTTTTCACTGTAAGTATGTAATGCATTAAATGATGGATATTACACAGTAAGTCAAATACAGACATACATACAGTAATATGCTGAAAATAGCCTGTTATCATTGTATGTAATATATTAACTGAAGGATAGGATCAGTGACAGTCGAAACATTCATACATAATATACAGATAACACAGCCAGCCATCACTGTGTGTAACGTATTAACGAAAGGATAGGACACACTGATAGTCAAATACAGACTTATATAATGTACAGATGGCAGCCAGTCATCATTGTAAGTCTACAATATTCAAAATATCACAAAGTTTTTCCTAAAACTGCTGCTGTAAATTTGGATAATTCGATAAATCATCTTTATAGGTCCCATAACAATGGAACTTTAACACCCTGAATTGGTGCTGGTGAGGGATTCCTTCTTGCGGTGGCACCGATATTAATGGTTGACTCCACTGCTTGGTTATACAAATGTCCCCCAACTTCCTAATATCCTAAAACGAGGTTGGTGGACAGCAGATCAATTTCAGCCTGCAGTCTACTGGATTCACATTACAGAGTAATCTGGGGTTACTACTGTTAGCTACTATTACTACTATTATGGCACTACCACTCACATGATGTAGTGCTATCTAATTCTTCATCTATATCTTTATTTTTCTGTATGTGCCCTCCTATTTCTTCCATCCTGCTTGACATTTTCTTATGACCATTCTCTCCACTTCAGGTACCTCTACATTGAATGATAAGCTTATAGGTAAAGGTGGAGGCAAACACCATGAGGCACTTGGCCGCGGTGCTCAGCTCTGTTACTTTGGCCTTTGAACCTGTGTCAGATTTTTCACTCAATATCCTGGGCTACAGGGCCACTGCATCATCATTGTTACCGCAGTGACCTTTCGTAGGTGTTACCCTAGTTACTAATTTTACCTCACAACCCATAATGGGTGGATGAACACCTGAGTAGGGTGAATACAGCTGCCCGCATCAGGATCTGAACCCTGCCTACCACTGTACAACATTGTATTGTGTGTGAATTTTTGGGCTGACTCTTACTGTTATATCTGTCCATATTGGAGGAGATCTTCTCGTTGACTTTTCCAGCGCAAATGCTTCGTTAAGAACTTAGTAAATAAAGCGGTGGGGGAATTCTGCAGCAGCTAACTTCATCTCCTGGCACATGTACCTGTACAATATAATTATGTGGTCAGGTTGTGTTAGATAAGTTAGGTCACCTAACGCAAATAAATCATAATGTACAGTATATGCAATAGTGGATGGAGGTAGCAGCTGTAAAATCCCTCTCACTGCCTCCTTTTTTACCAAGTACAATAAAATTATGAGGTCAGTTTCTACAGACGTGACTCGTGACGCTCCTTAATTACCTAGCTGTACCTGTCTGTTGAGAAAGCTGTCAGTGAGTCTAATGACCTGTGATAAAGTGTTGTGCTAGTGTGTTCTACTGGTGTGTTAAATAGTGTGTTCTAGTGTTACAGAATGTTGGTAAAGTGCTTTGGAGTGCCGAAGGCTAGTGTTAGTGAGATTCTTGTGTCAAGTGCGTGAATTTTAGTGTGTGTGAACTACTGTAGTGAGAGCTATGGCCTCCGCACCTGAGTTTTTCCAGTGCTAGTTTTGAGAAAAGCCACCTTGATTCAAAGAAGAATGTCTTAAATTAAAGCAGGAAATAGTAACTTTCAGGCAAGAGAAGCTGAGTTAAGAGGTGGTAGAAGAGTTGCTCAAGGCGAAGGATGAGAGGAAGGCAGAAAGATGGAAGCTTGTGAATAAAGGAACAATTAAGTTCACTCTTTAAAAAACTAGCGAATGTTAGGTTTAAGAACGCATTCAATGCCTTGCGTGGTGAGTGCGAGGGATAGAACGTGAATGATGTGGGGTGTGAGGGGTCTACCAGTAGTCTGGGTGGTGCTGGACATCTCTATCAGCCACTGGGTAAAAAGAAAATGTAATTGGAGACTCTCAGGTAAGGTATTTAGAGAGCTCTGTACTTCTTTTAAAAAACGTTTCTTCCCTGGGCCAAGGTAAGGAATGCACTGGATAAGATGGACAACATCATGAAAGACAGTAGAGCTAATCCCAGTGTCTGTATCAGTGTTTGCGGAAACGATGTTGGTAGGTGTAGGAGTGAGAGACTGTGGCGGCAGTATAAAGAAATTTCAGAAAAAGAAAGGAAGAAGGGTGGCAGCCTTCTTGTCTTTGAGGTCTCCCGAGAAGAGAAGTTGGTAGAGAGTGGATGTCCAGAGCACTAGGACTCAACTGTTGCCTGGACAAGTATTGCAAGGCCCACGCAATAGCATTCACTGAAAACTGGGACAGGTTCTACCGACGCAGTGCTAAAGACAACAGTGATGGGGATACATCTTAGCTGGCAGGGGGTATCTACATGGCCTGGTGTGTAGATAGGGAGCTGGGTGAGTTTTTTTCGGAGTTCAGTGTTCGATGCTAAGTAAGAACATTGTGACAAATCCACATCAGGTTTAGATAGGTGGAACCAACTATGCAAAAACAAAAAGGAAAATACAGCCATTACCCGTTAGGGTAGGAAGTCTATCGCGTTATGACATAACTGATACCACAAATTTTATACCGTACTTGTTTTTCTTGCATCTTACTATTGACATTTATCGCTTCCCATATAACCCTCGCGCAGTCAGCAGGCATAATTCTGTTGTATGTCAGCCATCTTCATATGTTGCATAATTACAGCATACGTGTCTCTAGGGTTATCTTAGAAGTATTCATCGACCGTAGCACCAGGGCAGTACTCCCAAGGTGGATGGAAAGCTGATGACAGGGAGAGCTGGAGCTCTCGTTTCATCAGCCCTCGGGGCTAGGTCTCGACCATCCCCCTTTGCTGAACTTTTTCAGTGTCTCAGTAACACAGAGAGTAGGCCAGCATACTCTCCAATACAAGTTTCTCTATCAACACCAAACTACATGCACAGTACACACTACACTTCCTTTTCCAAAAAAAAAAAATAATAATAATAATTATGGCAGCGCAACACGTGGCCTCGGAGTGCCCAGGGGGGGGGGACCATAAATGCCCCCACCTTCCGCCCCTTTCCCGGTGACGACTCGAGCTACCTGAAACCACTGTCTGACTATCTTATTCATTTCTGCAACATTCGCAGCCTTTCTTCTAACTTTCGCTCTGTTGAGCACCACCTCTCCTCTAAACCTCACCTTCTTTTCTAACTGAGACTTAGCTGTCTGAGGTAACTGACAGGAGACCCTTTTCTGTATCCTCCTACTTTCTCAATACTCATTTCAATGACAAAGGTGGCTGTGGTGTATATATACGTAACGACTTATCTTGCACTCATGTTCCTGAAGTCGATTCTTCTGAATTTTCTACACTCTGGCTTCTGCTTTCCTGTCATTCTCTGACTAAATATATCTGCTCTGTTTACTTATCTCCTAATTCTACTATCAAAAATTCTTTGTCTATCTTACTTCTACGATGGAACACATTCTATCCATTTCTCCTTTCTCTGAAATCTCCATTCTAGGAGATTTCAATGTTCACCACCATCTTTGGCTCTCCTCTCCTTTCACTGATCCACCTGGTGAACAAGCCTACACTTTTTCTATCCTTAATGACCTACAGCAGCTTGTACAGCACCCTACCCGTATCCCTGACCACCTTGGAGAGAACTCCAACATGCTTGACCTCTTCCTTACAACCAATCCTTCTGCTTACACTGTTAATCTCTTTTCTCTGTTGGGCTCCTCCGATCCCAACCTGATCACCTTAACCTGTCCTATCACTCCGGTACAGCCTGTGGACCCTCTAAAGTAACGTCCTCTGTGGCACTTTGGAACTGCAGATTGAGAGGCCCTTAGGCAGTACTTCTTTGATTTTCCATGGAATGATTATTGCTTCCATGGCCGGGAGCCATCTGAGTGTGCCTTGTTCATTACGGAGGTTATTCTTATTATTAAATATTAATGGGTATAACTGTGGAAGATTTTGACTGGTTGATAGGTGTAAAAACTGAGTCTTTGATGCATTAAAACAACTAGATTACTTTCAGCCCAGTCAGAGATGCGAGCCAAATCAAACATAGGTGTGCCATAGCCTCATCCCTTGTTTGTTGAAGTAACTGCTGAGATGGATGTTGCGGCAACCGAATGGAAAGGTGAAGGATGGAGTCATCAGCATATGAGTGGATAGGGATAGCTGTACAGTTTAGAAGGTCATTGATGAATAAAAGGAAGAGAGTTGGTGATAGGACAGAGCTCTGAGGAACACCACTGTTGATAGATCTAGGAGAAGAACAATGGCCGCTCTACAACAGCGGCTATAGAACGACTAGAAAGGAAGCTAGAGATGAAGGCACAGATAGAAAGATAGAAACCGTAAGAGGGCAGTTTGGAAATTAAAGATTTATGCCAGACTCGATCGAAAGCCTTTGAGATGTCAAGTACAATGGCAAAGCTTTCGCCAAAGTCCCGAAAGGAGGATGACCAGGAGTCTGAAAAGTAGGTGAGAAGATCGCCAGTAGAGAGTCCCTGACGGAACCCATACTGACGATCAGAAAGTAGATTGTGATAGGAAAGATGCTTTAAAAATTTTTCTGTTAAGCACTGATTCGAAAGCTTTTGAGATACAGGATGTTAAAGCAATTGGACGATAGTTAGAGAGTTGAGAATGGTCACCCTTCTTGGGACTGGCTGAATGAGAGCAAACTTCCAGCAAGAAGGAAAGGTACAAGTTGATAGACAAAGGCGAAAGAGTTTGCCTAGGCAGAGTGTAAGCACAGAAGCACAGTTCTTGAGAACAACAGGAGGGACTCCATCAGGCCCTTATGCCTTATTAGTATTGATGCCTGTAATGGCAGAAAATATATCAGCTGAAGAAATTTTAATGTCAGCCATGAGGAAGTCAGAGGGGGGAAGTGATGGAGGAACAGCACCGGAATCATGTAAGGTGGAATTGGAGGAGAAAGTCTGAGTAAAGAGATGTGCTTTATCAGTAGAAGAAATAGCTACAGAACCATCAGGGTAGAAAAGGGGAGGGAAGGATGATGAGGTAAAGTTGTTAAAAAGGTTTTTGACAAGGTGCCAGAAGGAGCGGAAAGAATTCGATTTGAAGAGTTGAGAGCATTTAGTACAGATGTATATATTTTTAGCAGAGCGAAGAACAGACTTAGCATGATGCCGGGCAGAAACGTATAAAAGATGTGGTTCAAGGGTGGGTTGGCTCCGGTACCTTTTATAGGCCTTCTCCTTGTTGCAGACAACATTTGAACAAGCGTGATTAAACTAAGGCTTTCTTGCATTAGTCAAAGGATATGAGAAAGGAATGTATGCTTCCATGCCCGAAAGAATAACCTCCGTAATGAACAAGGCACACTCAGATGGCTCCCGGCCATGGAAGCAATAATCATTCCATGGAAAATCAAAGAAGTACTGCCTAAGGGCCTCTCAATCTGCAGTTCCAAAGTGCCACAGAGGACGTTACTTTAGAGGGTCCACAGGCTGTACTGGAGCGATAGGACAGGTTAAGGTGATCAGGTTGGGATCGGAGGAGCCCAACAGAGAAAAGAGATTAACAGTGTAAGCAGAAGGATTGGTTGTAAGGAAGAGGTCAAGCATGTTGGAGTTCTCTCCAAGGTGGTCAGGGATACGGGTAGGGTGCTGTACAAGCTGCTGTAGGTCATTAAGGATAGAAAAAGTGTAGGCTTGTTCACCAGGTGGATCAGTGAAAGGAGAGGAGAGCCAAAGATGGTGGTGAACATTGAAATCTCCTAGAATGGAGATTTCAGAGAAAGGAGAAATGGATAGAATGTGTTCCATCGTAGAAGTAAGATAGACAAAGAATTTTTGATAGTAGAATTAGGAGATAAGTAAACAGAGCAGATATATTTAGTCAGAGAATGACAGGAAAGCAGAAGCCAGAGTGTAGAAAATTCAGAAGAATCGACTTCAGGAACATGAGTGCAAGATAAGTCGTTACGTATATATACACCACAGCCACCTTTGTCATTGAAATGAGTATTGAGAAAGTAGGAGGATACAGAAAAGGGTCTCCTGTCAGTTACCTCAGACAGCTAAGTCTCAGTTAGAAAAGAAGGTGAGGTTTAGAGGAGAGGTGGTGCTCAACAGAGCGAAAGTTAGAAGAAAGGCTGCGAATGTTGCAGAAATGAATAAGATAGTCAGACAGTGGTTTCAGGTAGCTCGAGTCGTCACCGGGAAAGGGGCGGAAGGTGGGGGCATTTATGGTCCCCCCCCCCTGGGCACTCCGAGGCCACGTGTTGCGCTGCCATAATTATTATTATTATTATTTTTTTTTTGGAAAAGGAAGTGTAGTGTGTACTGTGCATGTTGTTTGGTGTTGATAGAGAAACTTGTATTGGAGAGTATGCTGGCCTACTCTCTGTGTTATTGAGACACTGAAAAAGTTCAGCAAAGGGGGATGGTCGAGACCTAGCCCCGAGGGCTGATGAAACGAGAGCTCCAGCTCTCCCTGTCATCAGCTTTCCATCCACCTTGGGAGTACTGCCCTGGTGCTACGGTCGATGAATACTTCTAAGATAACCCTAGAGACACGTATGCTGTAATTATGCAACATATGAAGATGGCTGACATACAACAGAATTATGCCTGCTGACTGCGCGAGGGTTATATGGGAAGCGATAAATGTCAATAGTAAGATGCAAGAAAAACAAGTACGGTATAAAATTTGTGGTATCAGTTATGTCATAACGCGATAGACTTCCTACCCTAACGGGTAATGGCTGTATTTTCCTTTTTGTTTTTGCATAGTTGGTTCCACCTATCTAAACCTGATGTGGATTTGTCACAATGTTCTTACTTAGCATCGAACACTGAACTCCGAAAAAAACTCACCCAGCTCCCTATCTACACACCAGGCCATGTAGATACCCCCTGCCAGCTAAGATGTATCCCCATCACTGTTGTCTTTAGCACTGCGTCGGTAGAACCTGTCCCAGTTTTCAGTGAATGCTATTGCGTGGGCCTTGCAATACTTGTCCAGGCAACAGTTGAGTCCTAGTGCTCTGGACATCCACTCTCTACCAACTTCTCTTCTCGGGAGACCTCAAAGACAACAAGGCTGCCACCCTTCTTCCTTTCTTTTTCTGAAATTTCTTTATACTGCCGCCACAGTCTCTCACTCCTACACCTACCAACATCGTTTCCGCAAACACTGATACAGACACTGGGATTAGCTCTACTGTCTTTTATGATGTTGTCCATCTTATCCAGTGCATTCCTTACCTTGGCCCAGGGAAGAAACGTTTTTTAAAAGAAGTACAGAGCTCTCTAAATACCTTACCTGAGAGTCTCCAATTACATTTTCTTTTTACCCAGTGGCTGATAGAGATGTCCAGCACCACCCAGACTACTGGTAGACCCCTCACACCCCACATCATTCACGTTCTATCCCTCGCACTCACCACGCAAGGCATTGAATGCGTTCTTAAACCTAACATTCGCTAGTTTTTTAAAGAGTGAACTTAATTGTTCCTTTATTCACAAGCTTCCATCTTTCTGCCTTCCTCTCATCCTTCGCCTTGAGCAACTCTTCTACCACCTCTTAACTCAGCTTCTCTTGCCTGAAAGTTACTATTTCCTGCTTTAATTTAAGACATTCTTCTTTGAATCAAGGTGGCTTTTCTCAAAACTAGCACTGGAAAAACTCAGGTGCGGAGGCCATAGCTCTCACTACAGTAGTTCACACACACTAAAATTCACGCACTTGACACAAGAATCTCACTAACACTAGCCTTTGGCACTCCAAAGCACTTTACCAACATTCTGTAACACTAGAACACACTATTTAACACACCAGTAGAACACACTAGCACAACACTTTATCACAGGTCACTAGACTCACTGACAGCTTTCTCAACAGACAGGTACAGCTAGGTAATTAAGGAGCGTCACGAGTCACGTCTGTAGAAACTGACCTCATAATTTTATTGTACTTGGTAAAAAAGGAGGCAGTGAGAGGGATTTTACAGCTGCTACCTCCATCCACTATTGCATATACTGTACATTATGATTTATTTGCGTTAGGTGACCTAACTTATCTAACACAACCTGACCACATAATTATATTGTACAGGTACATGTGCCAGGAGATGAAGTTAGCTGCTGCAGAATTCCCCCACCGCTTTATTTACTAAGTTCTTAACGAAGCATTTGCGCTGGAAAAGTCAACGAGAAGATCTCCTCCAATATGGACAGATATAACAGTAAGAGTCAGCCCAAAAATTCACACACAATACAATGTTGTACAGTGGTAGGCAGGGTTCAGATCCTGATGCGGGCAGCTGTATTCACCCTACTCAGGTGTTCATCCACCCATTATGGGTTGTGAGGTAAAATTAGTAACTAGGGTAACACCTACGAAAGGTCACTGCGGTAACAATGATGATGCAGTGGCCCTGTAGCCCAGGATATTGAGTGAAAAATCTGACACAGGTTCAAAGGCCAAAGTAACAGAGCTGAGCACCGCGGCCAAGTGCCTCATGGTGTTTGCCTCCACCTTTACCTATAAGCTTATCATTCAATGTAGAGGTACCTGAAGTGGAGAGAATGGTCATAAGAAAATGTCAAGCAGGATGGAAGAAATAGGAGGGCACATACAGAAAAATAAAGATATAGATGAAGAATTAGATAGCACTACATCATGTGAGTGGTAGTGCCATAATAGTAGTAATAGTAGCTAACAGTAGTAACCCCAGATTACTCTGTAATGTGAATCCAGTAGACTGCAGGCTGAAATTGATCTGCTGTCCACCAACCTCGTTTTAGGATATTAGGAAGTTGGGGGACATTTGTATAACCAAGCAGTGGAGTCAACCATTAATATCGGTGCCACCGCAAGAAGGAATCCCTCCCCAGCACCAATTCAGGGTGTTAAAGTTCCATTGTTATGGGACCTATAAAGATGATTTATCGAATTATCCAAATTTACAGCAGCAGTTTTAGGAAAAACTTTGTGATATTTTGAATATTGTAGACTTACAATGATGACTGGCTGCCATCTGTACATTATATAAGTCTGTATTTGACTATCAGTGTGTCCTATCCTTTCGTTAATACGTTACACACAGTGATGGCTGGCTGTGTTATCTGTATATTATGTATGAATGTTTCGACTGTCACTGATCCTATCCTTCAGTTAATATATTACATACAATGATAACAGGCTATTTTCAGCATATTACTGTATGTATGTCTGTATTTGACTTACTGTGTAATATCCATCATTTAATGCATTACATACTTACAGTGAAAACAGTCTGTATTTTCTATATAACCCTCTGTCCAGAAACTGTCCAACCTTAGGCTCTAAAAAATTGAACAGCTAACCTGTTGAGCTAGGACACTAATGCCCCTCAAAGTATGCTCCATCTGACTTTACACACGCGGCTTAGCGTTCTTTCCACTGCCTGAAACATTTTTCAGTCATTTTTCGATATCTCCTGCAGGTGCTTCGTCGCATTCGTCATGATCTCTACTCTCGGATGAACGTTGCTCAAGACATGTTGGAGTGTGCAAATCCCGATCCAGACATTCTGAAGACAGTTATCATCGGAGATGAGACTCGGATGTATGGGTACGACCCAGAAACCAAGGCAAAGTCTTCCCAGTGGAAGCATGCAGGGTCGCCTCGGCCAAAGAAAGCACGACAGGTCCGCAACAAAGTGAAATGCATGTTGACATTTTTTTTCGACAACCGTGGTGTTATGCGTCACGAATATGCACCAAAAAGTCAGACTGTCAACAGACATTACTACCTCGACGTTATCCGTCGTCTTCGTGATGCAGTTTGGCAGAGGAGACCAGACCTTTGGAAAGCGGCAAGTTGGAAGTTGCACCATCACAACACCCCTGCCCATTCTTCTCTACTGATTCAGGAATTTTGGACCCGACACAACATCTTGCAGGTCCAGCAGGCTCCCTACTCACCAGATATAGCTCCATGCCACTTTGGCTATTCCCCAGGCTCAAAACACCGCTGAAAGGTTCCCGATTTGAGACGAGAAAAGAGATTATGACGAACGCGATGGGGCACCTGCGGGAGATATCGAAAACCGACTTTGAAAGATGAATCAGGCAGTAGAAAGAAAGCTGGGCTACGTGTGTCAAGTCAGATGGGGCATACTTTGAGGGGGATTAGTGTCCTAGCTCAACAGGTTAGCTGTTTAATTTTGTAGAGTGTAAGGCTGGATAGTTTCTGGACAGCCCCCGTTATCGCCCATCTTACAAGGCGGAGTGATAATGTTTTTTGCCTGCCTCTGTGTGTGTGTGTGTGTGTGTGTGTGTGTGTGTGTGTGTGTGTGTGTGTGTGTGTGTGTTTTCCTATTATATCTCATGAACGGCTTATCAACATGAAACCTTCAAGGTATCAAGAAATGGCCAAAATCTTGGACGAGTTCGAAAATGGGCACTCGGGGTCAAGATCAAGGTCACCATAATGGTTGCCAAAGGTCAACTAGTTTTTATCGCCTGCCTTTAGCACCATTATATCTCATGAACTACTTGAGCTATCAACATGAAACCTTCAGGGTATCAAGATATGGCCAAATCTTGGACTCGGTCAGCAGCATATTCTGGCGAAGGATTAGCACTTGTCTCCCGAATGCTTTTCTTTCATATTTTGTCTGTATTTGACTATTACTGTGTAATGTCAGTTTAATACTTTATATACTTACAATCATGACTGACTATTATCTATATATTATGTCTGTTTGTATCTGAGTATCATTCTTAACATCATTCAATTAATACATTACAGACTTACAATGATGACTGTATTTACAACATTTGTGTCTATCTTTGACTATCATTGTGTCATAGCCAGTCAGTTCGTTAGTACACCCCAGGCTTACAGTTAGCACTGCCTGTATTATCAGTGTCTATCTCAGACTATCATTTAATACACCCCAGACTTACTAAGAGCTGCCTCTATTATCTTTGTCTATCTTTAACTACTGTCTCACTGTTTGTCTCTCATTAACCACAGCATCAGAGAATGTCATATCAATTAGTTACTGTAACCTCTTGAATCTTGACACCTCTTTTTAGATTATTCCTGCAACTTCCAAGTGATTATACTGACCTTTGGAAAGACAGCATGTATCAAACAGATAAATGAAGACAATAACTGACTCCACCACTGAAAAGTCCCTTCCACATTGAACAAAAACGTATGACAGGATCAAGATTTTTATAAAAAATACTCACTTGGCTTGAACAGCAAATGAAAGCGGCATCTGTCTTCAGTTCAAAAAGTCTCTCCTGAGTTAAGTAAGTTTCTGAAAGTAGAATGAAATGAAAGATAATGTATGAGACTGAAGGATTTACTTTCTATATCTGTTTATGCATGAGCGTGAACAACACACCCACAGGTCAGATGACCAACACCAAGCCACCACTCTGTGGCAGGACCTCCCGGGGTTCAAGTTGAAGAGTAACCACAACACCAAACACTCCTTCATGGCCAGCATCATACTTGGGCCTGAGCTCTGTGGAGGCTGGACAGGCCGAAGGGTCAAAAGTGTCCCTTCCAAGGTTGAGGAAGTAAGACAGGTGGGTTGTGGACACCTGCACACTGCCTGTCATCTCTGTGGAAGAAATGTTAATCTGATTAGGTGATTGTGGAAGAGTAATCGTCTTACTCCTCAACATCAGCAGGAAGAGTACTTGCCTTACTCCTCGACATCAGCAGGAAGAATACTCGTCTTACTCCTTGACGTCAGCAGGAAGAGTTCTCTTCTTACTCCTCGGCATCAACAGCAGTATTTACCACTCCAGCTGCACACTGCCTGCCATCTTTATGGAAGAAATGTTAGCATCATCAAGTAATTGTGATGATTAGTGCACAGTGTGTGGTGACTGTTTGTTGCCCGCTAGTGCAAACTCTCATTGAAATGTTCCAAACATTGAAACAAATACAGTATATGTGATAACACCATTCCTTTAGTAATATAAAAGCCTGCAGACATAACTACCAGTAACTAAAGAAGGTCTCTTTTTTGTGACCTTGAGTCACAGTTTTATGAGTAATATCATATCAGTCATAGTTTTACGAGTCATATCACACACAATCAGGATCAATCAAGTGAACTGGTAAATTATTTCTTTTGATGGTAATACCACAATACTTCAGATTAAAACAGTATCGATACATCTCTGACATGACGAATAAATATATCCAGGCTGTACCTGGATACGTGGTGGCGACCATCATCCGCTCACTTGATGTAGTACTGCCTACTTCTTCCATCACCTTTATCATTCATTCTCAGTGTCTGTCCTCCTGTCTTCCTAAATATCCCGTGTCTCCTGTCGCTTCTTATTACTCTTCTTTTTTTTCCAGGAGGCTTTACATTGAGTCACAAGCCTAATGGTTTCCTGTAGGCCAGGAATCCATTTACAACGCTGCGTGGTAACCATATAACCAACCCATACGTGTTCCCTGTGTCAACAGGTGGTTGGCGGAGGGTTAGTGCCCCTCACCGTAAAACAACAAACTCAGAGTCAAATGACCACCCGTTACGGGACTATGGCGTCTGGCTATTGATAGACTGACAGATCTATCGTACCGGTATGTAAAATCTATCACCTTAACTAGTGCAAAAATTATGAAATAATGTTTACACTGCACAATATAAACAAGGTATGATACTACTTTTGTACAACCATGGATTCTTAATATGTGGGCACTTGGAATCAAAACATTAGACAGTATAATTATATAATTCTAGGACTTGTCTCTTTGTAGCAACGTTCAGAAATGATTATCAACAATGGTGAAATTTCTATCAAAATTTTATAACAGAATGTGTTACACATGTCAGAATACTTCAAGCTTTATCTGCCACTCAGTACTTTGGTTATTAGGTTTAAAATAGGTTAGGTTACCTTAACAAACCTAATATAGCCTAGAGATTAGCAAGAACCTGGCTGAGACTGATTGCACTACGGTATTTTTGCTCTGCAGAATATGGCATGCTATGCAACTTGAAACAAACCCTCTATCTGAGGTAATATTTAAATGTAAATTAATTTCCATTTCCCAGACTACCTCTTACAGAATAAAAGTAGAATGAGATACATAAGAAGTATATATTAATCCAATAATAACCCCGGCCTGCAAAGTGATGCTAATGATACCTTCTAGTAATTCTTGTGGAGTTCCTATGAACCCGTATCTATGATAACTGCGTGGAATGTGCACATGGTGACATTGTGTAGTGTGATGGGGTGTATGAGGCGGCCTGAGAACAGCAACACATCACCGCTCATGACCATATCACGCAAATCTAACACTCAAACTCCACCTCTCTTTCCTGTAATAATAATAACAACACATGCCCTGCACATGGCGGCCTTATCACACTGTGGTTGTCCTGAGCTCCAATGAATATACTGTACAAGTAATCTTAATTACTGTTAAGGCTGCCAGGGTGTGTGCTTGCAAAACGCTGCGTTAAAATAACAAGTACGCGATAAAATGCATTTGACATACGATTGCGGGATTTATAAGCACAAAAATGTGCTGACAATGAGTGCCTTCAAGTTGTGGCAGCAATATATCCAGGCTGGTTATACAAAAGTCCCTTAACTTTATCTCTGTCCCCAAGATGGAGGATGGTGGACTGTAGAACAGCAACTTCAGCCTGTAGTCTACGAGTTTCATGTCCAGATGAGCATGGGGCCATAACAACAACAGTAATAACAATGAGCAGAAGAAAAACTTACTTTTGATTTTAAAGTTACTGTTAAGCGAGCCATGAGGAAATTAAAGTGAAAACAAGAAGGAAATAAGGAAATTACCTTGTCAAAAAAACAGTCAATAAAAAGAATTTACAGCGAGACTACTTTTAGCTACTTTCCACAAAATACTTCACCTGCATTACAATACAGTGCTGTACACGAGAAGAGAAATCTAATATTCACCTGACATTCTGCTGAGTGACTGAGGATAATGTGGAATTTGTAATGGTGGTAACATTGTGGTGTGTGACAGGGCTGCCACCTTACCAGAATGGAACCAAGCCAATAGTGACAGTGTTAGGCCATCTTGAGAGAGACATCAGAAATTTAAAAACATTATTACTGTCCTCTTGGCACTTTTTATAGCCAGTGTCATATTACTAATTTCTTTGGGGTCTTGAGCATGAGGCTACAAAGGTTACTGTGCTTCCAAATATTTAAATATTGATGAACCACCAAAAACCCAGGCGGCCTTACTGGTGCAGTAGCTGAGTGGTTAGTGACGTTGACACCAGGGTTTGAATCCTGGTGCAGGCAGCTAGTGCCACTCAGCACAGGTGTGCATTCACCCTTTGTTGGTTGGCAGGTAAAATGAATACCAAAGGTAACACCTCGGGAAGGTACCTGTCATAACCTGGTTGATGAAGTGGCCTTGTATCGCAGGACAGTGGCTAAATAATCCATCACAAGATCAAAGGCCTAAATTACAGAGATGGGCTCTGCGTCTAAGTGCCTCATGGCACATCCACCCACCTCACCTTTATCTCCAGCTGCCTCTTGGAGAATCAGATCTATCTAATGTATACAAGGCACCTGACCTTCACTTTAATTGCTGCATTAAACACTAGACCACAAGACATTCTTCATCAATATAATGCTGTACTTTACTTAATAGCTTTCACTTACACAGTAACTCAACTCAGCATCCTGCCACACACACACACACACACACACACACACACACACACACACACACTGAAAACATTACCAGCTTCACTATCGCAGCTGATAACAACAACAACAACAATATTATACCGCATAGCACTCACCTGGCATCGTCTGGGAGTTAATATACATGTCAGTGGCTGGTAATGGGGGGCTTCTTACCTACATTTTCAGCTGGATTTATGCTGCTTGGAGATATTAACCTCCATTTGCAGGGGTTTCCCGCCGTCGACCACACCTCCTTATAGGGAAATTCCGAGATTTTGGCAAAAATACCTTTACTTCAAACCCTAATATCTGCCAAAGTATTAGAGCTAGAGAAAAAAAAAAATATGTACTTTATATATAAGACTCACCAACTCTTCCTCTTTCAAATGAAAGTATCCCAAGGTCTCCAGGTGGTCCCGTCGATGAGTAAAGATAAGTCGAAGACAACTGGTTTTACGTGCTTAGGTGGGCTGGTTCCGAGCGCGTGCCACTGGCAGTTGACTTTGGACTCGCTGGCTAGCATTGGCAGCACTGACAGGAGTGGTGATTGTAACACTGCCCGGGAGTCCTTGGAAGGAATGTGGAATTTTCCAATCACTCTTCGACTTTTCCTTACTCAGTGTCATAAGGATGAGCCATCACCCTGTCCATGTGGCTCCCCATATGGTTATCTGCCCGTTTCATAGTGCCACTATGTCCCGTAGGTGTGTGGGAAAAGAATAGCTCTTTGATTTTCTGTACGAGTACTCACTTCTTGCATCAATTATAATAGTCCCTCTACTATGACACGTATAATTGCAGTGAAGCTTTGACGTTGCTGGAGGGACACAAGTCGAGAGTGAGAGCAGTGGCAATGAGGTATTTGAGAAGAGCCTGTGGCACATGGAGAGACAGGCTGACAAATGAGGATATAAAGGAGCGTTGTGGTGTGGATGTGGATGTGATAAGAAACGTTAGGAGGAATACACTGAGGTGGTTTGGCCATATGGAGAGGATGGAGGGTGAAAGACTGACGAAGAGAGTGTATGTGAGTGAGGTGGACGGTGGGAAGAAGGAGGGGGAGGCCGAGGATGAGATGGAGGGATGGGGCGGAGAGGTATATGAGAGAGGGGGGTGTGAGTTGGGAGCGGGGCAGTGAAACGGCGGGGACAGGGCGCCGCGCCGTGGAGGCGATTTGTTTGTGGCCACCCCGAACGGGATTGAGGCGTCTGGCAATAGACAGAGAGATAGACAGACATCACGATTACTGGTTACTAAATGCTGTGGCTGTTTTACGCAGTATGGTTGAGTATGAGGTAATTACTTGTACTATAATTCAGACTGATTTGTACTAATCAAGGGCATCATTAAAACATCACAAATGTTATACACAACTTACATTATTTGTACTTCACATCATACATATGCATACTCAACACTATTTTCTGAGCAACGAGCGAAAATAATTAGTTGTAGCCAACTAGATAATTTTCTTTCTGGCCCGCCCACAAGTGTTTTTTTTCATGTAACAGGTAGGGTAACTCAAGGTATTTCCAATAATTGTTTCACCAGTAACAATAAACAGTAACACATATTCCACTGCACTTGTAGAACTTATTATAAAACACTTATATCATAGCACTTACTAGATATAACATCTAATATTTCACTTATGTATAAAAAACAACACACTTATCACGCTCGGAGTGATAATCGCAAAAACATTTAGGGCATGGGTGACCTTACACTCTGCACATTGGTAGGCTGTCGTTTTTCGTGCTGGGAGACGACATTTGGTGGTGTTACAGACATGGCACCACCTGTACACCTGACGACCTGCTGTGGTATGGCCAGTCTCTACCAGCCTGTGCCACAGGAAGTAGTCTGCACAGCTAAGCCTGTCTGCTGTAGACGCTGTCTGCATCTCCGCCTAGTACCTGGCACCTGTGCAATTGAATACTCTTCAAGGAGTTCACATGCAACCCCTCTCTCAAACTCTCATAGAGGGAGAGGTTTTTTGACGAGCTCCTTGAACAGTATGAAACTGTTCAGGACGATGATATCCAGAAGGTGTAAAAACGCCATCTTGTACCACCTGTAGGACTTACATAGGCAATCAACCACTTCAGTTTTCATGTCCGGTTTATCAACAAGCCACATGTTGATATTATAATCGTTGACAGCATCTGGCTTGAACACGGGTTCCCTGTTCCTGTAGTCTGTTTTTCCCGTTTCCTCAAATACACCCATATGTACTGTTGACGACATGTTAAGCCCGTATCTTGTCATGCCAGAGAAGGGCTAACATGTTGTCACATTTCTTGGTAAGAAAGGCTCCTTTCTCAGTATTTGCTGGGAATACAGGGAAATTCTTTCTCTTTGCCCAGACAGTTCCACAGGATCCGGTACCATGTTCAGGCAAATACTTGGTCAATGCAAGGGTTGTGTAATAATTATCAGTGTACAGAATGTGGTGCGTGTTGAAACACCTTTCCATCAGCACTTTCACAACTGATCCCAAGAAACCGTGAGGATCGTCACTATGTATATCAACATCTGTAGCTGAATAAATTACCACATCGAGCACATATCCAGTTTTACAGTCGCAAAGGACAATAAACTACCACATCGAGCACATATCCAGATTTACAGTCGCAAAGGATAAAGAATTTTAGCCCAAAGTGGTGACCCTTGGACGGCACATACTGAATAAATGCCAACCTGCCGAGGAATAACACCAGCAACTTATCAATTACCACTCTCTGAAACGGATGAAAAACCCTGGAAAATTACTCCTTGAGCATTGTTAGGATGGGTCTAATTTTCCCTAACCTGTTGTTTGGTGCAGGTCCATAATTTCTATTGAAATGAAGGAACCTTAGGATGGCCAGGCATCTGTCACGGCCCATATACTTACCAAAGACAGGTGTGCCCACGAGTTCATCCACCGACCAATAGTCATGGAGCACAGGTTTTCTTACGTGTGCCATGAACATTGAAAAGGCTAGCCACACAAACAACTCCCCACCTCCACAGGTTGCCAGTTCCTCATGTGCGTGCTTTTGCTGGCAGACACGTCCAGCCACTGGACACTCATAGCCTGGTGGAAATTAATTTCATCCACCAGGTATTGCATGATGGTGATTGTGAATATTGCCCTGAAATTTTGCCAATAGTCCAGGGTCTTGGAGGAAGCTCATCTTCCTGTACATCTGCTCCTTCCTCATCAACACCAGCACAGAGGGCTCAAATCCTGCTCCTTCCTCCCAGACAAACGTATCCACTCTACCCATATCTGGTAAAACTGGCCGTTTGCCATGCGCAGCACGTTTTTTCTGCTTGGATGAACACCCGTGTGCACGCACACGTGCACGCCCACTGTCAGGGGATGAGGGGAAAGGACAGGGAGAGGTGTGGGAGGAGGGGGAATATGGGGATGATGACTCACCTGATGCGGGCCTTCCCTGGGGAGACGCTTCGTGCTGATTAACACCACGTGGGGCCTGTGTGGACAGTTCCACTCCTGACGGGCCCGGTTGTGGTGATATCGCCATTGAAGTACTTGGCTGAGGTGAGGGTTGACATTTGAGGGCGAGCCAATGGCGAGCAGGCAGTGAGAGTGGTGGTGAGATGGCTCATCAGCGATTATTTCCCAGATGACTGCTAACTACCTGCTCACCTCCCCTGTGTGCTGGGACATCTACGTTCTCTTCCTCAGTGAAATCATCACTGTCGAAAGCCCTGTCCTCCTCCTCCAGGAGTTTGAGCCTTTTCAGGCGTCTGAGAGTGGGAAGGGGTCGTGGGGCGAGAAAGTTCACTCTCCACATGGTAACCTCTTCTCTCCTCGGAAGAAGTACTCTTACTAAATGTCCGTGAGGACTTGGTGTCGTCCAAGGCACGACCGATGGCACTGTCACTGAGCCCTTTCCCCGGCACTACTGGCAGAACCTTTGCAGAAGTCAAGGATGAAATCGGCCCTGCATGCAGTGGGACGGAATTGGACAATGACGATGACGAAGACATGACTCTTCACTCTACCACTGCTGCGTACAGACTGAGCCGCACAGCGTTGGGGTACCTAGGGGACCTACCTACCCTGTGGGTGTCATAAAAAATGGTTGTGAGTTTAAAGGGTGACAGGAAGATGCTTGCTGCTAATCATGTCAACCGGCGGTGCTCCGTGCCCTGAATCGTGATGGCTATACACGTCAACCGGTGCATAGGGGTTAAGGCTTGTTTACAACTGGGGCTCATGTACAACAGGCTCTTGTAATGTTGTAGTGGGGAAGGAAAGTTATTCATATGTTGTGGTGAGGAAGGAAGAATTATTCATATGTTGTGGTGGGGAAGTAAGAGTTACTCATATATTGTGGTGGGGAAGGAAAAGTTACTCATATATTGTGGTGGGGATGGAAAAGTTATTCATGTGTTGTGGTATGAACTCAAGTCGTGCCCTGTGTGTGTGTGTGTGTGTGTGTGTGTGTGTGTGTGTGTGTGTGTGTAGACAAGAATTCAACCCCTTTGATCCAATTATGCTTTAGTTTATTTACATTATCTTCAGACGCTTTTATTCTGCTCAAAACATTTGAAACTGAAGCGAGAAGAGGCAGTCTTGAATAAACCCTTCATTACTCCAGATTATTCCCAAGGTGGTTGGAATAGTCCCAAAGATTAACATTAGATACACGTACTCGGACTGAAAAAATGTTAAAAAATGATGACGATTGTGAAACGTGAAAATATGAAGAGGGAAGCAAATGACAAGAGCTTGCAGCCATATTATAATTGAACAGTTGACAGATTGACTGTCTGGCAGATAGTAAGGATACACACAAACACACACACACACACACACACACACACACACACACACACACACACAAACAGCCAAATATAGTGAGTCTCCTAAGCCCACAAGAATACGACCCTGAAATAATATCGCATAGCGTATTCTAGGTGGCACAGGAGGCTTCGTAGCAATTTTTCCTTAGCGATTTACTTTACCTATTACACCTTAACATTCTCCTGTAAGCAATTCATGTCGTTCTAAAACTAAGATAGATTTCATTTCATAGCATACAAGAGCGTACTGAGGTGTAACGTGCGGAATAAATCGCGACGGCAAAGGAGTTACAAAATCTCCACAACCACTTAGAATAGCCTACGACCCTGTATGAAGAGATTTAAGACCAATTAAGAAAGAAATCATGTTGCAGTGAGTGAGTGAGCCGATGTTAGACCAATTAAGAAAGATATCAAGTTGCAGTGAGTGTGAGAGTAAGATAAAATTCAGGTTACAAACTTAAGTGAAGTGAGCGTATCAGTACAGATAAGATTAAGATAAGAACTCAGATCCCAGTGAGTAAGTGAGTAGAAAAAAGACCAATTAAGGGAGACGTGAAGTAGCCAATAAGAGAGAACTGAAGTACCAGTGAGTGTGTGATGAGAGGGAGAGAAAGGGGGGGGGGAGAAAGAGAGGGAGAGCAAGAGAGTGAGAGAGGGTAGAGATAAAAGCAAGATATGAGACACTTCAATCTGCAGTGAGTGTGAGCAGAGATAAGACCAAAATAAGAGTGAAATTAAGTCACAGTGAGTGTGTGATGAGAAAAACACTTAAGTGAGAACCCAAGCGTCAGTGAGTGTGTGAGCACAGATAAGACCAAAAGAGAGAATTCATAATTGCAATGCGTATGTAACATGAGACTGCAAAAATGCGTGAAAAATGATAGGACCAAGATAAGAGACATATCAAGAAGCAATGAGTGTGAGATTAGAGAAATAAAATAATGCAACTAAGAAAGAATTCAAGACAATTAAGGGATAACTCAAGCGGCATTCTGAAGTCGATCCAGTTTGTCCTGCAGAGCGGCCAAAGTGTCCTTATTGGCCTCGGGGACCTGGACCAGGTACTGGCTCTCCAAACTGATCCGGTCCTTGAGCGTGGACCCGAACCGCCGCAACTGGTCCGCGTATTCTTTGCTCCGCAGGTCCTGGGGCTTGGTGTTGCGCAATTTTTCATCAGCGCGGGCCAGGAGGAGGTCCATGTTCTCCCGTGCCTGTCGCAGCTGCGCGGCAGAGCCCCCTTCGCCCTTCCTCCTGGCTGGTTCGGTGGCAGGAGGACGGGGCTGTGGCGTGGGGGCTGGAATCTGGATCATCCTTATTGGCCCTGGACCAGTCTGTACTGGTCCAGGACCGGTCCTTACTGAGCCAGAACCCCTCCCTTCTGGCCCTGAAGTCCTCTTTTCTGGTCCTGAACCCCTCCTTTCTGGCCCTGAACCCTTCCTATCTGGCCCTGAGTCCTTTCTTCCTGACTCTGAACCCCCTCTTTCTGGCCCTGAACCCTTCCTTTTCGGCTCTGAACCTCTCCTTTCTGGCCCTGAACCCCTCCTTTCTGACCCTAAACCCCTCCTTTTTGGCCCTGAACCCCTCCTTTCTGGTCCTGAACCCCTCCTTTCTGGTCCTGAATCCCTCCTTTCTGGCCTTGAACCCCTCCTTTCTGGCCCTGAACCCCTCCTTTCTGGCCTTGAACCCCTCCTTTCTGGCCTTGAACCCCTCCTTTCCGACTCTGAACCCCTCCTTTCTGGACCCGATGAAAACCGGGTCTCCTTTACCGGGTGCGAAGGTCGGGGATGTCTTACGGGGTCTGAGCGGTGGGTACGGTGCGCGGATGTGGTGGTGGTGAAGTCGACGGGGGTGCGTCGCCCCCTCTTGCGACAGGGCGCCGCCACCACTACGGCGCCCACCCGGCGCGCATTGACGCTGATCAGGGGGACAGTGACTTCATCCCTCCCATTCTCACTCTCGTCCCATTCCCCCTCACCCTCGCTTTCCCCTTCCTCCTCCTCCTCCTCCTCCTCCTGACGGACCTCATTATACCTTAGGTTCACCACAGAGGGCTCTCCAACTCCCCCTGCCTTGCCCACCTCTGCATTCCCTGCTTCACCTACCCCTGTTCCTGCTCCTGCTTCTCCCGTTCCTGCCTCTCCCTACCCTACCTCCTCCCCCTTCCCCGCTGCCACCACCAACACCCAATATGCGACAAAAGCAAAAACTATCTTAAACATTTTAACAGGTTATTGAACCTATATATGTAAAATTTTTGGTGTGGGTGCGTGAATTTAAGAAAAAATAGGGGCAAAAGGAGACAGAGATGGTTGGATGAGGTTTGTACAGAGAAGCATATAAGAGTTTAACAAAGGGAGGGAATGGATATACTGTAGGTAGGATGATGAAAAGGGTATATGCGTGGGTTTAACATATGGTGGATGAATGTGTGAGGAAGAGAGGTTTGGAAGTCGGTGAGGCTAGGGAACTGACAAGAGATCGAGCTGGCTGGATGAATGTTGTGAAAAGAAGTGCATGATCAGGGATTTGGCACCCCTTTTTAACGTGGCAGCGTCTGGACTGACTCTGTCGGATACGTTTACGTGAAGCTACAAAACGTGGTGAATGTTTTTGGCGTATCCGATAGAGCTAGGATTCCGGGGGTTTGAATGATGAATAAGTGGAAGCATGGCCCATTGGATTGGGGTAATTTGGGTTGTCTGGACATTGCTATTCCTCACCCTGCCTTAGGATGGGAAAGGAGGTCCGGATGATGATGAATTAACATACGCAGAGATGGGATATACATAGGGTGGTGAAAAGAGGTGTATGTGTGGGTTTATTCAATCAACCATCCATCATCCAATCCTGTGTTGCCCCATGAGGAACGTAGTAGCCTGGGACTGGGCAAGTTGGTCCTGACATTTTAGATGAGAGCGACCAGCCTCACTCATCCCTGAGTGGCATTACGTGAGCAATAAACACAAACCATCCCTTGGATATGAACCTGCACAGGCTAAATCCGATTGGAGCGCCTTAATTACCCATTAAGCAACCAGGCGCCATAATTTGGTTATATGGTTACCACCCAGCGTAGTAAATGGTTTCCTGTTGTACAGGAAACCAGTTGGCTTGTCACTCACTGTAGAGTCACCCATAGGCAGAAGGAAGAGGAAAGAATGAAGGAAAGAAAGACAGAAGAGGAAGTGTAAAGTCACCCGTAGGAAGAAGGAAGAGGAAAGAATGAAAAGAAAGACAGAAAAGTAAGGAAGGAAGAGAGGAAAGGGTAGACACCCAAAGCAGCAATACATCAAGTGAGTGGATGGTGAGCGCCCCCACCCAACATAAGAATAATGTAGACAGGGTGGCAAAAAGGGTATGTATGGGGGTTTATCAGAGAGAATGGATGGAGATATGGTGGAAAATGGGTCTATGTGAGGATTTAACATATGGATAGGATGTATGCAGATAGGTTGGTGAAAAGGATATACTGTATCTGAGGGTTTAACCTAAGAATGGATATAGAGAGGGTGGTGAACACATTACGAGAAAGATCAACATACAGAGGGGAATGGATGAAGATAAGGTGATGAAAAGGGTTTTCGTGAGTGAGACTAAAGGTGAGAGGAGGCGTGGTAGGCCAAGAAGGAGACTAGATATGGCTAATGAACGTGGTGTAAGAAAGCTACATATGGAAGTGAATGAGTCTAGAAAACTGACAGAGGATCGAGCTGACTGGATAAGGTAAGTACGGAAATGCACATAAGAAGAGTCTGACAGTCTTTTCTTAACCTGACAGTCAATGAAATTATCTGTAAGGTGTTTGCTACTCGATTCTCTCATATATATATATATATATATATATATATATATATATATATATATATATATATATATATATATATATATATATATATATATATATATATATTGTTACGGAACAGAGACAAAAATCACTACTGTCCTGCAAAGTTCCAGGTTCAAAACAAAAGAGTTAGGTAAAATTACAAGTTAAAGTTTAATGCTCAAACTAACAACTAAACATTCAGGACTCATAGGGATAATGTAATGGCAAAAAACAGGTTAAATATATGGTTAACTGCAATAGCCTCTATTAAATGGAAATTAGCAAGAGTAAATTTATCTAAGTCAGCCCTGATAAAATGAGAAAACCGGATAATGCTCAGTTAATGCAAGACATATTATTACAGATACAAAATATTATTAACAATGGCTGACATCAAAACTCCACATGAATCACAAAAACCTTACCAGACCTACGAATTAACACCTTATGCTATACAGTACAAGAAAAAATGTAATAACACTTGTACTCAAATTACACAGCAGCTAGATGGTTGGAGACATCCTGAGCACTCACAAAAATAATAACAACTGTACAGGGGAGGACAGAGATGTGAACAAAATGAGGAGTAGATCTAAGTGGCAATTAATGCAGAGACTGAGCTCATTATATAGGGGCCGGCAGAGCTTGATACAACTTGTAAGAAGGACGCGCAAATGAAGCCACAAGGGACAAAGAGTTGACACTCCTGCTCTGAACAACAGAAAGAACGACTTACTCTACTATAAGGGGGGGAAGGGGGGAGTGAGGTAGAACACGCACTATGGAAGCCACGAGGCGAATCGCGATCAAACATGCAGCATACTGTACGTTAGAATTATGCAAAGGATGATGAAATCATAGGCTATGTAACAATATATTTATATATATATATATATATATATATATATATATATATATATATATATATTAATATATATATATTAAGGTTATGAGAAAAAATTATTTGCTCTAATTTTGAAAACCCTGCTATGCATTTGCCTTAAAAAAGTCTCCCCACAGAAACATTTTCCATTGGGCAAAATTTGTGCATTTTTTACAATTTGTGCTGTTCAGTCAAGACCAATATATTTCTACTATATTTGTGTTTGCAGGGTACCTAGTGTTAATTGAGACGGCAATACCATGGCATACTTCAGATCAAGTAATTCTGTCATGAAGAACACGCTGAAATGGGGTGCAAACCTACCAAAGTCAGATTATACGAAGCTGCGTAATCTACCCAGGATAGGAAGTTTGACTATATCAGAGTGCCTTCAAAATGTGTTATATTGGGAAAGTACCATGTGTTATTAGAAGAGGATAAATTGAAGAAAAGCAGCTAATATATGGAGAACTATTCCAGTTATGGCAAAAGTTTAGTTTTCCTACCCTGAGTCAACAAGTGATTAAAGCACTGCTGAACAAACTGATCAGCGAATATGAAAGCCACCAAAGACGACCAAGAGAAGTGTTTCAAAACGAGTTGAAAAATCTTTTTGGCATAACCAAAGTTGATGGGGAGTGGCTTTGATGGGAAGATAGGAAACTGTATCATAAACAAGTTACATCTGGTGGAAAAGTCGATACACTACACATAAACTTGCAGCATTATCCACAATCCATTAAAAAAAAAAAAAAAAAAAAAAAAAAAGGCGAAAACACTGTGAAACAAGTGATGCTCCAATAACACAGCAAATTGGTACATCATATGAGATTGAAACTGAAGATGCTACCTCAAGTGTCTCCACAAGTGATACAGAGAACAGTAACAATGAAGAAGCCCCAAGTCATTCGTTGTCAACCAATAAAGCATCTAGTGTGAGCTCAACTCTCGGTAATGAAGGCATCCCTGTTTCCACACCTACACAATCTGGTGTATGATGTGGCGTTGTCAGGGCTGGAGAAAAACAGAAGGAAAAAATCAAATCGCCACTACAAGAAGAGAAAAACTGTTGTTTGCATTTTGATGGAAAAAAAAAAATATCCAATAGACAGTACTACGTAGTCAGCCTTCAAAGCAAAACTAGGAAGATCAGTTTGGGAATCATAAAATGCAGTAGTGGATCAGGTCAGCATATTTTCAGTGGCCTTTAGAAAGTTCTAGATAAACATGATGCCTGGTCAAGTATTAAAATGATCATTTGTGATACAACGGCTGTAAACACAGGACACATGAATGGTGTTGTGGTTAGGATAAAGGAGGAAATGTCTGAAAAAGGTTTGGACAAACCACAATATATTGGATGTCAGCATCATGTACTGGACAGGATCATGAAGCATGTTATGAACTTCTTTGTGACAAAGGTTTCACTAAGCCAAATTTGAGTTATAAGTTTGATGAGGAACTGACTGAAATGTATGCGGAACTACAAAGTTCTTTTGAAGCAGGTAAGAAAATGGTAACGGGTGAAAACCCGAGATGGAGAGATGACTTCAAATTCCTGTATGAATTGTGTAAAGCATTCCAATTCTACAGGGAACAAGGGGCATTTCCAGAAATCAAATGGAGGAAACGACTATCATTACATATACGCGCACCGGAATTCAGGGGCAATTTACACCCTAATCGCGTATTTTCTCCTTCCAAACTTGAGAGGCACATTGGAGATACCAACACGCTTTATTGCCTATGGATGGCAAGAGGCGTGGCTTTCTGATTAGAAATTCAAAGAAATGTCCTATGTAAACCTACTGACCAGCGATAAAGAAGTCAAGTGCCCTAGTGCACTGAAGTGCCTTGAAACCCACTGGGGCAAGGATAGATCTCTGAACATACCACGGACCAACATCATTGTTGAAAGGGCAGTAAAATGGATAGAGGAGTTGAGTGGAAAGTGCAAGAAGGACATACTTAGATGTGAAGTATGTGGCAACAAATACACTGTATTTATATAGTGTGCATCCTACGTTTTACGATTTTTGTGTTTTTTGCAAAATAATTTGACTTGGTGTGGGGGATCTTTTGATGGAATTAAGCGAAATGATTAATGCATTTGTATTATGTACCAAAATGCTCATCGATTCCCGCAGCAGGCTAATTTTTTTTTTTGTCATAACACTAATATATATATATATATATATATATATATATATATATATATATATATATATATATATATATAGATAGATATATAGATATATAGATATATATATATATAGATATATAGATATATATATATATAGATATATAGATATATATATATCATTTATTTATATTAAGAGAGAGAGAGAGAGAGCTAATACAATAGTGTTAGCACAGGCCCGGTCATTTATCGAAGTCGCCTACCTTTGTACCCTCAGTTACAGTACTATAGTACAGTATGGCCTTAACACTTGTGAGTTATGAAGAAAAAGATACAGTTTTAACGAATCTGTCACAGGGTCAAAGAGCAAAGTCAAAGTTCAATCCCTGTATCTGTGTGTGAACAAAATAACTCAAACAGCTTTGATCTGATTTGGATCCAAGTTGGTGCATGAGATATGGATCACCCAAGAGGATGAGTTCTTTTCTTCACTCCCATGGCGAGGAGGGAAGGGTGACATCTGGCGCAATTGAAGGTCGAAGTTCATAACCACTGTTGTGGCAGCAGCCGTGGCTCAGTGGGTTAGAGCAAACCGCTCTGGCCAAAGGGTCGGAGGTTCGAGTCCACCCAAGGGTAACTGGTGGACTTCAGGAAGGGCATCCGGTCATGAAGTGCTACACGCTCCAAACCTAAGTCCTCTATCCAGGGGCAACGCCTTCGCCCTTACATAGAAGGGGACGCGACATAAAACTTAAAATCGAAAGAAAGGGACGCGGGATAAAACTTTAAAAAAAAAAAAAAAACGAATGTGCAGACTTATGCTTGTGAGGTGGGGTCAGGATTCCAGGGGCTTGAATGACGTGTGAATGACTATGTGGCCCACTTCACTGAATGTCCTGTGGATAGTTCCTCCACTTTCTTTTATTGTCTTTATTTCTGAATCCTACTTCATCCCATCTTTAGGTGGGAAAAGGGTTCATAATGATGATGATGATGATGATGTTGATGATGATGATGATGATGATGATGATGATGATGATGATGATGATGAAAACTGGAGAGAGAGAGAGAGAGAGAGAGAGAGAGAGAGAGAGACTGTCATTTGCTTGTAGGGGTAGAGGTAAACAGACAGAAATGATGAACCTTTATTTTTTTATGCGAGGAAGAAGGAACCAAAGGCCATGAGCCCGCAATAAGAGTTCCCTCCAAGAGAAAAACAAAATACAAGAGAGAGCCAAATTCAAGATCCATTCATTTCGAGATGCCTGGACACACCGCGTTTGAAAGACTGGAGATCATAGGCAGCAGGAAATACAGACAGAGGGAGACAGTTCCAGAGTTGACCTGTTGCATAAATGAAGGACTGGGAGTAACGGTTAACTCATGCATTAGAGAGTTGGACAGAAAAGGGATGAGAGTTTGCTGCTATACGGGTGCTATGCGCCCGTCATAGAGGTGGAGGAAATCATGCAGACAGTTCAGAGGAGCAGTGGCCATTAAAGTAGCGATAGAAAAGAGATAAAGATGTAACAGTGCGGCGAAGAGACAGAGGTTGAAGGGAGTCAGTAAGAGGAGGAGAGTTAATGAGACGAAAAGCCTTCGACTCCACCCTAATGAGAAGAGCTGTATGTGGGGAGCCTCCCCACACATGAGATTTGTACTCCACACAGGGGCGGATAAAATCCCTGTATAGAGTCAACAATTGTGCAGGGGTAAAGAAAGGATGGAGTCGGTTTAGCACACCCAATCTCTTGGAAGCAGATTTTACAAGAGATGTAATATGATCTTTCCAAGAGAAGTCCCGAGTAAATGAAACCCCAAGCATGTTCAAGGATGATGCAGGATTAAGCTGAATATTATTAAAAATTAGTGGGTATACCTGTGGAAGATTATGACGGGTTGATAGGTGTAAGAACTGAGTCTTAGATGCATTAAAAACAACAAGATTATTTTTACCCCAGTCAGAGATACGAGCCAAGTCAGACAATAGGTGTGCCATAGCCTCATCCCTTGTTTGTTGAAGTAACTGCTGAGATGGGCGTTGCAGGAACTGAATGGAAAGGTGAAGGGTGGAGTCATCAGCGTATGAGTGGATAGGGTTAGATGTACAGCTTAGAAGGTCATTGATGAATAAAAGGAAGAGAGTTGGTGATAGGACAGAGCCCTGAGGAACACCACTGTTCATAGATCTAGGACAAGAATGATGGCCGTCTACAACAGCGTCTATAGAACGACCAGAAAGGAAGCTAGCGATGAAGGATCAGATAGAAAGATAGAAACTGTAAGAGGGCAGTTTGGAATTTAAAGATTTATGCCAGACTCGATCGAAAGCCTTTGAGATGTCAAGTGCAATGGCAAAGCTTTTGCCAAAGTCCCGAAAGGAGGATGACCAGGAGTCTGAAAGGTAGGTGAGAAGATCGCCAGTGGAGCGTCCCTGACGGAACCCGTACTGACGATCAGAAAGAACGTTGTGATAGGAAAGATGCCTTAAAATTTTTCTATTGAGAATTGACTCAAAAACTTTTGAAATACAGGACGTTAAAGCAATTGGACGATAGTTGGAGGGTTGGGAGTGGTCACCCTTCTTTGGGACTGGCTGAATGAGAGCAAACTTCCAGCAAGAAGGAAAGGTACAAGTTGACAGACAAAGGTGAAAGAGTTTGCCTAGGCAGGGTGTAAGCACAGAAGCACAGTTCTTGAGAACAACAGGAGGGACTCCATCAGGCCCATATGCCTTGTTAATATTGAGGCCAGTGATGGCAGAAAATACATCAACTGAAGAAATTTTAATGTCAGCCATGAGGAAGTCAGAGGCGGGAAGTGATGGAGGAACAGCACCGGAATCTTCTAAGGTGGAATTGGAGGAGAAAGTCTGTGCGAAGAGATCTGCTTTATCAGTAGAAGAAATAGCTACAGAACCATCAGAGTAGAAAAGGGGAGGGAAGGATGATGAAGTAAAGTTGTTAGAAAGGTTTTTGGCAAAGTGCCAGAAGGAGCAGGAAGAATTCGAGTTGGAGAGTTGAGAGCATTTAGTATGGATGTATATATTTTTAGCAGAGCGAAGAACAGACTTAGCACGATTCCGGGCAGAAAGGTAAAGATGATGTAATTCAGGGGTGGGTTGGCTCTGGTACCTTTTGTAGGCCCTCTCCTTGTTGCGGACAGCATTAGAACAAGCGTGATTAAACCAAGGCTTTCTTGCGTTAGTCAAAGGATATTAGAAAGGAATGTATGCTTCCATGCCCGAGAGAATAACCTCCATAATGCACAAGCCACACTCAGATGGCTCCCAGCCATGGAAGGAATAATCATTCCAGGGAAAATCAAAGAAGTACTGCCTGAGGGCCTCCCAATACGCGGCTCCAAAATGCCACAGGCGACGTTTCCCTGGAGGGTCCACAGCCGTACTGGAGTGATAGACAGGCCGTGCCGGAGTGACAGGTTAAGGTGATAAAGTTGTGATCGGAGGAGCCCAACGGAGAGAAAAGATTAACAGTGTAAGCAGAAGGATTAGTTGTAAGGAAGAGGTCAAGTATGTTGGAGCTCTCTCCAAGGCAGTCTGGGATACTGGTAGGGTACTGTACAAGCTGCTCTAGGTCATTAAGTATAGAAAAGGTGTAGGCTTGTTCACCAGGTGAATCAGTGAAAGGAGAGGAGAGCCAAAGGTGGTGGTGAACATTGAAATCTCCTGGAATGGAGATTTCAGAGAAAGGAGAAATGGATAGAATGTGTTCCATCGTAGAAGTAAGATAGTCGAAGAATTTTTGATAGAATTAGGGGATAAGTAAACTGCTCAGATATATTTAGTCAGAGTATGACAGGAAAGCCGAAGTCAGAGTGTAGAGAATTCAGAAGAATAGATAAGTCGTTGCGTATATATACACAACAGCCACCTTTGGCTTAGAAATGAGTATAGAGAAAGTAGGAGGATACAGAAAAGGGTTTGCTGTCAGTTGCCTCAGACAGCTGAGTCTCAGTTAGAAAAAGAAGGTGAGGTTTAGAGGAGGAGAGGTGGTGCTCAACAGAGCGAAAGTTAGAGTAAAGGCCGCAAATGTTGCAGAAATGAAGAAGAGAGTCAGACAGTGGTTCCAGGCACCTCGAGTCGTCACCGGGAGAGGGGCGGAAGGTGGGGGCATTTATGGTCCCCCCCCCCCCTGGGGACTCCGAGGCTGGGTGATAAGATGGCATGATTTTTTTTGAATTTTGGAAAAGAAAGTGTAGTGTGTACTGTGCATGTAGTTTGATGTAGATAGAGAAATTTGTGTTGGAGAGCATGCTGGCCTACTCTCTGTGTTACTGAGACATTGAAAAGATTCAGCAAAGGGGGATGGTCAGGAACTAGTCCTGAGGACTGATGAAACGGGAGCTCTAGCATTCCCTGTCATCGATTTCCATCCACCTCGGGAGTACTGCCCTGCTCGACTGGTGCTACAGTCTACTCCTGTTTGTTGTTATTGCTTGTTTATTGTTGTTGCTGTTGGTGGCGGTGATGTTTGTATGGATGGTGATGTTGTTGTGGTTGTTTTTGCTTTTGCTGTTTTTTTGTAACTTGTGATGATCTGTTGAAGTAGTTGTTGCTGGTGATGTTGCACTTGTTTTTGTTGCTAGTGATGATATGTTGAAGTAGTTGTTGTTGGTGATGTTGCAGTTGTTGTTTTTGTTGCTAGTGATGATATGTTGAAGTAGTTGTTGTTGTTTTTTTTGGAAGTGATAATCTGTTGAAGTAGTAGTTGTTGGTGGTGATGTTGCTGTTGTTGTTTTTGTTGTAGATATAGGGTGTTGTTTTTCTTGTAGAATAAGTTGTTTTTAATGTCGGTGATGATATTGTTGCAGGTGTTTTTGTTACTGTTGTGATTATTTTTCTTGTTGGTGATGTTGCTCTGGTTTTGTTATTGATATAAGTTGTTTTTAATGTTGGTGATGGTGTTGTTGTAGTTGTTTTTGTTGTTGCTGTGGTTGTGTTTTTGTTGTTGGCGATGCTGCTGTTGTTACTGATGGTGATGTTGTTGGAATTACTCTTGTTGATGTTGATGTAGCTGTGTTCATGTTTAATGATGCTGCTGATGATGTTTCTATTTCTGTTGATGTTATGTTAGTTACTTGTTGTTGGTTATAGCTGTTGTTCTTGTTGTCGTTGTTGTTGGTGGTGGTGAACTGCATAAATCTGGCCACTTGAGACAAACAGTCCAAGAGAGCAATTGTCGTGGTGTGAGAGTCAGGTGGAGGTAAATACACTCTGGCCACTTTAACTTGGCCGAGAACTGCAACCAACCCATCTTGACTCCTGAGCTGTGACCAGAGATTCACACTAGAATATACCGCTAGTCACGAAGTGCTACGAGAAATGAGGAGGAAAAGGACAAAAATGTATGACAAGTAGACGAATTGCAGTGTGTTGTGAGTTTTTTTTTTTTTTTTATGCGAGGAAGAAGGAACCAAAGGCCATGAACCCGCAGTAACAGTTCCCTCCAAGAGAAAAACAAAATACAATAGAAAGCCAAATTCAAGTTGCAGATAAAGGTAAATGGACTCTGGTCGTTTTAGAGATTTCAATCCCAAGACGTATTTTTCATTCAGTCTTTTCAGTTCAATGACGTATTATTGATTCAACCTTTTCAGTTCAGTTACTTATTATTGATTCAACCTTTTCAGTTCAATGACATTTTTCATTCAACCTTTTCAGTTCAATGACATTTTTCATTCAACCTTTTCAGTTCAATGACGTATTTTTCATTCAACCTTTTCAGTTCAATGACGTATTTTTCATTCAACCTTTTCAGTTCAATGACGTATTTTTGATTCAACCTTTTCAGTTCAATGACGTATTTTTCATTCAACCTTTTCAGTTCGATAACGTACTCAGTTCGACGTATTTTTCATTTAACTACTTAATTCCATGACGTATTTTTCGTTCAGTTCCTTCAGTTCCATGGCATATTTTTCATTAAACCACTTCAGTCCGATGACGCATTTTTCATTAAACCTATTCAATCCGATTACTTTTTTCATTGAACCCTTTCAGTCCGTTGTCGTACTTTTCATCTCACTCAACTGCAGATGGGATATCTAGTGGTGACATGATTAATGAAGGCAGTATTTAACCCAGTCAATTCGAAAAGTCCTCCTTAGTGAAAAAAAAATAAAAAAGTCAGCAGAAGGGAAGGGTAAAAAAAAAGAAAAAATAAATAAAATCATACGCACGTCCCAGAAGTGAGTAGGTTAACTTGGCCCAAAACTGCCACACTCACAGCTTGAATGCTGAGTGGTAACAAATGAACTAGAATGTAACACTAGTCACGGTGCAATGCTAAAAATGGTGTAGAGCCATAAACTAGCATGGAATAGACTGTAGCACCAGTCGAGCAGGGGCAGTCGTCCCAAGGTGGATGGAAAGCTGATGACAGGGAGAGCTGGAGCTCCCGTTTCATCAGCCCTCGGGACTAGTTCCTGACCATCCCTCTTTGATGAATATTTTCGGTGTCTCAGTAACTCGGAGAGTAGGCCAGCATGCTCACCAGTACAAGTTTCTCTAACTATCAACACCAAACTACATGTACATTACACACTACATTTCCTTTCCAAAATTAAACATGAAAAATGGTGTCTAATAACCAAGACTCGGAGGCCCCAGGTGGGGGAAACATAAATGCCCCCACCATCCGCCCCTCTCCCGGTGACGACTCAACGAGCTGCCTGGAACCACTGTCTGACTCATTTCTTCTTCATTCCTGCAACATTTGCGGCCTTTCCTCTAACTTTCCCTGTTGAGCACCACCCCTCCTCCTCTAAACCTCACTTCCTCTTCTTAATTGAGACTCAGCAGTCTGAGGCAACTGATAGCATACCCTTTTCCGTATCCTCGTACTTTCAAAGCCAAAGGTGGCTGTTGTGCATGTATACACAACGACGTATCTCGTGTTCCTGAACTTGATTCTTCTGAATTCTCTACTCTCTGACTTCGGCTTGCCTGTTACTCTCAGACTAAATATACCTGTGCTGTTTATTTATCCCCTAATTCTACTGACTTTGAAAACTTCTTCAACTATCTTACTTCTACTATAGAACACATCCAATCCATTTCTCCTTTCTCGGAAATCTCCATTCTAAGAGATTTCAATGTTCATCACCACCTTTGGCTCTCCTTTCACTGATCCACTTGGTGAACAAGCCTACATCTTCTCTATTATTAATGACCTAGTGCACCTTGTACAGCGCCTTACCCACATCCCTGACAGCCTTGGAGAGAGCTCCAACATACTTGACCTCTTCCTTACAACCAATCCTTCTGCTTACACTGTTAATCTTTCCTCTCTGTTGGGTTCCTCCAATCATAACCTTATCACCTTAACCGTTCTATCGCTCCGGTACAGCCTGTGGACCCTCCAAAGAAACATCGATTGTGGCACTTTGGAGCTGCGGATTGGGAGGCCCTCAGGCAGTACTTCTTTGATTTTCCCTGGAATGATTATTGCTTCCACGGCCAGGAGCTATCTGAGTGTACATTGAGCATTACAGTGGTTATTCTCTCGGGCATGGAAGCATACATTCCTTTCTAATATCCACTGACTAATGCAAGAAAGCCTTGGTTTAATTGCGCTTGTTCTAATGCTCTCCACAACAAGGAGAGGGCCTACAAAAGGTACAGGAGCGAACCCACCCCTGAATCACATCTTTTTTATGTTTCTGCCCGGAATCTTGCTAAGTCTGTTCTTTGCTCTACTAAAAATAATTTCATCCATACTAAATGCTCTCAAATCTCCAACTTAAATTGTTCCCGCTCCTTCTGGCACCTTGCCAAAAACCTCTCTAACAAGTTTACCTCATCATCCTTCCCTCCTCTTTTCTACTCTGATTTCTCTGTAGCTATATCTTCTACTGTTTGAGAAGAAAGATATTTATAAGTATACATGGGTGAGACAGGAAGGTTGAAGGATTGTTAATAGAGCATTGATGGACTATGTGGTTGTGTCCAGGAATGTAATAGGAAGTCTGTTAGATGTGAGAGTTCTGAGAGGGAAGGGTGGAGGTATGTCTGACCACTACCTGGTGGAGGGAAAGTTAAGAGTAGGTAAGAGATGGGTGAGAGCTACGAGGGTTAGGTGTGGCAGAGGCGTTTTGAAAGTGAGTGAGTTGGATAAAAAAGAGAAAATGATAGAGCATCAAGAGGAATTGAAAGATGAGTGGAACGCAGTGAAAGATCAGGAAAATGGCAGATTGGAGGAGGAATGGCAGATGTTTAAGAGTGCTGTGGTGGGGCATGCGGAAAAGGTGTGTGGTGTGAGACGTGCGGGTGGTGGTGTAAGAAAAGGAAGTGAATGGTGGTGTGAGGAAGTGAGTATGGCTGTGGCTGAGAAGAGATGTCCATATGAAGTGTGGCTACAGAGAAAGAATGAGGTATCATACGAGATATATAAGGAAAAGAGGAATAGGGCAAGAAGGGCTGTGCATGATGCTAAAATGGCAGCAGATGAGGGATGGGGTAGGCGGCTGACTGAGAATTTTCAACAGAATAAGAAAATGTTCTGGAAGGAGGTGAAAAGGGTGCAAAAGGGAGAGTCTGGGAAGGAAGAGCGAGTAAAAGCAGAGGATGGAAGGATGTTAACTGAGATGGATGCAGTAAGGAAGAGATGGGCAGAGTATTTTGAAAGATTGTTAAATATAGAGGAGGAAAGGGTGGCTGAGATTGTGGCGGATGGAAGGGTGCAAGGAATAAACGTGTTGAGAGAGTTGAATGATTCTTTGATCACAAAGGAGGAAGTGCAGGTGGCAGTAAAGGAGATGAAAACAGGGAAAGCTATAAGTATGGATGGGTGTGCTGTGGAATGCCTGAAGGGTGGTGGAGCGACTATTGCTGATTGGTTAGTAAGACTGTTGAATGTGTGCTTTGTGAATGGTATGGTGCCAATTAAAGACTTCACCAGATCCTGTTTCAGAAATCTGACATTAGGTTTGCAACCGTCCCCCAGCTCTGATGCGGGGTAAGCACTGGAAAAGTAGCCAGTGTTGCTTTTTAATTTTGACATAAAGTAAAACACCTCAAAACATATTTTACTCATCAAATTACTCAGATGGCATGATATGCTACAAAGAAATTACAATATGGGAGCCCTTTGATTATATATAATGTATTATAAGTGTCATTTTGTAAACTCCACTTTCGTTAGTTTACCCATCTCTGTAAGCATAACATAGAGACAAAACCTAGGCAATTTTACTAGAACCATCCATAAAGCAAGATAACAGTGATTAAAATATTTATCATTCATTAGTATCCACAAAAGAAAATAGATGTTTCATTCATTCATTCATTGCCAGACGCCATGTATCCCAGACGGGATGGCCAAGGGCTTAGAGTTAATTGTTTTACAGGGAGGGGCACTAATCCTCCACCAACCCCACTTGACATGTAGGGATGCCAACAGCATCTGGTGTTCCCAGGCGGTCACCCATCCAAGTACTAACCAGACCCAACGTTGAAAATAGATGTGTAGCCGCATATTTAGCAACACCTTTTGATATGCCGCCCTGCCTGACTTATGACTTTTCCTAACAATACGGACCTGTTGGACTTCTTGGTCATCTTAGTAACCAAAGTCTAACATAAATAATTTTTTAAATGTTTCCCTGGCTCCATTGCACAGTTTAGTATGTTTAAACTTCAACTCCTCATACTCTGTTATTATTATAGCGTCGTATCACACTGCCATTTCTTTGGATTAATATAGCTGACTCACCAACTAAGCAATCGTTCAGTACATTATTTTCAGAGGAACTGCTTACTACTTTAAAGCATGCTAAAACACACACATCAGAAGTCCTGAAGGTAATCTCCGTTTACAAACTGCACACGATTAAGTCAAATATATGTAAATAGACAGCACACTATTTTAGTCCCCAAGCTAAGATTCTCTGAAAGCCTGGTTATTCTTTCTTTACAGGTATATATATATATATATATATATATATATATATATATATATATATATATGCGCTTGGTTGAATAGGAAAAAATATTCCTATAAATAGCAGTATTATTATAAACTTAGTATTAGGTACAATTTCACAGGTCTTTAAAACCCACCAAAAATATTTAATCGAGGCTGGGCGACTCTAGACCACCTGGTGGCAGACTGCTGAAACAGGTTTGGTGAAGCCTCTGATTGACCGGGCAAGTGCTTCTGTGGTCCCGTTGTATAAAGGCAAAGGTGAAAAGTTTGAATGTTCTAGCTTTAGGGGTATAAGTCTGTTGAGTATTGTAGGTAAGGTGTATGACAGAGTGTTAATTAAGAGAGTTAGACAGGATACAGAGGGAGTGATCGGTGATGAGCAGTGCGGCTCTATGAAAGGGATAGGATGCGTGGATCAGGTGTTTGCTGTGAGAAAAGTGTGTCAAAAGTATTTGGCGAAAGGCTTGGATGTGTTCTGGGCATTCATGGATTTAGAGAAAGCGTACGATAGAATTGATAGGGAAGCTTTGTGGACTGTTTTAAGATTGTATGGACTTGATGGTAGGTTACTAAAAGGGGTTAAAAGTTTTTATGTAAATAGTAGAGCGTGTGTATGAGTGGGAAATACTGTGAGTGATTGGTTTCCCGTGAAAGTGGGGCTGCAGTAGGGATGTGTGATGTCGCCTTGGTTGTTTAATATTTACACTATATGGATGGTGTTGTAAGGGAGGTGAATGCAAGAGTTTTAGGTGGAGGTCTGAGTCTGGTGAATGTTGATGGTAGAGAGTGGAATCTGAAGCAGCTGCTGTTTGCAGATGATACTGCACTGGTGGCTGATTTAGAGGAGAGATTGAGAAAGTTGGTAGAGGAGTTTGGAAGGGTGTGTGAAAGGAGGAAACTGAAAGTAAATGAGAATATGAGTAAAGTGATGAAGTATACTAGGTCGGTAGATGGTAGGGTGATGAACATAGTTTTGAATGGCGAGTTGCTTGAGGAGGTTGAGTGTTTTAAGTATTTAGGGTCATATGTTGCTGTGGATGGAAGAATAAATGCAGAAGTGAAGTTTAGAATGAATGAAGTAGGAAAGGTGCCGGGAGGAATGAAAAAAGGTGTTTAGATGTCGTTCGCTTAGAATGGATGTAAAGAGAAGGTTGTATGAGGGTGTTGTGGTACCGACTGCATTATATGGGGCTGAAACATGGAATATGGGTGTAGCAGAGAGGAAAAGTTGGAATGTAATGGAGATGAGGTGTTTGAAGAGTATGTGTGGAGTGACACGTATGGATCGAGTGAGAAATTATTAAGTGCAAAGGAGAACTGGAGTTGTTCGGGAGATGGCTGATCGAGTTGAGCAGAGGGTGTTGCGATGGTCTGAGCATAAGGAGAGAATGGATAATGAGCAATTGGTGATAAAGATAACTAGATCTGATGTGAGAGATGTAAAGCTGAGAGGGAGGCCAGAATAGGATGGATGGACAGTGTGAATAGAGCGTTGGATGCGACAGGGATGTCTGTTGAGCAAGGAAGAGTGGCTGTGCGTGACAAAAATAAATGGAGAGAAATTGTGAATGAATAAATGATGACGCAGCCCTGGGGGGATATTCCCCCGCATTTGGTCTGACCAGCTAATCAGGTCAGGTGCTGGTAAGGGGATGGGTCTATTATGATGTGGAAGGGGTAAACCAGCTCTGCTGTCGGGCCCTGCTGCGGATGTCACTGATTGCACTGCACAGTTGACCCTCGTGCGGTGTGGTGTGGTGAGGCTCTGTCCCTTCTCCCCTTTGGGACTAAGATGCGAATTAATGTGTTTGAATGGATGAGTAAATGGGGAGTGTGTCGTCTTGTCTCAGCTACCTCCCTTTCCTTGGGGGAAGCAGCCTAGGTATATAGATAGATAGATAGATAAAGCAGATCTCTTCACTCTGACTTTCTCCTCCAGTTCCACCTTAGACGATTCTGGTGCTGTTCCTCCATCACTTCCCCCCTCTGACTTCCTCGTGGCTGACATTAAAAATTTCTTCAGCTGATGAATTTTCTGCCATCAATGGCCTGAACACTAACTAAGCGTATGGGCCTGATGGGGTCCCTCCTGTTGTTCTCGAGAACTGTCGTGAATGTGGTGGGGAGGGTGTTTGTTGTTTGCACAATGTGTCTGTGTGTATGCTGGGAGAAGTGCCTTGTCGGTGTGGTGGGAGAGGAGACGCCCAGGAATTGGTTGTGGTTGTGTGACGTCATGGACATTGTGAATGGCATGGCTCGTTCCGAAGTCAGATTATTGTTATGGACGTGCTGGAGTTGCAATGGTGCTAGTGCAGACAGTTGGAGTATGGGACAATGTGTAGGGAGAGAGTGGGTGACGAACAGGAGACTGGTGAGTTTGGTGTGCTTGGGGGTGGGGGTTAGAGATGTGGGTTTTTGTTACCACAAACTAATAAGTTTCACCTTTTATTGTGTGTAGCATTAACCTCTGCAGGTTATTTTCTGGCATATGACATCTAGCTACTCTTTTCACACCTTGCAAACCGCTAATGTCTTTATACCATGATTCCCTTGCTCCTGAGATGCCGCTATGCGTCGTGCTGTCAAAATAAACAAACAGTAAATCTGTAATTGTTTTACAGGCATTTCTTGAGAATTCTGCGGTCGTGTAGTTGTCCTCCATTATTTCACATGAGTAATACAATTCCGTAGCACATCAGTCTGTACCTTAGTTGTTCCTTGTGCTTTGATTTAAAATATCAAAAACCTCCCTGTCACACCTGTCGGTAATAGGATGGGATGTCACATAGCCGATGTTTAATACAGTAACGTGAGGCAGAAGTTGCACGACTTTAGTCCCTGACCCTGTTATATTTACATTTCATCCATTGTGATTTACACAATATAACACTCACAAATGCTGTACTGTAGTGTTCCTGTTCACTAAACGCTTAACCTTCATGCATGTTGAAACGGTCATAGACGGTCGGACAGACAGACAGACGGACACGCACATACCACACCGATGCCATTTATTATTGACTGACAGCAAAGACACAGAAGCGACCATATTAACCCATGCGTAAGTACTGTATAATGCATAATGATGAGCCTTTATGTGCGGATTATTATTGAATGCATAGACGCCAGCCTCTGAAACGTTTAACCCCATATGCCTGAGGTATTATTTTAACTAAATGCAGTCTTGTGGTGCAAGCCACAAGAAAATGTCACAAAATTCAATATCAGTTAATCAATATCAGCTACAATCTAGCATAAACCTCTTTGGGGGAGTGTGGTCACTGAATGGGGGAGTGGTTTAATCCGTGTTTCCGATTTGAAAGACACATTGAACTCTCAAACTGCACAATCTGATTATAATCCATTTATGACAGGCATGTGCATGAGTATAGCTCTGTGGTATATATACCTGCTTTGCTCCTCAGGACACGTTAATATACACTTGTTTTTTTTATTCGTGAGTGTGTACCGTAATGCGAGACTTCGCATGCTTGTCTCTTGCATCTCGGAGACTTTTCAACCAATGGCATCCAGAGGTTTTAGGTTTGGGTGGTAAGTGCGACTGCATGTCAGGAATTTGATTACCCTCACTCCCGTTTCTGACCCCCCAACCGATTGAGCACGAAATTGTTTTGTCATACGTTACACGCATTTTGAACCGAATATTTACTCTGCCTAGCACCAAACAATTGTCTTTAGCCAATGAAAGACCTAAGTGAAATATAGGTTTAAAAGAACTTCGTTACTGATTCTGAACTACAACGATAAACCAACATAATTGCATGTATTCCCCGTATGTTATGAATGGTAGGAATAGAACATTACATTACATATAAAGGGAACAGTTAACATTATCCACCTCCTCATCATGGTATGCCCATTATTAGCTCCTGGGGAAAACGTAACCTATCCTAACATTACGTTCCCCCGCACTCTCCACGTTTTTTGAGTTTCCTCAACTGAGTGACCAGTACACCTATCTTCCTAAGTTTCATAACATTACTACATGGATGTGACCTTTATTACCCACTATTGTCATATCGACTTATCAGGACAATCGGATTATATAATGCTGTATTCGTTGCCTCTCGTGACAATAATGCAATAACCAAACTTTGACAAATCAATGATGACAGTAATTTACCGTATTTAGTGTAGTAATCACTTGTGGTTCATCTTGATACATGTTCTCAATACAGACGGTTACCATAGTTGTCATAATTTGCACATACCATATATTGTGTGATCACATGTTTTACGGTATATCTTTAGGACCAGTATACTTTTTATATTAGCAACCTGTCATGTCAAAAACTGTTTTTGTAACAACTGAAGTAGTTCAGTTGCATCATTACTGTTACAATCCAGATTTAGGCAGAGTATGATTTTATGGAATATCCCATAGATACTGATGCATGCTTTCTCCGCAGCATACCTGACACGCGCCAGCCACCCAGATGTTATCACCACCCGCGGCAGGATTGTCGGGATGTGGGAGCGAGGCACACCAGCATCTGTTATTGCACGAGAACTGGGACTGTGCCATAAAACAGTCTACCGTTGGGTAAGGCGATGGCAGAAAGAGCAATCACTTAAAACTAGACCTTAGAGTGGCAGACCGCGAGTTACAACTCAAGAGCAGGATAACCAGATCACACAAGCAATACGGGAACGATCAAAAATATCGGCTGTGCGCTTAACTGCCCAGCTATATCTAGGCTGCCATCCTAACATAGCATGACTACGCCATTATGAAAACGCACAATGTCGGGTTCCTACCATAAAAGGGGAGTTGATCCGTGCACACAAAAAAACTAGACTAGCTTTTGCACTACAACATATGCCAATGACAGCTGAGTATTGGTAGACGGTCGCCTTCTCTGATGAAGCATCGTACTCAATAGTACCGGCTAAGGAGAGACACTGTTGGAGGCCTCAATACGAGATGCGTGGAGGAACACCTTCAAGAACGCGCTGTTAGTGGCAGAGTCAACACGGCTTTCTGGGGGTAGATGTCAGCGTATGGGACTGGGGAGTTGGTAGAGATCGACGGACGCCTCACAGCAGCTGAGTACGTTGACATTATTGGAGCATGTTCTACTATCGACAGTCCGAGCCATGGTAATTCCTGCACCCTTAACAATAAAGCTTGTGGAGGACCTGAGTCCCATTCATACCAGTCTCCTTGTCCGAAACTGGTTTGAGCAGCATCCAGAAACTGAATTAATAGACTGGCCACCCAAGGGATGCGATCTCAGTCCGATCGAGAACATTTGGGGGATGATGTCTCGCGTTGGGGATGTGGGGGAAGAACGAACGATCGACGGTACTGAGAGGAAGGCAAACGAGGTAAAGGAATCTGTCAGACGCATGCCCAACTTTTGTCACAATCTTGTTGCATCAATGCCAAGACGTTTATATGAAGTCACTGATGCTGGTGGTGGTTGGAGTTCATACTGAGTTCGTAGAACATGTGAAATATTTGTGTGGAATACCGTGGTGATGTCATATTCTGTAGTGCTGTATTTTTTTTTTTTTTAATAGAACAGAGGAAGGAAAACCAAATGAATAAAAAAAATAACCCACACACCAGATTACTGGTGTCTTCCAGTCATAAAATGTCTGTAACAGTTGGACTTGAACTGCTGTGGGTTGAATTTTGGAAGGAAACAACACTGGGAAAGCAATTTCTAGAGAGATGCAGTTTGAGGAATGAAAGAATTCTGATAGGCAGAAGTTCTGCAATATGGCTGAGTGACGTTCCAGTCATGAGCGCTGCCAGATGCTCATATTGCACGAGGGAAGGAATGAAGAGGTGGCACAATGGACGGAACTTCGTCTGAGCATTTACCATAAAAATATTTGTAAAATAATGCATGGGAGGCAACATTCCTTCTTATCTGTAGGGGAGGTAGTTTATTTATACGAGCAGAGTTATTAATAATTCCAGCAGCTTTGTTCTGAATTTTGTTTAGTTGTTTTAATGCAACCTCTCCACATCCACTCCACAAGGGTGAGCAATATTCACATAATACTAGTTATCACGTAAGTGGTTACCACGTATAAAGTGAAGGAAATCATTACTGTGGGTCGATATAGATAGAAATCATTTGTGGACTGCTGGACAATTTGTGTGTGCCAATACTGTGTGTGTGTGTGTGTGTGTGTGTGTGAATGAGTGAATGTGTGTGTGTGTGTGTGTGTGTGTGTGTGTGAATGAGTGAATGTGTGTGTGTGTGTGTGTGTGTGTGAATGAGTGAATGTGTGTGTGAATGAGTGAATTTTGTTTTTATGTGTGTGAATGAGTGTGTGTGTGAATGGGTGAGTGTGTGTGTGAATAAGTGTATGTGTGTGTGAGTGAGTGTGTGGATGAGTGAGTGTATGAGTGTGTGAGTGAATGTGTGAATGAGTGAGTATGAGTGTGTGTAAATGAGTGTGTGTAAATGAGTGTGTGAGTGAATAAGTGAGTGTATGAGTGAATGAGAAAGTGGGGTCTAAGTATTATACCTTAGTTACACTAAATTTACATAAAGGATATGTATGTAAGGCATAAATAAATTTCTTCCATGAATTGTGGGTGAATTGCATATCCTTACTGCATGTTACACATTGCTTTTAGTAAATAAGAGTATCGTTCGTATTTACCTCAGGGAATGCAGTTTGTTAACAGAGGCATTGACCATACGGCATGTAAATGTTGCCTAAATAGAATTAATATAGTATATTCTTGTCATTATACGACGCTCGCAGTGTGTTTTATCCGTCCTAGGATGAATGATGACGGAATAAATGGGGTTCAGTTTACACATAACGAGTGTCGGAAATTTAGGAATAATTCCTCCCATTTTCTATTTTAGTTGGTGATGGGCAGTCGTATTTTGGAAGTATAATGTATTATACGTAACCCAGGGTGATGGGTATATAGGATTACGTATATTTATACTATGGTTCATAATTTAGTCTTTTTCCCAGCCATGGATGGAATGTGCACATATGCATTTTTAGTTATTTGATTGGTGGATTGCCTCTGTTCTTCTCTCCAGAGGTCTAAGTTTTAGTTTCGGCTAGGCCTCGGTCAATTACGAGTCTCGAGACCTCAGTTGCTCGGGCTCTCGCCCACGCTCTCAGTCTTAATTCATTGAGTCTTAGTCTCAGATGATCTCGAGTCGAGCCGGAGGCAGTCCCAGTCATGCCTTAGTCACGGTTGGAAGCAGTCTAACCACTCTCGTGGTATTGAGAGAGAATTCGGTTGGGACAGACTGGACTGATTAATTAATTTACGACAGTGCTTCCTCCTAGATGGAAATGAACATTATCAATTCACTTTAATTTATAAATAGTGTAAATAGTAATGCTTACGTAAAAAGTACGTATTTGGTCCAGGCCGTAACTTCCAGTAATCCGCCAAGCACTAGCAACAAGCAACATCTTCAACAACTCCGACCATATGGCAACAACCTACAAGCCTCTCCATTGCTACTCTTAAGCTAAGTAACTAAATGACCCTTAGTGGCGGAAGACTGGGCGAATAATATTTCACCAGGGTTTCCAGCTTTTATTTGAGGATCCTTAAATAGATCGTTTAGTTGCTTAGTAGGGAACACAACCTACACGTCATTACGATCCAGGTGAGTCCTGGGAGTAAGACATATATCCGGACAAATTATGTAGTGTTGTAGGTATATTTTTGTCTTGTTTAGTGCAAGTGATTAGCCAGTTAAATATTTACGACACTACCGGGGGTATATTCTAAATTTTTCTAATTTTTCCCCCACAACGAGTTGACAGTTATGTTCTACTGATATTTTTTGTCTTGGCTTCTGCACTGTCTTCACAAATCATCATCTTATAGGCGATGTATATTAGTCAATGTCCAACGTCAAATGACCGAACAACTCATCACGTTCATGCTTTGAATGCATAACAATAGGTGGGGAGGGTTATATACGCAAAACAAAATGAAGCAGCCCCCCTCTCTCTCTCTCTCTCTCTCTCTCTCTCTCTCTCTCTCTCTCTACCAGTTGCTTTAACTCTTGAATGGCTTCAGATACTCCAGTGTGGAATTCCATAATATTAATTTATTTATTTTTCATAACATTTCCTGCCTCACTTCTGTCCTGTACCGTTATAGCCTACCATCCGAGTCGCCCGACAGGTCACGTGTTTATATCTCACTGCAAACATTCGTCTTTTCTGTTTCTTTCGTGTTATTTTCGTCCGATAATAATGTGGAAGAGACCCGGGACAGCTGCATGGAGGAGAGCTGAGGTGTGAGGGAGAATGAGTCGGGAAAACTACAGGTGCACTGGAAGCCACTGTCAGACACACATGAGAGACATCACAAATATTCAGTGATGAACCACTGACACAAATGCGTTCCAACCACAAACAAGGTGTAATTTGTTGGCTGTATATTCCATAAACTGAATGTGTATCGTTAACAATTACAAAACCACCGTAGCACCACCCAAATTCCTCCTCATCCCCACACGTGACATCGGCGACGCCGAGCGCCATCTTTTGACAGAAACAAGCATAGATGCGTGTTGTTTCGGGATTCACTGGTTCAGGGCCACCGGGGTTCACGAGATGCGCCTGACTTTTGGGAGTGATAGTACAGTTGGCCGCACTCTAGAGTTCCGTGAACTTCACCCATAGTCAGCGATGTGGCACCGCTGTATTTGTTTGGATCTTTGGACATGTACCGCAGCAGTATGAAGAGCTGGGATCTCGCAATAGTGAACTGGCACAGACAGTGAGTAATGGAATCTTCCTCTCAGCATCTGTGCATTGTCGAACCTATGTATCAATGAAATTGTAATGATAGGTGTTTATGGCTCGACTTCCCGTTCCTAAAACACCTAACACATAGCGGGGTCCTCTTTCGAGACCGGGGTTTAGGACAAATAAGAGAGAGGCAGGACACAAAAACTCCAGGCAATAACCTTACACGTGTATTACCCAGTCAGACAAGAGACTACAGTAGATGTTACAAACACAATATTTGGTTAATCACAAACACTTATACCTAGACAATTAGTATCTCACAGGATACTATGGGAGAATACACTAAAATAACACTCGAGGCGGAGTATGCAGAGTTAGTACAGTCCAAGGTCTCTGAGGTTGTGGAGGAGTTAGAGATGAAGCTCACTAGGGGAGGGTGTAAGGCACTGGGGTCTAATTGTGATTATGGTGGTATGAGGTGGAGTTTACTGGTAGCGTGTTCACTTTACTAAATTCTGGGAGCAAGGGACTTTTGGTTAATTATTAACCTGCCCTGTCCCGGAGACGTGAATTCACGTCCTCACATGCTGTGCACTCATATCCCGGAGACGTAAATTAACGCGGCAGCATTGCAAGATCCCTAATTTGCACAATTTTCAATTTAATTTGCACAATTTTCAATTTTCGCAAGTGATTTTTGGCACATATACACAGGACACCTTCCTCTACAAGATGCCAGACAGGGACAATGCCTTACCCAGCATGACCTCCTCCCCCCCCTGCATGTCCTTTTCTCAGCAATTCACCTGTTATCAGTGACCTGGCCAGTAAAGCCATGTCACGCCACGGTACGAAATTCAGGGCCAGATTGATTCCCCAATCGATGACAATGTGGAGGACAAACATTAGAGGGAGAAACAGTCAGAAATGATGATCAGGTAATGTGGCAAAAAAAGGTCAGGAATGGTGATGAGTTAGAGAGTGAAACAATGCTTATAATGCCTATATTACTGTTTGAAAACCAATATAATCTCGTACTACATAAAAATTCGTACCAAATAAATAAATAAATACCGTTTACGAGTGGTGTGGAATAGTTATCCTCCCATAGAACTCGTTTTTTTTCCAGCCAGCCTGATAGAAAACCCTGTAAGGTAAGGAGGCACTCCTACCTGGATTGAGTATTTTAAACCTCAGGTGAGCGATTTCTCTATGAATTTTCGATGTTTCTCACCAGAAGCGGATGTTTGAGCAAAAAAAAAAAAAAAAAAAGGTCCAAAAATGTCAGGACTGGGGCATACCACTGCCCAGAAAATGTCGGGATGGGGGGGATAATACAAACTCCACGGCTTGGGTGTTTCTCTTACTGGGATATGATGGGTATTGTGCATTGGTCTTATTCACTATCACTTTGATTCTGAATGGAGTATTCACTGTTCTGCCTTGTCACTGTTAGACCATCATCATTCCAATTTCACTTAATACACTTGGTCTGGTACCATGAATGCAGTTTATCACCCCACCACTGTTATATTACACTAGGGGCACAGTCACTGTCTCACGGGTCACTGGGCAGCGGGGAGACAAGCCGGCTCTACTTCTGCCGGAGCAGGGGCACCGCCAGGGGAGGCCGTGCTGAGAGGGCATGGGATCACGCGCAGGGGCGTCTTCTCTCACCTGGGGCTGCAGGTGGCGAAGGGGCCCGTACTTTTCGGGCTGGGGACTGGAGTGTGGCCCTCAGGACTGGGGCTGAACAATTGCCTGAACCTCTCATTCAGGTTCCTGCCTGAGATAGAGGTCTTCTGCCGTCAGGGAGTAGGGAGTTCCCGCCCGTGCGTTCTGGGGAGGGCCTGGGGTTCCCAAGGGCGGCGGCCCCCAGAGCTAGGTGGCGCCGACAGGGAGGGGCTGCAGCACCAGTCTGCATCAGGGTCCATCAGGTGGGTTTTCTCCAGGGCCAGTCGTAGGGACCAGAGGCCAGGGGAAGCTATAGGGCCTCTCCAGTACTCCTCTATTTCCTCTGCGTTGGGGGTCAGGGAACTCGTCTCACACTGGGGCAGCGGGGCTGCTCTCTGCTGCTTCCGACCGTGGGGCCCGGCTACTGGCTGTGGCTTCCCAGGGGCGTGACCACAAGGCGCCGAGGCCCGGCTACTGGCCATGGCCTGAGAGGGTGAATAACTGCCAGCAAACCCAGGGACATCTTCGAATCGGCTACCGGCCATCTGATGAAGACGGGAGCGGCTACAAGCTGACTCCTGCAGGAGGGGTGGTGAGTGGCTATAGGCCGACTCGGGGACAACACCTCCGGAGCGGCTACTGGCCGTCTGACAAAGGCGGGAGCGGCTGCAGGCTGACTCCTTCAGCAGGAATGAGGAGCAGCTACAGGCCAACTCAGGGGCAATGCCTTCGAAGCAGCTACCGGCCGTCTGACAAAGGCGGGAGCAACTACATTCTGACTCCAGCAGGAGGGGTGTGGAGCGGCTACAGGCCGACTCAGGGGCAATGCCTTTGGAGCGGCTACCAGCCGTCTGACGAAGGTGGGAGCGGCTACAGGCCAACTCCTTCAGGAGGGGGTGTGGAGCGACTACCGGCCATCTCCGGAAGGACGCCTTCTGAAAAAGGCGGGAGCAGCTACCAGCCGTCTCCGGAAGGACACCTTCTGACGAAGGCGGGAGCGGCTACTGGCCATATCCTGCTTACCCTCAGGTCGGCTACTGGCTGATTCCTTAGTGAGGGGTGGGCGGCTATTGGCAGTCCCAAGAGGGAAGACACTTTCAGAGAGGCTACTGGCTGTCTCCTGAAGAAGGTGAGAGTGACTACAGGCCGACTCCTTAGGGGCGCTGGCAGAAGCTGGACAGACAGCTCCACCCCAAGGTTGGTTGGTGGAAGCTCGCCCAGAAGGTAGTGCAGGATTCCTGCTATGGCGATGGCGGGCAGGCTACGAGTCATAGGGGTGTACAGCCCGGGCTGACTTGGGCCATTGTCGCACCGAGTCTCAGTGCGCTGCTGCTGCTCCTCCGTGGGGTCCTTGTGGGGGTGTCTGGGAATTCACGGGGGCACTATGCTGAATTCCTGGTGGAGGTGATTGGACATTCCAAGGGACACTATGCTGTATTTCACCACCGTCCGCTTGGAAAAAGTCACATCCCCGTGACTGGAGGTGATAGATGTGAGTATCGTGGGTGGTGTATGTGGGCTGGAGATTTCTGAGAAGGGCTCGCCAGGTAGTGGTGGCGATGTTTTCACCCTGCTCTGCGTCACAGGTGAATAAGAGGGTCGAGGTGGCAGTGGAGGAGTGGAGGAGGTGGAGGTGATGGTGTGGTTGGAGGAGGTGGTGCGGTCCTCAGACTCTGTAGTTTCGACCGAGGGTAGGTGCCCATACAGCCCGTCGGATCGTCATGGTCGTGGTTGTTGCCCATGGTGTGGTGTGGTGTTGAATGCTGGAGAGAGAGGGTAGGAGTCAGGTTTTGTGCCAGGGTAATGCGGCATAGGGTCTCTGGAGAGTATAGGTGACTGGGATTTGGGGCTGGTATAGCATGATAGTGTGAAGTTGTAGGGAAGCGGGTGGGGTGGGAGAGTGGGTGTATCGGGCGGGTGGCAGCCAGAGCGGGTAGTTGTAGTTTTAAGGGTCGGCGTGGGTGGCGAAGTGGGTGTGCGGGGTTGGTGTGGGCATGATGCGCATGTGGTTGGGCGCAGAGTGGTTGAAGCGGGGTGTGGGGAGTTAAGAGTGGGGGTGTGGGGGTGCGGTGAGTTGGAGGAGGCGGCAGTGGGCCAGGGTGGCTGTGGAGGTGTGTGGGCGTGGGCGGGACATGTGGCGTTGGGTGTGGGGGAGTGGGTGGCGGGTAGGGAGGGGTTGGAGGAGCAGCCAGGTGTTGGTGGTGCAGGTGAGCTGTCAGGTGAGGTGTGATGCGGCGTGGCGGCAGAAGTGGTGCGCCAGGGCGGGGTAGTTTCAGGCAGCGCTCCAGTGGTGGGTGTGGGCGAGGCGGTGGGGCTTGAGATGGGTGGTGTGTGGGGATGTGAGGGTGATATGGCACTGGAGGTCGGTAGCAGTGGTGAAGTGGCAGGTGAGGTGGCTTGAGGTGTAGGTGGTGAGGAGGGAGTGCAGTCTTGTGGCGCCATCCCGGTGTTTGGTGGTGGGGTGGTTTGGGCGGTAGCAGGGTTCTGTGTTCACGGTGTGGGGTGGGCGGTGGGTGCGAAGCCAGGGGATGGTGCAGGTGTGGAGGTGGTGGCGGGCGGTGTGAGGTGCTGGAACCATGGTGGCTTGGCAGGGGCTGAGGAATGGGATGTGGCAGGTGGTGTATGTCGTCAGAGGCGAGGAAAGGTGGGGTGAGGTGTGGGGGTAGAAGGAGCCGGTGGTGGTGGGGAGGTGCGACCTCGTGGTGTTGTCTGGATGTTCAGTGACGGGGCGGTGCAGGTGGTAGCAGGGGGCTGAGCTCGTGAGAGAGTGGTGGGTGGTGAGGTGCGGGGTGTGGTGGGCAGCGAGGCATCTGGTGAGGTTATTGGGGACGAGCTGGGGGTCCGTGGGGATGGTGAGGTTGAGGGTGGGGTAGGGGAGGTGAGCGAGGAAAAAGAGGTGGGTGAGGATGAGGAGGAGGAGGGTGTGATAGGGAAGGCGAATGAGTTGACCGTGTTGGCAGGGAAGGCGAGTGGTGGTGAATTGATGGTGGTGGGTGGTGCGGGGTGGTAGGTGGAAGGCAGTAGACAGAAAGAGGTGGTTTTAGGAGTAGATTAGGGGAAGATGAGGTAAGGGTTCTAGGAGGCCTGTGAAGGGGTAGGCAGGCTTTGTGTTGAGGGGGGATAGGAAGGGGGGAGGCAATAGTTGTGGAGAAAGTGGTGTGTGAGGTGGGAAGGCTAGGAATAGGGGTAGGAATAGGGGAAGGTAAAACAGAAGAGATAGTGAGAGGAGAGTAAAAGGAAAGATGACGTTTCCCCGTCGTAGACTGGAGGAGATGTGAAGTGGCCCCCGTCATTACAGTGGGATGCGGGGGCAGTGGGGGGTGGGGGTGCCTTCTGTGCCTTCTCCTAGGTATTTTCTTTCCCTGAGGCTTGAGGCAATCGGCGTATGGTGGGGAGGTTTGTAGGCGCACTTGTGTCGTTTTGCTGCGCCGGGCAGCTTTTAGCTGCTCACATATGTTGTGGATTGGCCATTCGTGGCAGCAAGGAGAAAATTTCCGCGGGTTGATGGTGATGAGATTCATGGGGAATTGATTTATTTCGCTGATGAATTGAGGGGTGGCATGGACGGCTAGAAGGCGCCTCATTAAACTGATTTCTTTATCCAGGTCTCCCGTCGGTTCATGTATTATAAAATGCTCTTTAATGAAACCGGGGAGAATCCTGAGGAGAGTGTGAAACGTGAGTTGTTCCTGGGTTTCTTTATCTACCTCTAGGTAGGCAGTGGTGATCAGGCGTCTTGCCTGGATTAGGGTATCATCTAGATTCACGCCAAACATCAAACTATCCAGTTGGGATAGTGCCACCACTTTCCCTAGTGATGGGGTGATGGCCTGTATCACGAATTTCGTGAAATTCTACCAGGTGAGCTCCAGAACGACTTTTGATGCTATACTAGCTGCCGATTTGCCCAGCAGTGGGAGCGTGACTGCGATTTTTTGTTGAACATCTTCAAAACCAATATCTAGTAAAGGTTTGATGATCACCAGATATGTGTGTATATCATACTGTTTGGGGTCAAACTTGGGCAAATGCATGTGTGGTTTCGTTGCCATTTTCCCGGTATTTCCTGACTACCTCTCTCGTATGCCCGGGTCAAGAACCACCACTAGCATTCATAATGCTAGGTGTTTATGGCTCGACTTCCCATTCCTAAAACACCTAACACATAGCGGGGTCCTCTTTTGAGACCAGGGCTTAGTACAAATAAGAGAGAGGCAGGACACAAAAACTCCAGGCAATAACCTTACACATGTATTACTCAGTCAGACATGGGACAACAGTAGATGTTACAAACACAATATTTGGTTAATCACAAACACTTATACCTAGAAAATTGGTATCTCACAGGATACTATGGGAGAATACACTAAAATAACACTCGAGGCGGAGTATGCAGAGTTAGTACAGTCCAAGGTCTCTGAGCACGTGGAGGACTTAGAGATGAGGCACTGGGGTCTAATTGTGATTATGGTGGTATGAGGTGGAGTTTACTGGTAGCGTGTTCACTTTACTATTTTCTGGGAGCAAGGGACTTTTGGTTAATTATTAATACAAACTCCACGGCTTGGGTGTTTCTGTTTCTGGGACATGATGGGTATTGTGCATTGGTCTTACTGACTACCACTTTGATTCTATATGGACTATTCACTGTTCCGCCTTGTCACTGTTGGACCATCATCATTCCAATTTCACTTAAAACACTTGGTCCGGTACTATGAATCCACTTTATCACCTTGCCACTGTTATACTACACTAGGGGTGTAGTCACTGTCTCATGGGTCACTGGGCGGCGGGGAGACAAGCCGGCTCTACTTCTGCCGGAGCAGGGGCACCGCCAGGGGAGGCCGTGCCGAGAGGGCATGGGATCACCCACAGGGGCATCTTCTTTCGTCCGGGGCTGCAGGTGGCGAAGGGTCCCATACTTTCCGGGCTGGGGACTGGAGTGTGGCCCTCAGGACTGGGGCCGAACAATTGCCTGAACCTCTCGTTCAGGTTCCTGCCGGAGGTAGAGGTCCTCTGCCGTCGGGGCATAGGGAGTTCCCGTCCGGGCGTTCTGGGGAGGGCCTGGGGTTCCCAAGGGCGGCGCCCCCCAGAGCTAGGCGGCACTGACAGGGAGGGGCTACAGCACCGATCTGTGTCAGGGTCCGTCAGGTGGGTTTTCTCCAGGGCCAGTCGTAGGGACCAGAGGCTGGGGGAAGCTACAGGGCCTCTCCAGTACTCCTCTATGTCCTCTGCGCCGGGGGTCAGGGAATTCTTCTCATGCTGGGGTGGCGGGGCTGCTCTCTGCCGCTTCTGGCCATGGGGCCCGGCTACTGGCTGTGGCTTCCCAGGGGCACGACCACAAGGCGCCGAGGCCCGGCTACTGGCTGTGGCCTGAGAGGGTGAATAACGGCCAGCAAACCCAGGGACACCTTCGGATCGGCTACCGGCCATCTGACGAAGGCGGGAGCGGCTACAGGCCGACTCCTGTAGGAGGGGTGAAGAGTGGCTACAGGCCGACTCGAGGACAACACCTTTGGAGCAGCTACCGGCCATCTGACGAAGGCGGGAGCGGCTGCAGGCTGACTCCTTGAGAAGGAATGAGGAGTGGCTACAGATCAACTCAAGGGCAACGCCTTTGGAGCAGCTACTGGTCATCTGACGAAAGCGGGAGCGGCTACAGGCCGACTCCTGCAGGAGGGGGTGTGGACCGACTACTGGCCGTCTCCGGAAAGACACCTTCTGACGAAGGCAGGAGCGGCTACCGGCTGTTTCCTGGTTACCCTCAGGTCGGCTACTGGCCTATTCCTTAGCGAGGGCCGGGTGGCTACTGGCCATCCCAAGAGGGAAGACACCTTCAGAGAGGCTACTGGCCGTCTCCTGAGGAAGGCGGGAGTGACTACAGGCCGACTCCTTAGGGGGGCTAGCAGGAGCTGGACAGACAGCTCCACCCTGAGGTTGGTCGGTGGAAGCTCGCCCGGAAGGTAGTGCAGGATTCCTGCTATGGCGACGGCAGGCAGGCTCCGAGTCATAGGGGCGTACGACCTGGGCTGACTTGGGCCGTTGTCGCACAGAGTCTCGGTGCGCTGCTGCTGCTCCTCCGTGGGGTCCTTGTGGGGGTATCTGGGAATTCACGGGGGCACTATGCTGAATTCCTGGTGGAGGTGGTTGGACGTTCCAAGGGACACTATGCTGTATTTCATAAATAGTGATAAGGAGTAGGATATAACTGGACCCTGTATCGGGTATCTAGTTTGGTGGGGAGGAAGTGTGGCTTGTGCGGGAGGGGAGGGAATGTACTGGAGAGGGTCTGGCTCTCCTGTTTCTTGCTGAGTCGTATGCTGAGTCGTAAGCTGGAACCCAATATTACAGGAAACGAGCGAGACGACAGACATTCACATGGTTAGGGGCACACACACACGGCATGCTTTCACCTTTGTATGGAGAGCTAAATAATGTATGTATTACTTGGCTCTCAATGCAGCTATGAACATTACATAGTGATACGTAAAACACAGCAGACCTCAGTTTGTTAGTCAGGCTTATCATGTGATGTGGCGTGTGGTTGGTGCGGGGGAGGTGGAGGCTGATTCATGAGGCCACTTGACTTGACCCGTCACCACAATTACACTATTTTAGTCAATAACAATGAAAATGACTACTGAAAAACAACTTTTCCTGATGTTATTACATACTGTATATGTATATATATATATATATATATATATATATATATATATATATATATATATATATATTTGTGTGTGTGTGTGTGTGTGTGTGTGTGTGTGTGTGTGTGTGTTAGTGAATTGTAAAATTTATGGTAAACAGATAGGTTGAGGAAAAATTGATTGGAGACTGTGGAAGAGCAGTAGGTAGATAAAGGCCAAAGTATAGGATGTGTTGATCGTATGCCTGACACCTTTGCATATGACTGTTACTAGGTATTTTGTGTTCATAAAATTTAATGAGAGAGAAAAGATTTCTGGAGACGACAGTACTCTAATGCACATGTAAATTTACTGACGATATGTATAACAAACATATTTTTATACTGTATCATTAAACAATTTTAATATTATTAAGAAAAAAGACATTTAGGGATCAACTGATATTCATAGTAATAATACGTCTAGATGAACGCATATTGCCAACACTTGCACCACTGTTTATTAACCCTTACAATCCCCATAAAATACACCAAATAGTGGATAATGAACCATATCATGAAAAGAGGTGGCTTTTTCCGAAGCGTCAAAGATATTTGAAATGACTATATGAGCGATGTGTAAATTTTCTATTCATGTGCAGTTACGACCGTAGGAACATCTACGAGGAGGCCAAAAGTGGACAAGTCACCTGTTTGGGGGTGGGTGTGCATCCACGGCAGAGGTGACGTCACCAGGATAGAAGGGAGTTTCATTGCTAAAAAATACATTGAAATTTTGCAGGATTTTTTCCTCCCCTTAGTTCAGGAGCGCAACTATCCATTTCCTCCCGGCCCTGTAATTTTTGTTCAGGACCGCTGCCCCATCCACACGGCGAGAAGAGGCTCGGAATGGTTTGGAGGTCGAGAGGACTTGCAGCTGCTCGACTGGCTCAGTATGAACCCCATGGAAAATGTATGGGGGAATATGGTTAACTATTGGGAGCCTGAGAGTGAACGGACACCAGATGAACTACTGCCCCACATCCATGCCTAGTGGGAACAGTTCATACGCCAGCAACGGCTCATATGGAACAATGTCGCCTCAGTGCAAACAGATTGTGAGAGGTGATCGAGAAGGAGGATGGGTGGACTTCCTACTAATGAATGAGTTCCATACAAATCTTAATGTTTTTTTTTTATTATACTCTGATTATAATGGATATTATTCCATTCAGTATAACAATCTAACAGAAACTTAATAACTTTCTATTACTTACCTGACAATATAACTGATACGACACTGTCTTATATAATTTGCTCACTGACATGATTTTCATTACGGGACACTTACACAGGAATTAGTGACGTCTATGTGTATTTCTTAACGCAACTTTCCTGTTAAAACAGCAGTTTTTTTCCTTTAAAATATGATGCTTTCTTGACTGGCACAATCACAACTCTCTAGATATTCTGCCAACTCGCTAGACATCTTGCCACCTGTTGACATGCCTAAGGTGCTGTTTTCCAATCGTGATAAAGATCTTCAAAAACTACCCAGGAATAAGTTGGTCAGTGTGTGATCAATAACAAATACCCGTAAACTACTAACAATTGCTGTCTGGTCGATGCAGTTTTAAGTGAACGTCCACCATGACATTACTTATAATACAATATATAACATTACGTAACTCAAAGCTACGGTATAACGTAATATACTGATCAAAGGAAATCCGATAGTCTAAGCTTAAGAAACGCTGCACCTACAAGGTATTTAAATAGATGTTATATCATCATCATCATCATCCGGACCTCCTTTCCCACTCAAGGGCTGAGTGAGGAGTAGGCATAGATTATACGGTAATATTTCTTCCAGAAATATTGTTACTCATGTATTTTGCCACACAATGCATTTATATATATATATATATATATATATATATATATATATATATATATATATATATATATATATATATATATATATATATATATATATATATATATATATATATTTCAATGTTTGTCTTTATATGGTGTTTCAGGTTTCACCCTCAAAACATAATCATAATAATATAATAATGAAACATGCTACAAACTTATGAACAGAACCTAAAGAAATACTGAGGTGCGTGTCATCAAGTGTTAAAGGCAAAGATTACATATCAGTCTTGGACGTCCTTAGCCACGTATGTACACACCCCTATTACCATTATGACACACATTTCATACTCACTATACTCCCCACACACCCCACCACACTTACTGTCCCACATCCACACGCACACACACACATACTGTATTTGGCATTCTATGTACTGAATGAAATCCTGCTTTGAATTATATTGTTCCAAATGTAAATGAGCATATACAACTATCATTAATAGCATGTTCATTAACGCTGCACACTGTCAGGCTGGCAATACTAAAACAAAGGACCAAAACTGTGACCGGTGCGTGAGAGCTGGAAAGCTCCCACAATATGCTTCATAAATGTATTTTGAGAGTTCCATATAGGCTGTTTGTATTTTTCATAAGAAATGGCTGTTCATCAGTATGTTAACTTTAATTATTGACATAAATGGAGAAACAGGAACCTCTGCAGTGACGCTACAACTCACCACCGCAGCTATGAGGATTGGAGGTGTCAGCGGCCACCTCCCCTCTAACTGGTATCCGCCACTGAACACATGATTACCTTTAGCATTAACGAAAATATCACTGTGGGTATGGCTACCCCATGACTATTACTGAAACATAAACTATGCATATAAGTATTGATTATTAGTTAACGTAATCCGTAATGTGAGGTGGTTATGTATTGCACTTGTATTTTGACACAGAATTAAATTTTAGGTAAACATACTAAATCCAGTCATTACTCATTAGCACAAACTGATAATGTGTGTGTGTGTGTGTGTGTGTGTGTGTGTGTGTGTGTGTGTGTGTGTGTGTGTGTGTACTGATAGCCAGCTGAGGAATTTTAGAGAGAGAGGCAGACAGACAGAGTCGAGGCGGTAGAGCAGGCTGTATGTTTTCCGTTAACGAGGGAGGGGGTATCCTCTATAGCAGGGGTTCTTAACCTGGGGTCCATGGATGGGTTCCAGGGGGTCCGTGAAGGTCAGAATAATTGAGAACAATTTAGCGATATTGAGTGATGCCGTTTGGCATAATTAGCTGCCCTCTCCCCCCCCCAAAAAAAAAAAAAAAAAAACTCAATGTGTCGAAGAATTCAAGTGTTCGTTGACACAAGCCTCTCCTCGTCTTGCAAAGCAAGCTATGGCAGCTCTGATCCCGTTTGCTACTACACATCTTTGTGAGTGTCTGGGTTATCAGCGCTTTTTTCTATCAAAACGAAAAGTCAAAATCAAATGGATGTCAACGATGACATGCGTGTTGCCTTGTCAAAGACCACTCCACAATTTCATCTTATTCCAGCCAAACAACAACCCTCCCATTGAAATGAACTTTTGGGCAGAATTAAAGTTTTATTTTCTTTAATTTGCACAAGTTGGATGTACTTCATTTTTTCGAGTGGTCATTAGTTTTTGCATGAAAAAGAGTGAGAAACATAATTCTTTGTAAAGACTTTTTTACACTTTGTGTATGTCATACACTGCGTGAGGTAGTTTTCAGTTAAATAAAGTACATTCACTGCATGCGAAATGCTGTGTTTACGTGCTTATGTGCATTTTTGTAGGGAAGGGGTTCATAGCTTTCACCAGGTTCTCGAAGGAGTCCGTGACTGAAAAAAAAGTTAAGAACCACTGCTCTGTAGTGTGTAATTGGGTCTATATAAAGATAATAAAAATTAAAAGGTTTATTATTATTTAGGATACAGGATATCATTGACACCTTAATAACTGTACTGTAATGACTAAGAATGTATAACTGTTGGCCGCTCGCTCCCATACTCCCCCCTTCCCCCTATATCGCGCCATTTGTGGGTGAACTTGCTCTGTTTCTGAACCACCACTCAACTTGTATCGTGGTTCACGCTTCAAGGCAAGAGAATTATTTTATATAACTCAGACTATATATAGTATAGAGCACAGCCCATTATCCCAAACAAACAAATATTTATTAGCCTATATCATAGCATAGTACAATGGCCACATAATATAATTCGAAGGATGAAGCTTAATGATTCGAAAAATTATCGGGCGCACACACACACACACACACACACACACACACACACACACACACGGGCGCGCGCTGTTGCCACGTTATCCAAATCCCGCAACCAGGTGGTTCAGTCGGAAATCTTGCCGAGTGTATTTTTGAATGGTAGTTGCCAGGGCACGATAACAACAACCTCAGAGTCGCGCGCCGCGACTATAATCATCCCAAAGATCTGGACAGCGAATCCCTCCCTCTGATCCTGTCTCCTGCTACCCCGGCACCTTGCATCCCCCTTCTCTCGAAGCATCGTTGTTCAAACCTCAGTTGGTAGAGATTCATGTGTTTGGGATCATGACAGAAGTTTTGATCGCCAGTGTACCTAGATACCCACAGAACAATATTGGTAACAAGCCAGCATGAATTATTGTACATGTGTTTGGTGCAGCATGATTTTCAGTCATACGTTATTGTTCTGTTATAGGTGTTGCAGATAAATAATTTTGTTAAACTGTCACATGCATTTGAGACTCACAAACTGAACTGTTTGGCTTTTAGCACAATAAAAATTGTATGTCGTTATTTTTAATGATGTCTGTAGGGTGTACAGTGCCAATTCATTTCTGTACAGTCCATCCCCACAGATTGCAAAATATCAAAAAAGTGTGTGTGTGTGTGTGTGTGTGTGTGTGTGTGTGTGTGTGTGTGTGTGTGTGTTCTTACCTAATTGTATCTTTACAGGAATGAGTCAAGCTCGTACTGTCCCGTGTCTTAAACCATATTTATCGTACATATCCTTAAATTTGTGAATTGTTTTGGCACACACTATTTCATTCGGTAGTGCATTCCATTGATCAATTGCTCTGTTTGGGAAACTGAATTTCCTTACGTCTTTATCACCTCTCTTCTTATGCAGTTTTTTGCTGTGTCCTCTTGCTGATGCTTCTCCATATGTTAAGTAATCATTTATGTCTATTTTCTCCTTTCCTCATATGCACTTATATAGCATTATCATGTCACCTCTTTTCCTTCTCTTCTGTAGTGTTGGTATATTCAGTTTATTTAGTCTTTCTTCGTAGCTTAGGTCCCTTAAGCTTGGAATCTATCTTGTAGCGGCCTTTTGAACTTTTTCAATCTTGTCTATATGCTTTTTGAGATGAGGACTCCAGACTATTGATGCATATTCCAGGGTTGGTCTAATGAATGATGTTATTATCCTTCTTAGCATGTCTTCATTTATGTATGTGAATGCTATTCTCATATTTGCAAGCAGTGTATACATGTTCCGTACCTTCTCGCTGATGTGGTCAGCCGGAGATAGTCTGTTATTGATAATCACACCTAGGTCTTTCTCTCTTTCTGATGTGTATAGGGTTTTATTTCCTAACTTATAATCCCAATCACGTCTTTTTCCACTTTTACCAAACTTGATTACATGACACTTGTCCACATTGAATTCCATTTGCCATGTACTACTCCATTCATGAAGTTTATTTAATTCTTCTTGTAGCTCCCTACAAGAGTCTGTGCTAGTAATTCTCCTTTGTATTTTTGCATCATCTGCAAACATATTCAGATAGCTCTCATTTCCGGTGTTACTGTTTATATCATTTATGTACACTAGAAACATGATTGGTGCCAGCACCGAACCCTGTGGTACTCCACTAGTCACTTCTTTCCATGATGAGTAGTTTCCTCTTGGTACTGTCCTCATTTCTCTTTTTATGAGAAAGTCTTGCATCCAACAAAACAGCTTGCCTCGAATTCCTCCTTGATGGTACAGTTTCCATAAAAGTCTTTGGTGTGGTACTGTGTCAAAAGCTTTCTTGAAATCTAAATAGATACTGTCCACCCATCCTTCCCTTTCCTGTATTGTGTTTGTTACTCTGTCATAGTAGCTCAACAGATTAGTAACACATGATTTTCCTTTTCTGAAACCAAACTGTCTTTCTGTTATCATACTGTGTTCTTCTAGATGATTTACCCAAGCTTTTCTTATAAGTTTTTCTAATACCTTGCTTACAACACTGGTCAGTGATACTGGTCGGTAGTTGAGAGGATTTTGTCTATTTCCTTTCTTGTATAAGGGGACTGTATTTGCTTTTTTCCAAATATCAGGTAGTTTCCCTTGACTCAAGGATTTCTTGAAAATTAAAAATAATGGTTTACTTAACTCCTTTGCACATTCTCGTAACACCCAACATGAAATTTCATCAGGACCACTTGCTTTTCCTCTGTCTAATCTACTTAACTCCTCCTGTATTACTTTTTCTGCTATTTGTATATCTGGTAGTATGTGTGGACATGCGTGTTCCACATATTCCCTCTAAAAAATTTTTTCTTCTGTAAAAACTAATTGGAAATTCTTATTTAGTGCTTCACAAATATCTTTCTCTTGTGTATAAGTAATTCCCTCGTCCGTGATGGATTGTATTGTATCTTTTACTTTGGTTTTGCTTCTGATGTAGCTGTAAAACAGCTTTGGTTGATCACTACTTTTATTTATTATATCCTCCTCAAACTGTTTTTGGGCGTCCCTCCTTATTCTTGTATAGTCGTTTCTTGCCTGTTTGTAATTATTATACGCCCTTACACTATTGTGTCTTCTGTATCTATTCCACAACAAATCTCTTCTTTCTTTTGATTTTTTACATTCTGTATTGAACCATTTCTGTATTTTCTTATCTGTTTCTTTGTGCTGTGGGATGTACTTCTGGACTCCTATTTCATAAAATTCACAAAAATTTTTATAAACAGCATTTAAATCTTGTCCTCTAAGCTCATTTTCCCAATCAACTTCTAAGAAATACTTCTTTAGGTCTTGATAATTTCCCTTTTTATAGTTTAGTCTCTTTTTGTAACTGTCATTGCTGTTTACTACGTCATATGCTATCCTGAAGTTATAATTTAGTACTGCATGATCGCTTTTGCCGAGTGGAGGGTGATATATTAAACTGTCAATGTCATTTTCTTGCCTAGTAAATATTAGATCTAGCACTGAAGGTACATCAAGTCCTCTTTTTCTAGTGGTTTCCCTCACATGTTGCGTTAAGAAAAACTCTTGTACGAGGTCCAGGAGCTTTTGGTCCCAACAGCTTTCTTGGCTATTTATATCTAGAGTATTCCAATTTATATTTGTATTGAAGTCTCCAGTTAGTATAATTCTTTCCGATTTCTCTTCCATTTTATGTAGTAAGGATCTTACACTTTGAATTGTACTCTCTGCCAGGTCCTCATATTCGTCTCTTTTCCCATGTGTTTGATCTGGGTGGCATATACAAATTGGCTACAATTACTTTACCTTCAGATGTGTCTATCTCTACTGCAATCAGTTCTACTTGTGATGGTATATCTAGGTTTATTTCCTTGACTTCTAGATTTTTTTAGTTAATATTATAATTCCTCCTCCTTTTTTTAAATTTCTGTCTCTTCTCCATATATTGTATTACTCTAAGTTTAGTATGTCATTGGATATCCTTGGTGTTAATTTTGTCTCAGTTAGGCATATTATTTGTGGTTCATTTTCTCTGACATAATCATTCATCTCTAGTAATTTAGATACCATTCCATCCACATTTGAGTACATCAACTTTATCATCTTGTTTATATACTTGTCATGACATGGTTCTACTACCTTCCTCCTTTTCCTTCCATCCTGTTTGTGTACCACTTTCGTACCTGCAATCCTATTACTTTGTAAAAAAATTTCTTCTTGTCCTCTTCTGATCTTCCCTCATTTTTTGTTTTTGCTTCCTCCCTTTTCTCTTTCAGTAATTCCAGTTCCTCTTGTGTTAGGCATCTTTTTATCCATACATTTTTGAACTCCTCTTTTTCCATAAGATTCTTTGCATTTTTTAGTATCTCTTCCACAGTGTTTACACTCTGGAAAGTCACCTTTAGAGGTCTTGTCTTGCTTTTCTCGTATTTCCCTAACCTTTTGTGTTCCTCTATGTCTTTACTACAGATTTCCTCGGATACTTCTTTCAGTAAGCTCATTACATTTGCCATCTCCTTTTTGTCTCTAGTGATCTTGTTTTTAATTTCTTCCTCTTCTATACCAGTGATTACTATTGATTTATTTATTTCTACTGAATCTCTGACTAACTTTGGATTGTTTTGGATTATTCTTTTCATTTCCTTTTTAATGTTTTTTTCCTCCACCCTTGTTTCTAAGTCTTTCTTTACTTTCACCATTTCAGCATACGTGGTTTCTACATCATTTTTGTAGCTTTGCACAGCTTCATTCATCTGTGTTATCTTCTCCTCAATATCACTGCTCTGGTCCATAAGACTGCTTGCTTGTCTAATTGTCTCTGTGTCATTTTTTAACTCTTCCATAACACTCTCGTGATTAACTACTGTACTTCCCATTTCACTCACTTTCTTCCTAAGCGTATTCAATTCCACTGTTAGTTCACTGATGGTTGTGTCTTTCTTATTGGCCTCCCTTCCCAGTTTTTCTATCTCTTCCTTTTGGAAGTGCATTTGCTTCTTTATTTCGTCAATTTCATTTTTGAAAGCCATTTCTAGTTTGTGTACACGTTCAACCAGTCTATTGTGAGTCTCCACTTCAACCAGTTCTTGGTAGAAATCATCATTTTGCTTTTTACTTTTATCCCTTTTCTTTTCCAAATTTGTTTTTACTGAAGTATGTATCCATTTTGTAATACTAAATGAACAGAGTAGTTACTTACAAAGTATGCACGCTTTGCCCGTCTTGCTGTAGTATAAACAAACCCAGCTGACTCAACGCATCGTGGTTCTTTGTTGTTTGAACCAGTCTTATTTAAACTTATTATTTCTTTTCCTTTTAATAATGAAAAATCATTTAGTCTAACCTGGTACAGAGCTTGACTCATTCAAAGATACTTATTTAGGTAATGCCTCTGGCCGTGTTGAGCTGGTATGGAGCGCCAGTAACGACGTCTTCCTCCGACGATGCCGTGTGTGTGTGTGTGTGTGTGTGTAAAGAAATGTAATATGTCTTTCACAGATTTGTCAAGGTACCGTGTTTGTAAATTTGGGTTGGCGGGTAGTACAATATGAAGTAGACTTGTAACTTCAGGTTAACATGCAGGCATAACACCTGAGGTAGAAAGAGTGCAGTGTGTACCTTCACCTTTATTTTTTAGTGTTTTAGCATATATCTTTTAAAATCAGTCCAACGTCTTAACCTGGCGTGTTTTTCTTCATTCATGGCATATATATTTCCGGAACAATTGGCCAACAATATTGTACTAGGACGGCATATGCCCTTTACTTTTACAATATTCTAACACTACATTTCAGTATTCAGACAGGTTAAACATTTGATGATGGAATATTAAATGTTTGTGTTGCTTGTAGGGCAGTATGAAAGTAGTGGAGTAGATAAATGTCTCTGCTCTGAATTCTTATATTGGCTACGTCATACAGTATGTAAAATTAAATTTACTTTGGTAACACATTAAAGTGTTGTCAGATAGGATGTATGCTTCACCTCCACTATCTCTAGGCCTACACATGGCTACCTTTTTGAAAATACACTTTTAATTCAACTTATCTTTTTTCACAAGAAGTGATAATCATCTCAAAGATAGCCCTTTTCCTGAAGTTTCTTTTGATAATTACATTTTATAATTAAACATTGTTTTGAATGTTTGGTGAATATTTTGCCACTAATAGTACTGTTCACCCCCACCTCACGCTAACTGTAACTGGAGAAAGTTCACAGCATCCATAAATTGTTTGGTTTTGTTACTAAAAGCACCATTAGTAGGTACAGAGCTGATGTTTGATTTTTATTTTTTTTTGTCATATTACCAATCCAGCTGATCAAAGTAAGGCCTTTAGAAGAATTTAGAGGAAAGTAAAATAGTCTATCTATCTATCTCTCTATATACCTAGGCTGCTTCCCCCAAGGAAAGGGAGGTAGCCGAGACAGGATGACACACTTCCCATTTCCTCATCCATTCAAACACATTCATTCGCATCTTAGCCCCAAAGGGGCTCCGTTAACTTAACTTGGCATAATCTAACCATCTTCCATGTTGAGCTCTAAGAAGAGATTAGCACTGACTTAGACTATGGTGCAAGTCACGAAAGAGGTGCAATAGAAGGATATGGAGCCACAGGCCAGTGGGCTAGTACTGTGGTAAGATAGGTATCATAACGATGCATGATGTTTTCCAAGAAGGTTGGATAAGTTTTTGTGAAAAATTATTTATCCCAGTCTTCTTTGAAGAGACGTATAATAACAGCTAATAAAAAAAAATAATAATATGGCTAGTTTATTTTACATTTACTGTGGTGCATTCAAAAGTACAAACGCAGATTTGAATATAAGTTTCTACGACCGAAAAAAGGTAATCTCGAAAACTTTATTTGACGTTTCTTAAAATCGGATTTTAACACTGATCCAGTCTTATTTTACTAATATTAAGATTTTATTTCTCTCTAAAATGCATAAGTGGAATGGGTCTAAATGGCACTGAGATAATTATGGAGGGAAAATAACTAAATATTTGCAGCACTCCTGGCATCTTGGGACTATAAAAGGCGAGTACCTGCCCCCTGGGGGTAGGGGGGTGAAATGCGTGATGTACAGCATAGTGCCCCCGGAAACTCACCAACACCCCCTCCCGGACCCCACGGAGTAGCTGCAGCTGAACCACGGGATGCCGTGCGACAACGGCATAAGTCAGCCCGGCCCGTGCGCCCCTATAGCGCCCAGCCGCTGCATCGTCACCCTAACAGGAAGATGACACTACCTTCGGGTAGTGGGACCGCCAGATCAGATCGGGGTGGAGCTGCCTATCCAGCTCCAAACAACGCCCCTCAGGAGTGTGCCTGTAGCTGCTCCCGCCTTCGTCAGACAGCCGATTGCCACTCCAAAGGTGCTGCCCCTGAGTCGGCCTATAGCCGCTCCTCCCTCCGGCAGAAGAAGACGGCCTGTGGCCGCTCCCGCCTTCGTCAGGCGGCTGATTGCCGCTCCGAAGGTGTTGCCCCCGAGTCGGCCTATAGCCGCTCCTCCCTCCGGCAGAAGGAGACGGCCTGTGGCCGCTCCCGCTTTTGTCAGACAGCCGATTGCCGCTCCGAAGGTGCTGCCCCCGAGTTGGCCTATAGCTGCTCCTCCCTCCGGCAGAAGGAGACGGTCTGTGGCTGCTCCCGCCTTCATCAGACGGCCAGTTGCCGCTCCGAAGGTGCTGCCCCCAAGTCGGCCTGTAGCCGCTCCCCCTCCCTCCTGCAGGAGACGGCCTGTGGCCGCTACCACCTTCGTCAGACGGCCTGTTGCCGCTCTGAAGGTGTCCAGGGGCGCGCTGATTCCCCCACTCAGGCCACGTCCAGTAGCTGGGCCTTGGCGTCTCATAGTTGCGCCCTTGGGCAGCCTTGGCCGATTGCCAGGCCCCACGGCCAGAGAGAGGTGTCAGCAGTGTCATTGCCCCAGTGTGAGATGAGAGCCCAGACCTCCAGCATCGGAGAACCCCAGTGAGGCCTTACGGCTTCCCCTGGCCTCCACTCCCTACACCTGGCCCTGGGGAAGACCCACCTGACGGACCCTAGTTCAGGTCAGTGCCGCAGCCCCTCCCTGACGGCGCCCCTCGACTCTGGGGGCGCAGTCCTCAGTCACTCCAAACTCTCCCCAGGACGCCTGGGCGTGATCTCTCCATGCCCCCAAGATGGCATAAGACCTCCACCTCCAGCCGAGACCTATGCCAGAGATTCCTGGACCTGTTTGGCCCCAGTTCTGAAAGCCACAATCCTGAACCTAGCCCGGAGACTACGGGCCCCTTCGCCACCCTCAGCCCTGGACGAGAGAGGACACCCCGGAGAGTTGTCCCGTGCCCTCTCGGCACGCCCTCCCTTGGCGGTGTCCCTATTCCGGCAGAGTCGTCGCTGGCATGTCTCCCTGCTGCCCCCACTATATGAGTGAATTATGTTAAGTGTGGTGTTGCCCCAAAATTAGTTAAGTGACTTATGCTAAGTGTGACGTTGCCCCAGAATTAGTGTAACAGTGATATAGTGACTTAATGTATGCTGAATATCGGGGCAAGTGAAATCACGGGCAGATGAGTAAGGACGAGGGCAGAAACTAAGTTCTGGTGAATCAGACTCACGAGTGACGCCCTTGCAGAAAACCAGTAAGACTACTACCCCAAGAAATCCTCTATAGTAAAATACACCAATGTCCTTTGTTACAGGAAACAGTAGAGAAAAGTGTTAATAATATTCTCCTGCTTGTATTACCGTAAACACAGTGAATTCCCAGTGTCCTCCACGCTCTCTTTAAGAATCTCCTCCCAGCAGCTAGTGTGAATGGAAGCGATTAGTTGTCAAAACCCCTTTGCTATCAGAAAATACTAAGTTTGAATTTATAATACTTACTCCCTCCCAATATTACTATAACTCTGTTATGACTCGCCGCGAGTCACTCTCCTCGCCCCCCCAAAGTGAGACCCGCTCCTGTATTCCCTGTACACTAGAATTACTGCATTGGCGTCAGAATCTGTTATGCCAGTATCCTGCAAGATACTAATATCCTAGTTAAGGTTTTATTTCTCTGCCACATACTGTGTTGTAATACCTGTTTTTTTATCCTGTGTCTGACTGTGGTAATATACGTGTAAAGGTTATTGCCTGGAGTTTTTGTGTCCTACCTCTCTTTATTGCACTAAGCCCTGGTCTCGAAAGAGGATACCGCTACACGTTAGGTGTTCTAGAACCGAGGAGTCGGGCCTTTTTCACCTAGTATTACAGAGGGGTTTTCAAGAATACTCCCCCAGTATCCCTGCTTGTCATACAAGGCGACTAAAAGGGTTGGTGGAGGGTTAGTGCCCCTCCCCGGAAAACAACTAACTAAAAAGACGAACAAGAAGCCTCGGACAAGGACTGACCAAAAGATGACGACCAAGGACCAGAAAAATGAACATGGTAATCGGAACATGGAATGTAAGAGGTGTGAATGATGAGGTGAAAGAGAGAGAGATTGTCCAGGTGCTTGAGGGTGCGAAAGTTGATGTATGTGGAGTAACTGAAACTAAATGGAGAGGAGAGAGTGTGAGAGAATGAGAGTATGGATGGGGTATATGTGCAAGAGTAGGTGAGAATGAGAGAACAAAAGAAGGATTGTGTATAGTTGTGAGTTAAAGATGGAAGAAGATCATAAGAGAGTATGGGTCAGTTGGGTCAAGGATTGTGTGGGTAAGATTGAAAGTTGGAATACAAATATGGGCGATTGTGTGCGTGTATCCGCCAACGCAAGATCGTGCAAGCAGAGTGAGAGAAGAGTTCTGGACAAATGTGGAAGTGTGCATGGAAAAGTTTGGAAGGAATGAGAGTGTTTTTGATCAGTGATATGAATGGTAAAGTATGGAATGCGAAGGTGGATGGAAAAGTTGGTGAGTGGGGTGTGCCTGCTGATATAGATGAGAATGGCAGTGCGTTGGTGGACATTTGTGCTGGGAGGGGGTTGGTGATAGCCAATACCCTCTTCAGGCACAAAATGATCCACAGGTATACAGGGCGAGTGCTGAGAAGGGTGGGTGGTGAACTGAATGAAAGGAAGGCAATGATTGATTATGTGTGTGTGTGGATGAAAGGATGCGAAGATGTGTAATGGATGCAAGAGTGTATAGAGGTTGGGGGATTGGACTTTCTGACCACTACTTGGTGGTGGCCAGAATCAAGATCCAAATAAGATGGAGTAATGGAAGAAGGGAAGGATGGGAAGAAGGAGTATTTGCAAGGAGAGTGGAACGGTTACAAAAGGATGAGAAAAAAGCAGAATATAAAAGAGAAGTAGAGGAACGATTGGGCAAATATGAATTGGAGCAGATGGGGGACGTGGAAGGTGTGTGCAGGATATTCACAGAAGAAATATATGCAGCATGTGATGTGGTGTGTGTGATGAAGAGAAGATGGAGGGGGGTGCAAGGAACAGCGTGGTGGAATGAAGAGGTGAGACAGGCTGTGGCACAAAAGAAGGAAGCATACAATGAAAGGATGAGAAATAAGGGCGTAGAAGAAGTTGAGAGGCGGAAGAGAGAGTTATATGTAGAAAGAAAGAAAAGAGGTAAAAAGATTGGTAAGACAGAGTAAGAAGAGAGTGGATGAGATATTTGGAAGGATTTGAGTGTAAAGTGGAGGGACTGTAAGAAAATGTTCTGGAAAGAGGTGAAGAGAGTAAGACAGGGTGGAAGTGAAGTCAGCAGGGGAGTGAAAGATAAAAATGGTAGATTACTAGTGGAGAAGGGAGAAAAAGTGAGCAGATGGAGAGAACACTTTAAGGAATTGTTGAACATAGAGGATGTAAAAGATGTGAGTATAAGTGGCTGGAGAATGGCTGGGAGAAGGAGGGAGGTGAGAAGACAGGAAGAAATCAGTAGGATAGAAGTTGTGGAAGCAATGAAGAAAGTTAAATTGGGGAAAGCCCCAGGAATTGATGGAGTGTGTGGTGAAATGTTGAAGCATGGGGGAGAGATAGTAGTAGAATGGATGTGGAAGATGTGCAGATTGGCCTGGGAGGAAGGTAGAGTTCCGGAGGATTGGTAGTCAGATATAATTATTCCTCTGTGCAAAGGAAAAGGGGAAAAAGAAGTGTGGTAATTATAGGGGCATTTGTCTTCTTAGTATAATAGGAAAAGCGTATGGTAGGATACTTATTGACAGAGTTAGGGAAATAACAAAGGAATTAGTTGGAGAAGAACAGGGAGCCTTTATTGGATCAGATATTCATTCTTAGATCTTTAGTGGAAAAGTTTCTAGAGAAGGGAAGGAAGTTGTATGCGGCTTTCATGGATTTGGAGAAAGCATATGACAGGGTGGATAGACAAGGATTTTGGAAAGTATTAAGAATATATGGAGTAGATGGGAAGTTGTTGAATGCTGTGAAGAGTATGTATGATGGTGCTATGGCTGCAGTGCGTGTGGATGGTGAACTGAGTGAATTTTTCTTTTTGAAGGTTGGGTTGAAACAGGGATGTGTCATGTCTCCATGGTTGTTCAATCTGTACATGGATGGGGTAATAAAAGAGGTACAAGGTAGGGTAGTGGATGTTGGAGTGGCCCTGGTGAGAGAGGATAGTGTTTGGAAACTCCCTGTACTGTTGTTTGCAGATGATACTGTGTTCTTGAGTGAAGACGAAGGGGAGCTGCAAGGCTTGGTGGATGAGTTTGGGAGAGTGTGTAAGAAACGGAATCTAAAGGTGAATGTAGGGAAGAGTAAAGTGATGGTCTTTGAGAGAGGTGAAGTCAGTGAATGTACAGCGAGGTTGGATGGTGAGGAATTGGAAAATGTGAGTACGTTTAAGTACTTGGGTAGTGTGATGAGTAAGGATGGAGGTTTGGAGGGTGAAGTACTTGGAAGGGTACAGCAGGGAAGAAAGTTTGCTGGTTCCTTGAAAGCAGTGAAAAGAAACAGGGAAGTGAGCATGGAAGTGAAAAAGTTACTACATGACAGTACTGTGATACCAACTCTGAAGTATGGAAGTGAAGCTTGGACGTTGTTGGAAGGGCACAAGTCAAGAGTAAGAGCAGTAGAAATGAGTTATTTAAGAGGAGCCTGTAGAGTCACATGGAGTGACAGGCTGACAAATGAGGATATAAAGGAGCGTTGTGGTGTGGATGTGGATGTGATAGGAAGCGTTAGGAGGAATACACTGAGGTGGTTTGGCCATGTGGAGAGGATGGAGGGTAAAAGACTGACGAAAAGAGTGTAAGTGAGGTGGAGGGGGGAAGAGGGAGGGGGAGGCCGAGGATGAGATGGAGGGATGAGGTGGAGAGGTATATGAAACAGGGGGGTATGAGTTGAGAGCAGGGCAGTGAAATGGCGGGGGACAGGGCGATGTGGAGGCGATTTGTTTGTGGCCAACCCGAACGGGATTGAGGCGTCTGGCAATATATAGATAGATAGATAGACCTGCGTGAGCGAGTCATTCTCTTTGGCGTTGTAAAAGTGTTAAGTCGTATACATATATCACAGTTTTATTAACCGCTAAGGTGTAGTTTTGACAGATTTTTCAAGACATCAAAATGTCTTCCTCCGACGTGGAAAAAGGCGGTGGTGACCGCGGTGAAGAGCGGTTTTCTGTTGGAAAATGTTGGATTCCCAAACTCTTTTGGCAATGGGTGATAGAAATAGTCTATTTGCCAGTATTTGTGTGCAATGCCGTTTGTGTTCTTATCCTGGAATTTCATATTCTTGCCAGGAATCCCGATGAAGTGATTAGATCCCCGCCTGAACTTCACAAACAGGATTGACTGGGTAGACCAGTCCTGCCTAGATTTAGGGTGGAAATTTGGTGTTACTTTATCATCGAAATATTGGATATAATGTTGGGATGTGTGATGAAGTGTTTTTAGAATGTGCTTTATCTGTTGCCGGTGATGGTAGTTGGTGTGTTGCTGAAAATCCTTCCGTATTTTGCCTTCCGGTGGGCAACAAGTGCCCTTTTTTTATGTTGAAGTGTTGCTTCCTCACCAGAATGAAGTGGGTGAATTTGGCACGCTATGAAATGTTATGTTAACATTTAATGGATAAACAAGAAATATTAAAGAGATAGGAGGACTATATTCATGAGCTTTATGATGATGAGTGAGGAGTCAAACCCGAGATTGACAGTGAAATGAGAGGACCAGTCATTTTAAAAGAGGAAATTCATAAAGCTATTGGAAATATGGGTAAGAATAAATCAGAAGGAGAGGATGGAGTGGTGGTTGAGATGATGGAGGCAGCCGGAGAATTTGGATTAGAAAAAATAACCACTTTGGCAAACAGAATATATGATGCTGGATACATCCCAGAAGCAATGAGAGAAAGTGTCTTTGTGGCCACAGCAAAGAAAAATGGTGCACTGGAATGTGATAAGCATAGAACAATAAGTGTAATGAGTCACATGGGGAAAGTATTGTTAAGAGTGATAGGGGAAAGAATAAGACGAAACATAAATAGCTATGTGGCAAAGGAGCAGTATGGATTTCGAAGGAGCAAAGGCACTAGAAATGCTATTTTTGCAATGGGAATGATGATAGAAAGATCTCTGGAAGTACAGAAGGATTTATACTTGTGTTTTGTGGATTTTGAAAAAGCCTTTGACACAGTGACGCATGAAGAGATGGTGAGAATGTTGCGAATGGTTGAGGTAGATAATAAGCATATAAGAATCACTATAAACCTGTACTGGAATAAAAAAGCTGCTGTTAGAGTCGGAGAGAAGACGGTGGGTGACTATAAAATGAGGAGTAAGACAGGGATGTGTTCTGTCGCCAGACTTGTTTTCTTTATACGGACAAGTTGTATTGGACGAACTAAAGGAATTGGAAGGGGTCAAGGTTGGTGGTAAGAACAGTAATAATCTGAGGTATGCTGATGACACGGTACTGGTAGCGGATTCGGAAGAGAAACTGCAAGAACTGGTGGATAGTGGAAGCATGTCAACAGGAAGGGATGTAGATTAACATCAGGAAAACAAAGGCAATGGTACTAACAAAACGGAGAGAAGCGATAAATATCCAACTTAATATCCACGAAAGCTATATAGAGCAGGTGAGAAGTTTCGATTACTTGGGTGCTGTTATATCAGATGACTGAGGAAGTGAGAAGGAAATTGTAAGAAGAATTGGTATTGCTAAAGCTTTCGGACGAATGAGAAAAATTTTAACTAACATAACTATGGATATGAGGACACGAATAAGAGTGTTGAAATGTTTTGTCTGGTCAACGCTATTATACGGGTGCGAAACGTGGACAGTAAAGAAGATAATGAGAGATTACAAGCAGCTGAGGTATAGTTTTTGAGAAGAATGATACGAATATCATGGATAGAAAAAGTAACAAATGAAGAAGTTCTGAGAAGGGCTGGAGTGGAAAGAGGAATGATGAAGACTACAAGGAAAAGACAGATGGAATTTTTGGGACATAAGAGTAAAAGAACTTGAAAATGACTTTACTTGGAAGAACAGAGGAAAAAATAGCAAGAAGAAGACAACGATTAAGTATATGGAATGTATAAGAAACGAATTACAAGGAAGAATCAGCAATGTGGAGTTAATCAGGATAGCTGAGGATAGAGGAAGATGGCGCTCCATGGCCGCTAACGTCATATGACCGGCACTTCGGTAAAGGTATGTGGGTTGGATGTTAGTGTGGTCTTTTGTTCAATATAGTGTTTGTATTTTGGTGTTCTGGTCCGTATATCGTTGGCAGCAGGATGTGGCACGCCTGATAGTGTGCTACGAGATCAGAATGAGGCAGGCAAAAAAGCAGTTTTGGGAAGCTGTGGAGCAGATGGCCGGCATGGAAATGTGTGTTATTGAGAAGGAAACTGAGGGAGGCGCGGCTTTAAGGCAAGTAGAACCGGTAGTGGTAACAGGTAACCCATTCTTGACCGTTACCTTTGGCAAAAATGAGCACCTCTTTTATGAGCACTATCCCTGAGCGGTTGGTTTTGGTTTGAACTGATTTACTCCAGTTTTTTACAAGAAAAACTTTTCTTTTTATCGTATATCTAACTTTTGTATGATACGTTTTGTTCTTTTACTTTTGTTCTTCGACAAAGTATTGGGTTGTAAGGAATTGGAGACTGGGGAAGAGTCCCATCCCTGACTAAACCAAACTCAGATTGATGATAATTCCTTACGCGAACCCACAGGGGTGATGAATTGTGCAGTATTCTCGTAAGGCGGTACAATCCAGCCAAAGGCCTACCACTTTTATGTTTAGTTTGGGGGAAGTTTTCGGAACGGCCACTGAGAATAATAGGCTCATTGCTGAATTTATAATTCTAGTTTAGTTGGACCTATAAAATAAAAGGATAGCTTCGTTTTTTTCTTTCTTACGTGGGAATAGAATTCTACCTTAAAGGCTTAAACTCCTTGCCCCCTTGTCTGTTAAGTGGGACTTGATACCTGTTGTAATGTTAGGTGTTTTAAGGTCGGCTTCCCGTCCCTCTAATGCCTAGTGTGTAGCTGGGTTCTCTTTCTAGACCGGAGCTTATACAAATAAGAGAGAGGCAGGACAAAAAAACTCGAGGTAACAACCTTACATGTGTAATGCTACATTCTACAGTTGAACGGACAGATGTCACAAATACAGTTATGCTGATCAATTATAATTCTAAGGTTTAGATATCGGGTGTTAGTATCGTACAGGATACTGTTTAGGACAAGGTCGGGTAAGGTGAGTAGCACTTAGGGCAGTAAAGCTAAACACTACTACTGTATTTGGGAACGTCTAGGTTCTGTATACTGGTGGAGATTGTGGCACTATTTTCACTGCTGGCAGGCAGTGGAGTAGACTGTAGCACCAGTCGAGCAAGGCAGTACTCCCAAGCTGGATGGAAAGCTGATGATAGGGAGAGCTGGAGCTCCCGTTTCATCAGCCCTCGGGACTAGGTCCCGACCATCCCCCTTTGTTGAACTTTTTCAGTGTCTCAGTAGCACAGAGAGTAGGCCAGCATGCTCTCCAGTACAAGTTTCTCTAACTATCAACACCAAACTACATGCACAGTACACACCACACTTCCTTTTCAAAATTTAAAAAGAAAAAATGGCATCGAATAACACAGCCTCGGAGTCCGCAGGGGGGGGACCATAAATGTCCCCACCTTCTGCCCCTTTCTCGGTGACGACTCAAGATGCCTGGAACCACTGTCTGACTTATTCTTCATTTCTGCAACATTCGTGGCCTTTCCTCTAACTTTCGCTCTGTTAAGCACCACCTCTCCTTCTCTAAACCTCACCTTTTTCTGAGACTCAGCTGTCTGAGGCAACTGACAGCAGACCCTTTTCTGTATCCTCCTACTTTCTCTATACTCATTTCAAAGCCAAAGGTGGCTGTTGTGTATATATACACAACAACTTATCTTGCTCTCGTGTTCCTGAACTTGATTCTTCCGAATTCTCTACACTCTGGCTTCGGCTTTCCTGTCATTCTCTGACTAAATATACCTGTGCTGTTTACTTATCTCCTAATTCTATTGACTATCAAAAATTCTTTGACTATCTTACTTCTACGATGGAACACATTCTATCCATTTCTCCTTTCTCTGAAATCTCCATTCTAGGAGATTTCAATGTTCACCACCTCCTTTGGCTCTCCTCTCCTTTCGCTGATCCACCTGGTGAACAAGCCTACACCTTTTCTATCCTTAATGACCTAGAGAAGCTTGTACAGCACCCTACCCGTATCCCTGATCACCTTGGAGAGAGTTCCAACATACTTGACCTCTTCCTTACAACTAATCCTTCTGCTTGCACTGTTAATCTTTTCTCTCCGTTGGGCTCCTCCAATCACAATCACCTTAACCTTTCCTATCGCTCCAATACGGCCTGCGGACCCTCCAAAGAAACGTCGTCCGTGGCACTTTGGAGCTGCGGACTGGGAGGCCCTCAGGCAATACTTCTTTGATTTTCCCTGGAATGATTATTGCTTCCAAGGCCGGGAGCCATCTGGGTGTGCCTTCCGCATTACAGAGGTTATTCTTTCGGGCATGGAAGCATACATTCCTTTCTTATATCGTTTGACTAATGCACGAAAGCCTTGGTTTAATCACGCTTGTTCTAATGCTATCCGCAAAAAGGAGAGGGCCTATAAAAGGTACCGGAGCCAACCCACCCCTGAATCACATCTTTTATACATTTCTGCCCGGAATCGTGCTAAGTCTGTTCTTCGCTCTCCTAAAAATAATTTCATCTGTACTAAGTGCTCTCAACTCTCTAACTTGATTTCTTCCCGCTCTGTCTGGCACCTTGCCAAAAACCTTTCTAACAACTTTACCTCATCATCCTTCCCTCCTCTTTTCTACTCTGATGGCTCTGTAGCTATTTCTTCTACTGATAAAAACAGATCTCTTCGCTCAGACTTTCTCCTCCAATTCCACCTTAGACAATTCCGGTGCTGTTCCTCCATCACTTCCCGCCTCTGACTTCCTCATGGCTGACATTAAAATTTCTTCAGCTGATGTACTTTCTGCCATCACTGGCCTCAATACTAATAAGGCATATGGGCCTGATGGAGTCCCTCCTCTTGTTCTCAAGAACTGTGTTTCTGTGCTTACACCCTGCCTAGGCAAACTCTTTCGCCTTTGTCTGTCAACTTGTACCTTTCCTTCTTGCTGGAAGTTTGCTCTCATTCAGCCAGTCCCAAAGAAGGGTGACCACTCCCAACCCTCCGACTATCGTCCAATTGCTTTAACATCCTGTATCTCAAAAGTTTTCGAGTCTGTTCTTAATAGAAAAATTTTAAAGCATCTTTCCTATCACAACCTTCTTTCTGATCGTCAGTACGGATTCCGTCAGGGACGCTCCACTGGTGATCTTCTCACCTACCTTTCAGACTCCTGGTCATCCTCCTTTCGGGACTTTGGCAAAAGCTTTGCCATTGCACTTGACATCTCAAAGGCTTTCGATCGAGTCTGGCATAAATCTTTAATTTCCAAATTGCCCTCTTACGGTTTTTATCCCTCTATGTGTGCCTTCATCGCTAGCTTCCTTTCTGGTCGTTCTATAGCCGCTGTTGTAGACGGCAATCGTTCTTCTCCTAGATCTATCAACAGCAGTGTTCCTCAGGGCTCTGTCCTATCACCAACTCTCTTCCTTTTATTCATCAATGACCTTCTAAGCTGTACATCTAACCCTATCCACTAATACGCTGATGACTCCACCCTTCACCTTTCCATTCGATTCCCACAACGCCCATCTCAACAGTTACTTCAACAAACAAGGGATGAGGCTATCGCAAACCTAATGTCTAACTTGGCTCATATCTCTAACTGGGGTAAAAATAATCTTGTTGTTTTTAATGCATCAAAGACTCAGTTCTTACACCTATCAACCCATCAAAATCTTCCACAGGAGTACCCACTAATGTTTAGTAATATTCAGCTTAATCCTGTATCATCCTCGAACATGCTTGGGGTTTCAGTTACTCGGGACTTATCTTGGAAAGATCATATTACATCTCTTGTAAAATCTGCTTCCAAGAGATTGGGTGTGCTAAGCCGACTCCGTTCTTTCTTTACCCCTGCACAATTGTTGACTCTATACAGGGGTTTTATCCGCCCCTGTGTGGAGTACAACTCTCGTGTGGGGAGGCTCCCCACATACAGCTTTTCTCAATAGAGTGGAGTCAAAGGCTTTTCGTCTCATTAACTCTCCTCCTCTTACTGACTCCCTTCAACCTCCGTCACTTCGCCGCACTGTTGCATCTTTATCTCTTTTCTATCGCTACTTTAATGGTCACTGCTCCTCTGAACTGTCTGCATGCATTCCTCCACTTCTACGATGGGCGCGTAGCACCCGTCTAGCAGCAAACTCTCATCCCTTTTCTGTCCAACTCTCTAATGCAAGAGTTAACCGTTACTCCCAGTCCTTCATTTGTGCAACATGTCAACTCTGGAACTGTCTACTTCTGTCTGTATTTCCTGCTGCCTATGATCTCCAGTCTTTCAAACGCAGTTTGTCCAGGCATCTCGAAATGAATGGATCTTGAGTTTGGCTCTCTCTTGTATTTTGTTTTTCTCTTGGAGGGAACTCTTATTGTGGGCTCATGGTCTTTGGTTCCTTCTTCCTCACATTAAAAAAAAAATCTGCTTTCTTATAGTTAAATTTTGGAGGTAGAGGGTCCGAAACGATGTCGCGTGTATAAGAAAGACAGATGGGTAAACGATCACTTCCCAAGGAGTCGTCGTAAGGGTCCCATGAGAAATCTTGATGTATACCAGGGGAGGCCAAAGATAAGTCAATGGCCAAAAAGTTACCAGTATGATCATCTACACGAGTTGCTCTACCATCATTCAGAAGACAGAGGTTGGACTGTAGTATTAGGTTGGCTACTTGCTCCCCACGACCATCGATCCTCAAGCTACCCCATTGATAGTGATGGGCGTTAAAATCGCCCAACACTAACTTATTGTCAGGAATATGTTCAAATAGTGAATTTAAAGCATCGTTATCAATGGGGCCATGTGGTGGACAGTACAGAGAGCAAATAGACAGATACGTGTTATTACATTTTACTCTGCACGCGACAGCTTCCAGAGTAGAATTTAGAATCACTTCCGTTTGTGGGTGTGATTTGTGTGTGTATACGGCCACTCTATGACCTTCATATCTTCTATACGAGTGGTAGTGTCTGAACTGTGGAGGATCAGGGTGATCCTCCAGGCGCGTCTCCTGTAAGCAGATAACATCTGGCCTGTGTATAGAAAGCAAGATTGCTATATTGTGTAACTTATTCCCAATACCTCTACAATTCCACTGTAGTATAGTGAATGCGGCAGTTTAAGATTTACAAGGGGGGCCAGTGTGTTTAGTTTTTTTATGCCCCTCACAACTAGGCGAGTGGCTACCGGGGGACCTTTCCCGGTGCTTGCTGACGGAAACCTCCATATTTTTGTCAATAACAAGGCTTCCAGATTCCACCGAGGAAGAGCTATTCTTTCTCTCCCTCGCTGGACCAGGAGCAGGAAGGACACGAGGACGTGGCTTTGAAAGGGTAATGAAGTTATGCTTTAGTCTTGTCAGGTTTCGATTTAGGCCTGACTGACTGGGAAGCAGCAGCGGCCTGTGAGTATGATGAAGCTTTAGGGAGGTCAGTTAGAGAGTTGGATCGTACAGGAGGCTGAGAGGTGGAGGTGGAAGTAGAGTGAGTGACCTGATTAACAAGCACGAGATCAGTCTGCGTCTCCACAGTGCACATCACAGGGTGGGACATTACCGCTGAAGCATAGGACCTTTTCGGTGCGGGAGTTGCATGCAACTCCTTCACCTTTTTCCTTACTTCATAGAAAGAGATGCCCTCAGTCGCCTTCTCCGCACAGACCTCTTTCTCCTCCTTCCACTTGGGACAGTCCCTAGAGGAAGTGAAGTGAGCACCCTTGCAGTGAAAGCAGCTGACTGTCTCTGATGTGCAATGTTCAGCATCATGATCTTGCATTGCACACTTGCCACAGATTGATTGCGAAGCACGACAAAACTTTTCATGGTGTCCATATAACTGATATTGTAAACAACGAAGTGGGTTAGGGATGTATGTCCTTACGTTAACAATTTCATACCCTACTTTGATATGGGTTGGGAGAGTTGTTTTGCCGAAAGTCAGTATAACCTTGGCCGTTTTCGTCCTCCTGCCCTAGGAAAACCTTGTAATGAAACAGGCGTCAATTATATCTTCGTGTGCAAGTTCACGTATGATGTCTTCCTCTTCCACGACCATGAAGTCCCTGCAAGTGATGACACCCTTGCAGGAATTCATGGAGTGAGGGATCGTTGGTACGACATCATAACAATGGAATTTGCTCAACTTCATCAAATCCTTAACCTGGGACGAGTTTGCAGCCTTTACTAGAAGGTCTCCGCTAGCAAGTTTTTTCACCTGCTCTACCTCTCCTGCACATCCATCAATCACCTTCTTGATAATGAAGGGATTAAGGCTGTACAGGGGAGTAGAACCAACCGCGTGCAGCAAAACGAAATTGGCATTTTTTACATCTATGTTTAGCGGAGGGCGTGTCTGGGGCCGTTCATGTTGCTTCACGCCCCAGAGCGATCAGTGGGGGGGACCCTCCGTGGGCGAGTAAGCAAAGGTAATCTTAGTAAATAGATATAGACACTTACTATATCTCTATCAAGGGTAGGGAGGAATATGAGAGCTAGCTAACCTAACTTTTATTCGTCCTATGTACAAAACTAATGCCGGTGAGGCAGCCCTGAAAACTAGAGAAGAGCCAGAAAAACACGTCCAAACTCCCCACGACTATGCATCAAAGTCCCGAATAGAGGTATATTTAGCACTCTTAAAAGTACATCACTGCACAGTTGAAGTTCTTTCTGCAAGAATATTATCAGAAGCATACTGTCCAGTTTAGCTGATCTGTGATAGTAATGATATAACAGCTGGGAATGTTCACACTGTTCATTAGATGTTATCATGTTTCATGTTTTCAGACAATTTAACACTGCACAATATGCGTCTTTTACCACAATTTGGGTTCCTTTCTCATTATTTCTATTTTCCAGCCATGCCACATTGAGTACACCGCTTCCCGTCCGATCAGCGAAGTTAAGCAACGTTGGGTCTGGTTAGTACTTGGGTGGGTGACCGCCTGGGAACACCAGATGCTGTTGGCATCCCTACGTGTCAAGTGGGGTTGGTGGAGGATTAGTGCCCCTCCCTGTAAAACAATAAACTCTAAGCCATTGGCCACCCCGTCTGGGATACATGGCGTCTGGCAATGAATGAATGAATTATATCATTTAGTTACCACTTATGTCACTTATTTTCCGTTTACCTTGTGTCCCTTAGTTTCCATCATCTGGTACAAACTCCATGCCTTTTCAGGAGGTTACAAGCTCTTTTCATTTCAACTATTCACATCAAGTGACACTAGGCACGGCCAGTTTCAACGTCCCTTGGTGGCAGTAGTTGCCGTAGCCACTCTGATTTCGTGTATGTGCCTCTCCATTCGTCTGACACAGCAGTGAAGTGCTCAAAGAGTAATAAGAAGTACGACAAAAGAAACAACCACGAGAGGAAACAAACACCAGATGTATCCAGGAACGACCGAAAGACAATGAAAACTGGTTCATGATATAATCTGACTGAGAAAATCCAACATACCTAAATGTTCGGATGTGATGGATAGATTGTCAGGAGGGAGGTGGAAGGTCACATTGATAGGTTGGAAAATTTCATAATTATGAGGGCTACTGTCAGTGCTTAGTGCTGACTTAAGGTAGGTAACCACAGATTCCTATTTAACGGCACAATAGTCAGGAGCTTTGTACAACCCATTTGCAAGCACTGAACGAACAGGAGTTCCAGGACAAATGATACTGACAGAGAGTGGAGTACTGAAAAAGAAGTACTGGACATGATCAAGACAAGCGTGGTGCACTGGGCATTTGGGGGCCGGAACGAAGGAACAGACAGACTGTAGGAGTTGTGAACCAGTGCGGATTCGCAAGGAGCAGAGCTATTGGGGAAAATGGCCAGAGGATAGGCGGCACAATGACGGGAAATAGGTGCGAGAGAAACACACTGGCTGAGATCGCTAGGGGACGCAAAAGTAATGGAGGCATGATCATGAGGTAGAAGGAAATATTCAGAGGAAACGGCGACATGCAACACGGAATTATTAAAAAAGAAAGGGAAAGGGGTGATGTGGAAGAGATCGAAAGTGATAGCAGAACGAAGAGGGATGTGAACAACAGTGGCTTTAGTGAGGAATGGAGTTTCGAGTACTGGGTAGTAGAACTCAAACGAGGAGAGTGAGACTACCATACTGGAGGTAAGTCAAAGTTAGAGTGAGCCCATTCCAATACCGTACGAAGATCAGAGATAGGAACTAGGTCTAAACAGTTAACACGACCACCAACAGCATCGGTTAGGATACGAACGAGGGTTGTAACTTGGCAGAGAAGAGAGTCCAGAGAAACCTGTAGGTTGTCCAGGTATAGCTTGATATATAGCAACTCTGAAGTTTGGTTCTGTAAAATGTCCGAGAAGTGTTAGTGTCTCTGCTACATCATTTAGATGTGTAGTGATCCTCTGTAACATAGTGTGTTGAACCTGGATAACCCTGTTTTGAGATTCAAGTGCATCAGCCAATTCAGCAGGGTTTGTTTTGAATTCAGAGAGGTCACGAGTCGTCGCCACACCAAATAGGCCACCTAGAATTTCTCCCCCGAGATCAAAGAGACCTCGCTTCACATGTGAACGACCTACAGGTGTCTGGTTAGGAAAGGTGTAATTTAGGTGGGAAAATCTTTAAACTACATACTCAAGTTTTCAATGAATAAGTAAATAAAGAGGGTACCAGAATACATCACGGTTTTCTTGGTTGTTTCTCCACGATGGTCAAGAGAAGGGCCTGTACTTCCTCCAGCTGACGTGCGAAGTGGGGCAGGGCGATGGCTACGTTGGCCAGCGGCTCAAGGTCGTAGTGCAAGGAGACTACATCCATTATCACCATTACCTCGCCTCCAGCACCGACCAAGGCCTCGGGTCTCACGGTGCCATAGTCCTCACCCAACCCGGACCCCCGGAGGGTCAGCACTGTCAGCAGGTAGACCCACAACATCTTTACCTATAAATATGTCTGAGTGTAAGATCATTGTGAAGAGGTGACATCTATTATTTTTTTATGCGAGAGACTTGTGTGCAGAGCGCAATTTGGAGCGATATTCATTGACTGGAGAGGGAAAAAGAGTTGTTAGTAGGGACGTCAGAAGAAGGAGTAGGAGGGGAAGGTGGAGTTTCTCGAAGTGACTCTTCCAACACCAGACCTCTCGGGGCAGGCTTAAGATCGTCCGCATGTAGGCTACCCACTTGGTATCTTTAGTGGATAGTTCCTGCAACTCAAATTTGTTACCCTTTCGAGTTATCACGTGGTGTGGGCGTGTGAATTTATCATCTAACTTAAAAGTACATGTAAATGAACGAGGAATACTGTATCTCCGACATTGATGTTGGCAGGTGATGCGGATTAATGTTGGCGTTGTACCATATCTTCCTGAGATAAGGCCAGATTTGCTTTTATGTACTGATGTATTTTATGGAAGTTTGACATTTTTACTTTCACATAATCATCCAAATTCTAGAGGCTTTGATGAAAGCATGGAATGAGGCAGGTCTTTATCAAACCCATATAAGATAAAGAATGGAGACTTGCCAATGGATGGATTTATGGAACTTTTGACAGAAGCTGCAACTTGGGGCACCCATTCATCCCAACATACATTCTGAGAACCCTGGTGCCTCAAACTCTGCAAAACTTTCCTATTCTGCCTTTCGACAAGGCCATTTGAAGCTGGATGCTTGGGGATGACATTACACCTGTTGATGCAATACAGTTTGCAAATTTCAATCAGGAGACTATTTTTGAACTCTGTACCATTATCGGTAATAATTGTACACGGAGTCGTATATGAGCAAATGATATTAAACTCTGTACCATTATCGGTAATAATTGTAGACGGGGTTGTATATGAGCAAATTACATGGTCTATAAAGGCACGTGCAACATTCTTAGCGGTCTTGTACAGCCACGAGGACGCAATAGTGTGAGAAGTGATCGACTGCTACAAACAAATACTCCGCACCGGATTCCGTAAGAGGCAATTGAAGGAGGTCGACAGAAACAGTTTCCCATGGGCGTGAGGGGATTGGATATTGCAAGAGTTGGGCAGGTAATCCGGTTGATCCATTGTGGCGGTTACAGGAAATACAAGAGTCCCAGTGAATGTTGATGTCCTTCCGCATGGTAGGCCAAGAGTATGAAAGGCGTGCTTGTCTCAAACATCGATCATTACCCGGATGAGATGCATGAGGAGTGTCGTGAACTATGTGAAGTACCGCAGGTATTAGATCAGTAGGGACAACAAGTTAGTGGACTTCCCTATTAGCTATGTCCTTTCCTGTATGTGATGTCTTCCTATATAAAGTACATTGTCTAGCATGAAAACGTCTATTGGAACTATTAGAGTAGGTAAGGCTGAAGAGTCGTCCGATTCTAGGAAATAAATTACCTTGGCCCACAAGGGGTAGGTTTGCTGGCAAGTACTGACAACATGAGACCAGAGAGGTCGCAGGTGTTTCAATGTGACGTGACCTGAAAGAGCATCTGCAACTACATTTGATTTACCAGGCACATATTGAAAGGTTGAATTAAAGTCTTGAATGATAACTGACCATCGAGCTAGTCGACCAGTAAGATTTCTTCCTTTGAACAAATCACAAAGTGGGAGATGATCGGTTTGGATATGCACTGGATAACCATATACGATATCTCTTAAATGTTTAAGGGACCAGATAACGGCTAGCGCTTCCCACTCAGTAACACTGTAATTGTGTTCGGCGGTGTTAAGGGCACGACTAGCATACGATGTTACAAGTTTCCCTTTTGCTTGACCGAGGTTCATCAGTACAGCATCAATTTCTGTTCAGAGGCATCTGTACACACAAAGAAAGCTTTCTTATAATCAGGGATTGGGGCATTTGCACGTGCCATCTTCCGTGTCTCAAAAGCTTGTGACCGATCTTTAGTCCATACAAAGGGTACGATTTTCTTTAGTAAATTAGTTTGGGGAGCGGCGATTTGTGCATACCCTTTAACAAATCGCCGATAGCAGCCACTCAAACCAAGAAAACTCCTCACATCATCAGTACTGTTAGGTTCTGGGAAGGTAGAGACTTTTTTAACTTTGTCATCTGTGGTAGCAATTCCTTCACCATTAACTACACGTCCAAGGAATTTAATTTTCTTCGTAAACAGTCACATTTACTGAGTTTAATCTTTAGACGTGCCATCTGAAGGCAATCAAAAACTTCTCTTAGTTTGGCGAAATGTTCAGGGATGGACTTGCTTACTACAATGATGTTATCTAGGTAGGCACAAAGATAATGACCCATCACACCACTGAATTCAGAATGAATAAGCCTCATGAACAATGACGGAGCAATTATAAGACCAAAAGGGAGTCTTTTAAATTGATAATATCCAGGAGGAGTACTAAATGCTGTTATTGGCCGAGATGACTCTTCTATTTCTACTTGCCAGTACCCACTAAGGAAGTCAAGGGAGGTGAAAGCTACATTTTGCTCGCCAAGTGATTAGAGTAGATATGTTAAAACTGGCAACGGCAATCGATCGGGTACAGTGACAAAATTGACCCTACGGTAGTCTACACCTAGTCTAAATTCATCCCCTTTCCTGGGTACTAAGAAGACTGGACTATTCCATGGATTGACAATGTTCAGTGATGTCCTTATCTAACAAATTCTGTATTATCTCATCTGCTTGTTGTCTCAAACTGTATGGTAGTCTATATGCCCGGGCATAAATTGGTTGAGTACCGGGAACTAATTCTCTATGATGCTTTACTAGATCTGTTCTTCCGATAGGTTCGCCGGGTGATGCCACAACATCTCTATAGGTCTGCAAAAAATGACTAATTACTCTTTATACTGAAGATAGTCACCTGAAAGTATATGTGAGGCAACGTCAAATGAAAGTGTAGTAGTGTCCTTAGAGTTTATGGCATACACACCAAGTGGCTTGTCATCATCATCATCTCTAGTGAATACAGAGAATGGTACATCCTGGCATACCTTTACGGCCGATAGGTAGACCAGGAAATTCCCTATCTTTGTACCACTTTTATGCTTTAATGGATCATTTGTGACATTCAGCAGGTACAGGTAACACAAATTATCCTCCGACACAGTACACAATGACGACTCATAAGTTAAGCCATTCACACAGGACGTCTTAGGTAAAGTTAGTGCACCCACACCTTCTTTCGCATATACAGCACGAACAGTGACTTAGGTGAATTTGTGCTGCAGCAAAACTTTTTTTTTTTTTTTTTTTTTTTATAACCGCTCGTCTAGTCTCCGCGTATTGTAGAATGTCCTTCAAACTATTTGAGGTAGTTAAAAGAGGAAGTGTCATGAGATGCTAGTAAATGTTCAGAGGAAGTGTCATGAGATGCTAGTCTATGCTCAGAGAAAGTGTCATGAGATGCTTGTGAATGCTCCTCTTTGCTCTCAGGTAGTGGTGAATGTAGATTAGGTTGAGTGATTGAGTTTACTTGGGAAAGGACAGGTCGTGGGTAATCCACGCCAGCTACGGAAAAAACCTGTACCTCAATACCACCACTAGCAGGTACCAGACCAATGGAATGTTTGGCCATGGTGTCAATGCTCATTAAAACATCTGCAGGATACTGGAGATTGTTTGTGACATGAAACTCTGCTGTGAAGGGGTTTAATAATTCATCAGGTTGTATCTCTGAGGCAGCTCTAACCTTCACATGAAATTCTGAGCCATCAACTCTGCATAGACGAATGCCAGGCGGCTCAAGGATCCAGACCTGTCTAATCGTTCCTCTAACGTTGTTTAGAGAGGATTCTGATATTAAATTTACCATTGATCCCGAGACAATGAAAAATGATGTTGGGATCCCTTCGCTCTTACCCAAAATAACTATGCCTAGACGAGTTAGAGGCCCAACTTAATTGGCTAAATGGAAGCAGAGGATCTTTCGTTGCTGTGGAATTTTTCCGATAGGTGCGCTCCTCTTCCCCCGACCGACGACGTGCGAGATAACGGCACTCTTCAGTGGTATGACTTGTTGTGTTCTTATGATACTTGCAAAAAGTACGACGCGGTCGCGACGGTATACGCTGTTGCCACTCCTGACTTTTCCGTCCTTGTTTGGGATTACAGCTCCGCTCATGGTGACCATAACCACCACAGTACCAGCACACGGTCGAGGACTGTTGGCCCCTATGCATAGTTGATTGGTCAGCCTGGTTGCCCCTGCGCACACCAGAGTGACTACAGTTAGTAGCAAGTGATCGACGTCGCGAGGGCGAGTGAGCATTGTTAGTGGCAACCCTGGTAGTCGGTCGCGAACGTGAAAATTCCCAGGAGGCGGAAAAGGTGTGCATGATCTTTGAAGTTCCATCTGTGTGAGTGGTTGAGGTGTAAGCACGCGCCTGACGAGTGACGCCTGAGCCTAGCCTTTCTTCAATCTCTTTTGACAAGTCCCAAAATTTGTCTCCTGGTTTAAAACCTATTTGTAATGCACAGTCCAACTGTTTAGGGGTCAACCAATTGATGTATCTCAAGCAGCCCATTAAATGACCAAACTCTGTTAATTTGATTACATCATTCCCGTCAGATCGAGTTACCCATGGTGTTTCTCGCATCATCTGCCTTATCTCAAAACTGGTGACGTTCGCTACCGCTCCTGCTTCATATAATGTGGCTTCTTTAACTGGTACAAACATGTCATTATCCATGTGTTTAAGGAGAGTGGAAAAAGCAATGAGTGAACCCGCCTTAGGAGGACAACCTAATTCTATTAACTCCGCGCACAGTTCATCAAATGGTACGCAACTATCAAAGTGACCGGCTCGTACCACAGCACCCATGTACGATTTGCCATGATGTAACCGGCTTATAAGATAAGAGATCTTCAGTGGTTCAGAAGTGATTCGTCTGTTCTCTATTTCCGTCTGGACTTCACGGAGGAAAGCAAAGATCGACGTAGAGGTATCCTCAGCAGTGAATTTTGGACGGTTTAAATCATCATGCAGGAAAATTAACTGTGGTGGTGGGGCTTGATTTGCCATCGCTACGAGAGAATGAGGTGGTAAGGTCGAGGGAGAAGTCACTGTAGAAAGTGGAGGGTGTGTGGGGGAAGTGGCAGCTGTAGTAGTAGTGGTGTGGGACAGTCGGGGGTGGCGTAGTTGTGACAGAAGGGAAGAAAGAGGCAGTGGTGTACCTGGCTGGAATTCTATTGAATCATTAGGGATAGGAGTTAGAGTATCTAGAGTTCAATTATCTGGACTATCTACATATGCTGCTGGATTAGTAGTAGTAGTAGTGGTAGATGTGGTAGGTGTAGTATTAGTAAGAGTTGGAATAGTCAGAGTAGTTAGTTGTCACGTAATATTTGCCACTACGGAGTAATGTTACATCGTCATCGCTCGCACACTCATCTTCAGTTTCATCAAAACTTGCCCGTCAAATAGGAAAGAGTTCGACTTAACGCAAATACCTCATTAACAAGAAAGGGATTTGAACATGAGGGGAGAGAGAATGAGAGAAAAAACTTAAAAATTTACAAATACAATTACAAAATTAATACGAATGATAAATAATGAGAATTATATGAAGGAATATGATGTATACACAAGAAGTGAATAAGTTATATACAATGAAATATATGTTAAAGAAAATGGAATCAAGTACAGTGAATAAAATGGGACAGGAGGGATGAATAATAAGAATGAAGAATGTAATGTAGTGAATGAAGTTAGATCAGCTTTTCTTAACCTGGGGTGCTAGAACCCCCAGGGGTGCTGAAATCAATTTTAGAGGGTGCTGGAAAATGCTGCATTAGTTTTTTTTTCTTATTGGTTTTGCTTAGTACTGGCATCTTGATTTATTTTATGAGAATGTATAAAATAAACTTTTAGGCAGTACTACACTTTAACCCTGCAGTAGTGTAGCAACTGTAGTCCCAGTAACCAGATGTAAAAGGGTGCTGGACTGAGACCTTATTGAGGTCGGAAAAGGTTAAGAAACGCTGAGTTAGGTTAATATGATGAATACTATCTGTAGAGAAAGCTACATGCAATCTACAGAAAGGTGGAAAGACGGTAAGTAGACAGAAAATATTTACAAATGCATCTGAATTCAGATCTTTACTGGACGGAGGTCATGAGTGAGGGTGGAGCCTCCACCCATTCAGAAGAATGGAGGCGTTGATTGGCGGGAACGGGCTGGTAGAGGTCGTGACGTGGCGGTGTGTGAATGGCATTGCCGGACCCACCCCTCAGAGCGGCTGAGTGGATTGGAGGAATATGACGATGAGAAACTGTGACGTCGAAAGCTGTGATTAGCCACGCTTTCTTCTTGATGGTGAATGACGCAGTGGGTTCTGGTTCGCTTTGGTACGGTTGTGACGTACCGGGTTGTGGTGAGGACTGGCCCACCATTTAGGTGGTGGTGTGGTTCAGGGTCAATTCACTGGGATGTGTTGGGGCTGGTTCAGTGTGGCTCGGTCTGGTGAGGCTGTGTGGGGTTGTTGAGGGCTGAATATTTTAGAACGAGGCAGGACAGTATGTTACCAAAACGGGGCCTCACCAAAAATGTTCAGGATACAGACAGCCACAGCTCAGTGTAAGAGAGCGAAACAGTAGGCTGGCGTCAGGCAGGAGGCAGGGCCTGGTGGTTGGGCAGATGGCCGGGCATGGCCAGGCGGAAGCAGTGTAAATAATATGCAGTGGAGACGTTAAAATGGAAGGTGAACCACTCTTTGCCACCAAAGTTCTACCAACACATGTCACTCCAAAGTCCGATGATAAATAACGGGCGTGTATGCTTGTTGAGTTGAATGCAAATGTTACCCCAATTAGATTCGCCTCCAGACTGAAGGCGTGAGGGCAGAGCGTGAGAGTGTTGCCATATCCGAACAACGAAATTATGCTTGGGCAATGAAAAAATTATGCTAGATTGAGCAAAATTATTCCAAGTAAAAAACGAATTATGCTAACTTGAAGCTAAATGATAAAATTCTATATTTATTCATGTTACATATTAATTATGTATTCTGTTTACTATGAAAATATTTAACTGAACTCTCCATAAGAGAATACATCTCTCTCTCTCTCTCTCTCTCTCTCTCTCTCTCTCTCTCTCTGAGCCGATGACAAGTAACCGGCTGAACAGAAACATTGCACCACTTACAAAAAGCTTTGTTTTTCCTATATCGGGTGAGCCACTCTCTAAATCCTCTTTCAGCCATCCGTTTTGGGCGAAAAGTTTGGTTGTAATTTTTTTTTACTAGCTTTTTTTCTTCTCGGGTACGTCAGAATCATGGTCACTGCTACTCGAGGAATCATTGCCAAATGAAGCTTTTGAAGTACAAGGTCCTGGATCCTCGTGACAAACTTTCCTCTTACTCGACATCGTGAAATAGCTATGTTACTGCATGGAGTGGTACTCCACTACTGGTGTAACTTGTATTTTTTATTTAAAAAAAAAAAAAAAAATCAAAATATGGTAGTCACCTGCCTCACGGTTTCTCATAGACGGTTGGCTAAGCTACAGAGTACTCTCATGATATCGTTCTTAAGGTATCAGTATGGCAACACTCATTCATTCGCCAATCACCTAGCCGCCCAACTCTCTCTCTCTCTCTCTCTCTCTCTCTGATATATAGCTTTTATAAAATATTCCGGAATTATTCCAATCCATTCTAAATTATGCTAACTCTTCTAATATGCTAAAAAATATTCCAGACTCGAAAGTTTGATCAAAATTATGCTAAAAGAATAAAATTATGCTAGATATGGTAACACTGGTGAGAGAGCCGGCAGCTAGCCCTCTCTCCCTAAACGTTTCCCATGCAGTTTTGAACAGTGACGCCTGATGACATAGCAGAAAATGGCACGTAGGCTACAAACATACACACTTACAGTTTACTTATTACAACTATATGCACTTGTATATACTGATAATAGTCTAGGGTCTAGTTTGTAGGAGAAATTATGGTAACATGATGATGATTATGATGATGGCGGTGGTGGTAGTGGTGGTGGTGATGATGATAATGATGTAGTAATGATGATGATGGCAATGGTGATGATGATAGTAATGATGATGATAATAATGATTATGATGGTAATGATGATGATGGTGGTGGTGGTGGTGGTGGTTGTGATAATAATGATGGTGGTGATGATGGTGCTGGTGGTGGTGATGATGATGATACTGATGACGATGATGATGGTGGTGGTGGTGGTGGTGGTGATGGTGGCAGCGATGACAATGATGATGATGATGGGACTGGTGGTGGTGGTGGTGGTGGTGGTAGTGATGATGATGATGAT
>NC_137047.1:30011262-30028762 GCF_032717465.1 Coenobita brevimanus | reverse complement strand
GGCTGTGTATTTGTAATTCGTATTTCAAACGAACACAAAGATGCTCATAAATTTACGTGATATAGAGGGAGTGGTGATCGTGTTGAAAGGAGCCTGATTGATTACGTGCTCGTAGAGAGATCGATGCTGGGTAGTGTTGCTGATACTAGGGCAGTGAGAGGACGATGTGGAGATTTGTCATATCATCAATATGATTGTGGTATGAAAGATCAAGCTGAGAGGAGTGAGGCGGACCAAGAGAGAGAGAGAGGAGCAGTCAGGCAGAGACACTGAAAGTCAAGAAACTGATGATCAAAGAAATGGCAGATGAATACAGGGCCAAAGTAGGGGAGGAGTTAGAATCAGTGAACTGAAATGAAATGGATCTGGATAGCCTGTGGAATATATATATATATATATATATATATATATATATATATATATATATATATATATATATATATATATATATATATAGGGACTGCTTAGTTAGGAATGCAGAAGCGGTGTGTAACAACAAAGAAGAAAGGTACGGCATGGTGGGATGAAATGGTTAAGAAAGCAGTGGAGAAAGAGAGGAAGAAGTGGCTAGAGTGAATACAGGACAGGGGTTCAGCTGAAATGAGAACTGAATACACTGACAGCAAGAAGCACGTAAAGAGACTAGGGAAGAGGAAAAGGAAGGAGGTAAATGATGATCTTGGAAAAAAAAATAAATGCAAATTACTCTGATAAAAGGAAGTTATTTAGAAATGACAATGGAAAGAAATGTGAAAATGGGAAGGATGTAAGTGGTAGGTTATTAACCCATGGGGATGAAGTAAGGACTAGATGGGGAGAATGTTTTGAAAGTCTGATGAATGAGAATGAAGAGAGCAAAGCGACTGTTAACATGATTGGTTTGGGGGGGGGTGTACAGAAAAGGATTACAGTGCCAGGAAACGTGACACTGGCAGAGGTGAAGAACGCTGTGAAGCTACAGAAAAATGGGAAAGCAGCTAGGGTTCATGATGTGTATGTAGAGATGATAAGGTGTGGTGGAGAGAGTGGAATGAAGTGCTTGCTGGAAATATGTAAGAAGGCATGGGTGAGTGAAACTGTGCCATTAGAGTGGAAAAAGGCAGTGATTGTACCCTTGTACAAAAATTAAAGTGAGCGGTGTGAGTGCAAGAATTATCGTGGCATAAGTTTATTGAGCGTGGTCGGGAAGGTATAGGGAAGAATTATTATAAAGAAAATAAGAGATATATCAGAAGTCCTAGTGAGTGACGAGGATGTGTGGATCAAACATTTGCAGTGAGACAGATAGTGGAGAAGACCTGTGAGAAGGAAAATAAGGTGTTTATGGCAGTTATGGATCTGGAAAAAGCATACGACAAAGTAGACAAAGAAGGATTGTGAAAGGTTTTTCGCATGTATGGTGTAGATGGTAAGCTGCTAGGCGCCATCAAGAATTTTTATGATGGTAATGAGGTATGTGTAAGGGTAAATGGGCATCTAAGTGAATGATTCACGATCACTGTAGGCGTGCGACAAGGTTACTTGATGTCCCCATGGTTGTTTAATATATATATGGATGGGGTGATGAGAGAAGTAAAAAAACGAATAAAGGAGAGAGGGATGGCGTTGGTAATGAATGGCGATGGATGGAGAAGGCATGTGATAAGGCGTGATGATGGTGGCTACTTGTAAATACCGACAAGAGCTTGGTAGATTAGTCCAGAGTTTGGTAGATGTCTATGAACGTCGTGCGTTGAGAGTAAATGTAGGAATGAGTAGAGTGATGGTTATTGAGGGAGAAGGTGACTCCCAGTGCGATGTTACAGTGAATGGAGAGAGACTGGAATTGGTGAGAGAGTTCAAATACCTGGGTACAGCGATAGAAAAGAGAGGAAAATGTGCAAAAGAAGCCGAAAGTAGAGTGACACAAGGAAGGGAGGTAGCTGGTACTATGACGGCCTTGATAAGAAACAAAGGCTTGAGCGTTGCAGCTGCGCGAGGCTTATATGAGGAGCGTTAGTGCCAACTTTAACATATGGATGTGAGACCATAGTGTGGCATGAAATTGATAAGTCAAGAGTAAGAGCAGTGGAGAAGGGACTGCTGAGGTATGTACAGTATGTGCAGTACAGAGAATGAATAGGATGCGGAAAAATGTGATGCGTGAAAGATGCAGTGTGAGGAAGTCTGTGGACACCAGAATTGAGGACAGTGTACTGAGATGGTTTGGTCATGTAGAGAGAATGATGACAATAGAGTGGTGAAAAAGGTAAATCTGAGCGAATTTGAAGAAGGGAGGAAGCAAGGTAGGCCAAGAAGAAGGTGGAAGGATAAGGTGGATGATTGTGTAAAGAAGAGAGGTATGGAAGTTGGTGAGGCTAAGGGACCGAGCTGGATGGATGAAATTTTGCGGAGAAGCGCATAATCAGGGATCTGTCACCCCTTTTTAACGTGACTGGATTGGTTTTTTCAGACAGGTATATGTGAAGCTACAGAATTTGGGGAAATTCTTTTTTGGCCTATCTGATGGAGCCAGGATTTCGAGGGCTTGAATGATGAGTGAATGGAAGCGTGGCCCATTGACATGGGCAAACTTGGGCTGTCTGGACGTTGCTACTCCTCACCCAGCCATAGGGTGGGAAAGGAAGTCCGGAAGATGATGTTGATGATGATGATGATATATCACCACAAACTTCAGTATTGTAGATTCCACTCACAATCTTAAAAACTTCAATCACGTCTCCATGTGTTCTTCTGTAGGTCAGAGTGGGTAAATCTAGCTTCATAAGTCGCTACTCGTGCAAGAGATGTCTTAGTGTCGAGATAAGTTTAGTGGCCCTTCGCTGCACATTCTTGTCGTGAAAAACTTGTGCAAACGTTTCCTGGAACTGAACCCGGAATTTCTGGCTCCTGGACCAAGTGTGATTTCGATTCCATCGCCGCCGACCCCAAAAAGAGTAGTCAACCATGATACGAGAGTCCAAACCTGAACTCTGGAAACTCATAATGACTCTCTACCCGTGTGAATCCTAAGGATTATGAAACAATAGTGCAGGAGACAAACTACCCTCGAAAGAGCCTATTTTCCAACCCTGCCCGTATGAATGTTGTTTTTCCTTATAATTCACTGAAGGTTTGAATGATGGGTGAACACTTGTATGGCCCATTTCACTGAACGCTCTATTGATACTTCTACTTTTATGTTTTCCTCTTTCTTGTTCGAACCCATCCTATCCAAGCTTTTACGTGTCATATAGAAGACCAGCATATGCGTGTATAAATGCGTGTATGATGATGGTAGTGGTGGTGATGGTGCTAATGACAATGATAATCACGTTTACCTTAAAGTACTTCTGCTTCAAGGTGGCGCTGTTCCCTGGACGTGCCCTGATGTCAGGACCTGTACTGCTATGTATGTTTTATAGATAAGTAGTGATAGAGTTTGAAGTTGCTGGTGTCAGTGCCGTATATCCGGCTACTACTGGTTCATCCTCTGTCTTTAGTAAGAAATCATGCAGTTTTAGATGGAACTATTCCATTGAAACCCCCGTCATGTCTGTCAAGGATTTGGGTACGCTGTGTAACAATCGGGTAACGTTTCTTGATATAATATTGTGCTGAAGTGTTTTGTTTGCGGCCATATTCTACTGCTGATCTGTCTTTTACTATTCATTATTCGAGATGGAGAGGCTCAATTTTTGGCCAGTTCAGAGTAAAAAGTACATAATGACAACCGTTTTACGTTCACTGATGAAACACAACTAACTGGATCATTCATTATTACAGGAACAGTTAACAGCCCAATGCTATACTCTTTTCACTTTTACTTGGCCAGATTCTCATCCTTTTACAGCTTGCAAAAAAAAAAAAAAAAAAAAAATACTACTGATACAGATGAAAATCCTTTCAATAGCACTTTTTCATGGCTAGCGCCATATTCTTATTATTTTTATTTTTTTTACATAGCACCTCTTTATGACTATTGTAATATTCTAGTAGTATCCAACAGTTACAGCCCAACATTTAAGACGGTGAGACCTCAATCAAGCTTTAAGGAGGCAATATTACCCCTTACCTACTACTGAAGAAGTCTCCACTAGATTGTCTATAATGTCAATTACTCTTTACCTACTACTGAAGAAATCTCCACTAGATTGTCTAATGTCAATTATCCTTTACCTACTACTGAAGAAATCGCCACTGGATTGCCTAGCGCCAAAGGCTTTTCTGTTCTTGACGCAACCAAGGGATTTTGGCAGCTTGAACTAGATGAATAGTAATCTACGAATCTTACCTTCAATACATGTTTTGGCAGGTACAGGTAACTGAGCTAAGATTTTGGAGTTAGTCCAGCCCCAGAAATGTATCAGAGGAGAATGCATGGGATTTTTGGTGACTTAGAACGTGTAGAAGTTATAATGGATGATATTTTGTACATGGATGTGATGATAAAGAACATGAAAGACTAAAGAAAGTATTACAAAGATATAAACATAGGAATGTAATACTAAACTCTAAGCAACTGAAGCTAAATGCAGGCCATGTAGATTACATAGGTCATGTTTTTACAGCTAATGGTTGATGGTTTGAAGGCTGATCCTAGGAAGGTGGAGGTGACTAAAAAGTTTCCATCTTCACACGAAAAAACTGAACTTCTCAGATTCATGGGTATGATTAACTATTTACCAAGTTTATCTCTTGGTTATCAGATATAAAGAAGCCTTTGAGAAGATTACTAGAGAAGGATGCTGACTTCCAGTGGGGTAAGGAACAAGCTCAGTGTTTTGAGAACTTAAAGAAACTGGTTAGTGAGGCTCCTGTTCTTAGATTTTATGATGTAGATAAACCTCACCCTCACTGTTAATTTATCGGGGAAAAAAAAGGAAAATGTTCCCCCCCGAGACAGACCTTATTAGATCATATAGCCCTACTAGGTGACAGGAGGGCGTTAGCCCTCGCGGCATGGCGGTTACCGGGATCACGATCGCCCGGTCCCGAGACCGACGCTCTTCCACTGAGCCATCCTGCCCCCCCCCCAACCGTTGATTTAACGGGCTATGCTGTATGAGCTTGTATCTTGCAGAATGTTATGCCTGTTGCTTATGCAGCTACGTCGCTCACTAAGACAAAGAAATTATGCACAGAGTGAGAAGGAACGTTCAGCAATTGTATTTGACAGAAAAGTTACACTCTTACGTATATAGAAAATCTCATGTTATTTTAGTGTCAGGTAATAGACCATTAGAGACCATTTTCAAGAAGCCTGTGTCTTTAGCTCCTTCAGGATTACAAAGAATGCTTCTTAGTGTTCAGAAATAATCTCGATGTAAATTACAAAAAAAAAAAAAAAAAATGCTGAGATGAACATTACTGATGCTTTAAGTAGAGTCAACTGAACTGAAGAACTTTGATGAAGTTACTGTTAATGTTGCTTCTGTTGATGTTATGAAAGTACAGTACTGTAGTTAAAGTAGAAGCATTAAAACAAACAAACAAAAAACGAACCCAGCTCTGCAGATGTTAAAGGAATTTACTGTAGAAGGAAAACCTGATTGTAAGAGCCAAACCCCGGTGGAAAACCATGCTTATTGGAATATCAGAGAGGAAATTAGCTATGTAAATGGACTATTAAATAAGATGAATAGGATCATTGTGCCTAGAGAGTTAAAAAAGGAAATTCTGAAGAATCTACATAAGTCACATCAAAGTACCGAAAAAACTTTGAGTCTTGCTAGAGATCTTGTATATTGGCGTGGAATGAATGTATAAATTAAAGATTTCAGTGGTTCCTGTGGCACCTGTAATGCGTTTATTAACCAACAAGTAAAAGAACCCTTAATGCCTCACACAATGCCTGATTTGCCATGGCAAAAATTTGGTGCTGATCTGTTTAGGGTACATGGTAAATTGTACTTGGTTCTTGTTGATTACGCCCGCAAATATGTAGAATGTGATCAGTTGGACACATGCCATGCTAGGCTATCTATATACAACCAGACGCCAAAATCCCGTATCGGGTGGCCGTTTGACATATGAGTTAATTGTTTTAAGGAGAGGGGCATTAAACTTCCGCCATCCCACTTATTGACACGTAGGGAATACATACGGGCTGGTTATATGGTTACCACCCAGCGTTGTAAATGGCCTCCTGCTTACAGGAAGCCATTAGGCTTGTCACTCAAGGTAAACCCACCTAAAATGGAAAGAGGAGTAATAAAAAGTGACAGGAAAGATGGAAGAAATAAGAAACGAGGAGGACAGACACAGAAAAAGAGTGGTAAAAGTGCAGGAAGAAATTGGCAGCACTACATCAAGTGAGTGGATAATGGTGAGAAAACAGGAAAAGAGGAACAATAAGCGTCTGTTTAAGTTATATGGCAAACTGTACTTGGTTCTTATTAATTACAGTAGTAAGTGTGTAGAATGTGATGAGTTGGACACATACCTTGCTAGTACTGTTGTAAAATGCTGTAAACGTCAGCTTGCTAGACATGGTATACCTGAAACGATACTTAGTGACAATGGACATCAGTTTACTGCTAAAGAAGTTGAACAGTTTTGCAAGGCCAATTGCATCTCACATCCTCTTCTTCTAGATATCCTGAAAGTAATGGACTAGATGTGAAAAGTGTTCAGACCATAAAGAAACTAATGAAAACAGCACTAAAGGATAACAAAGATCTGTGTCAGAGCTTAATAGATTACAGAAACACTTGTATTGTGGGAGATGCCAGCCCTAGCTGCACAATTGTTGTTTGGCCGAAGAACCTGTCCACACTTGCCACAGTCGGGAAGTATTGAAACATGAAGCCCTTGGCACTGTACATGTTAAGAGGCAGTTAAGAGAGTTTCACGACAGGCTGAAATTATTACATGCAAAACCTTTTAATTATTTAGATGAGGGAGTTGTGGTTAGGATTAAAGATGGCCAAAATATGGAAGCTAGAAAACGGGTTGTAGTGTCTCTTTGGTCTTAGTGAGGGACAACTCTGGTCAGATATACAGAAGGAATAAAAGTCATCTAATTAGGACCAAGGAATCCTCTCCCTTATTTATGTAGGAGCCATGAATTTGATCATGAAGTTTGTGTTAGGCCTAAGACTCCACAGAAGTATAATGAAGTAACACCCCACAAATCCAGAGCCACTCCACAGATTGAGCGTTAAAGGGTTTTAAGAGTCCCAGATTATGGTGAGAGATGTGGCAGAGTTGTTCATCCAAGTAGGTTAGACTTGAGAGTTACTGTAATGTTTTTGTTCCACTTTTTATGGCTAATTCTGTATTTCTTTCTGTTCCACCTTTTATGGCTAATTCTGTAGTTCTTTCTGTTCTACTTTTTATGGTTAATCCTGTGACAGTCATTCCTTTCGCTTAAAAAAAACAGGGAGATGTAATATTATTTTGCATAGCCTAACTAATACAAGTAATATTTATGATATTAATGGACGCCTGTTTTTGTATATTTGTAATTATTGCTAATCCTTTAGATCATGAAGATTTACCCTGCATGTCATACGCCTTGTAACATTATTGGAACACAACAGATGCTTGAGAGATACTCGCCATCTGGGTTTAATGTAATGTCCTTGATACTTTTAGTGGCTTTATGGTTGCGGCCGCCCCCCTTGCTGGAAACATGCGATCGACAAGATGAAACGAAGCACCAGCTTAGAGCTACTACAATATCCAAGTCTGGTTTGACGGACCCATGAGCCTTGTTTCCTCTTGACAATCACATGTTTGGTGCAAGTGTGGCCGCACACTACGGATTACGCAAACGTAACATTACACAAAGTGTAACCTCTGTAGATCAAATCTTAGGGTAATTAAAGCCTCTCCACAGCGAATAAAGTCTTAACACCTCATGGTCAAAAAATCTAAGAAGAATGAAATAATCTGCAAATGAAAGAAAATAGGATATGCGTTATCGGATTAAACGAGTTAAGATTAAGCGTATGGCTAAATGCGAAATTTACAGTTTGTGTGCAGGCAAAATGTGCCGATGTATAATGGTGTACCCTTTATATATATATATATATATATATATATATATATATATATATATATATATATATATATATATATATATATATATATATGGGCGCCCTGGGGTGCTTCGTCTCTGGTTCAATCGGTAGTGTTGGCATGCCTGTTTAATTCACAAAAATGGCCAAGTTGCCATGTAGTACAATATTATTATGACAGCTGTATATCTGTAAAATATAAGATACCAATACAATTGAAGGATACAAAGCAACATAACCGTGTCATTTCCCGTAAATCACAGTCCATGTAACAATGTCTCACACTGAAAGGGTGCCGACACTTATTTTTATAAAGGGTACATTGAACTTAATTAACAGTAGATGCCATTTTTAAGCTATACTTGTTAAAGGTCGGGTGAGGTGGCCATAACCATACCAGGGGGTGGTACCGACTCACTAGGGTAGGGTGAGGTGGGCATAAACCGTACTAGGGACCCTAGTAATACAAACGCACTAGGGTAGGGTGAGGTGGGCATAAACCGTACTAGGGAGTGGTACAGACGCTCTCTTTTCCTCCATATTGGGCCTAGAATAGTAACCGCTTAAAAAGAAGAAAACGCGCCACAACAGCTGGGCCGCCTGGTAGCACCTAAGAGCCATGTTTATATCTGGAAAGCTGGACGCGGAAAGTGAGTTCTCAGTTTTTTGGATGTCTGGTATAACTCTTAGCACTGCTGATATAGCAAATATCTACTAAGAATGCCGGTAGATTCTGATGGTAGGGCAATCTATCGTAATTTGAAGAAATTGATGACCATCGAAACTCGTTGCCTGTGTCGAATTTATAAATATAGCGTAGACAGTTGGCACAAAATACAAAAGAAATACCTAGAGGATACCTGACTACTCACAGAACATTACTGGTAGCAATCCAGCATGAAATTATGTACCTGTGTGTGGTGCAACATATTTTTCCGATTTTGGTGATGTTGCTGGTTCTGTATTTATATATATCGGTAATTTTTTACAGTTGGCACGTGCATTTAAGCCTTACAAATTTGGCGTATAACCCAATAAAAATATTGTCAAAGTATTCTTTCCGATATTTGTAGGGCGTACAATACCAATTCATTTCCCGATGGTCCACCACAAAATTGCAGAAGATTAGTAAAAACATTTGTGTGATATGTCTTTCACAGATTTGTCAACTTGCCTTGCAAATTGGGGTAGGGGATTAAAACAGGCTTGTTAGAAAAATTAAATTTGATGTGGCTCTCAGTACAATATTAGGTAGACTTCAGGTTAATATGCAGGCAAAGCACCTGAGATAAAGAGTGCAGTAATTTCACCTTTATTTATGAAGTGCTGTTGTATATGGCTTTTTTGAAGAGAAACAGTCCGTCATAACTTGGCCTGTTTTTCTGTAGGGCACAAATGGGATATTTCTGTAACATGTGGCCAGCATTTTTGTACTGGGACAACATAAAGTGCTCTACCTTCTCAATAATTTAGCACCACATTTCAGTTTTCAGCCAGGTTATATATCATTTCTGGAACATCTGCCAAGCATTTATGTACTGGGACAGCATATGCCATTTACTTTTGCAATAATCTAGCACCACATTTCAGTATTCAGATGGAATCTTAAATATTTGTGTTGCTTGTAAGGCAATATGAAAGTCATGGAGTAGATAAATGTATATATCTGCTCTGAATTCTTACATTGCCGCCTTCATATATAAACTTAGATTTACTTTGGTAACACATTAAAGTGTTGTCAAATTGGATGCAGAGGCTTAACCCCCACTACCTGTAAACAAGTCTTTTTCAAAACACACTTTTAAGTGAGTTTATCTTTTTTCAAAAGAAGTGCCATCACAAAGATAGCCCTTTTCCTCGAGTTTCTGTTGATACATTTTATAGCAAAACCAATTTCTGAATGTTTGGTGAATATTTTGCCAGTAATAGTACGGTTGACCCCCACCTCACCCTAATTGTAGCTGAAGAGAGTTCACAGCATCCATAAACTGTTTGATTTTGTTATTAAAATATGCATTAGTAGCTGCAGAATCTGGTGTTTGATTTTTTTTCTCTTATAATTACCACCAGTCCAGCTGACCAAAGTAAGGCCTTTAGGGAAAAAATGGAGATATCTTTTCTCCTTCGTGGCCCATCCTCTGAGGTGTCAGCAGTTTGAAGAGCGTCTGAGTGAAGAGTCCGAAGTGGCTGGATGACCAAGGTGAGCTGTTTCGAAGCATTTCTGTATTCCTGTGCTATGGAAATTAGTCGTGCTCGATAGATTTGGCCGATACTTGTGAATAAAAAGTTTCACTTACGACTCACGAACTGCCATTAGAAGGAAAGAAGTGGCTCATAGGTAAATTGCCACCATTTTAGCTAAAAGTTGTGGCACCTCGCTTTTCTCTCCCTGAATCTTGAGAGTAATCAATAAGTGAACCTAAGCACACCGTTGATGATGGCGGAGTGAGAATGATGGTAGAAACTTGTAGGGGAGGAGGAGCTTGGGGGACTGGGAGCTTGGGGGACTGGGAGAGGTGGGAGCTGGGTTACCAAGATCTGTGCCTTCTTGCCCAAGATTCAAGGAACTGGTAATGCTGTCGCATTTTTTGACGATACGATTCTCATTTAACTTGCGTCGTTCTGTAACAACCTCAGTCGAAATCTATACACGTTACGTGCCGTCAGTAATACAAAACTACTGTGAGGAGGTGCAGTACAGTGAGGGCATAGTGGACTTTCTGGACATTGTATTGATACAGAAGCAACACACCAGGCACCGCACTCTTATAACGCAGAAAGTCCTTTACATTACCTCAGCAAAAAAACTGTCAGCACCAAGCTGAAGTGGCCAGTTTCTTGCAATCCACAGGTCAACTTGCAACAACAGTGACAACAGTAACAAGGTACTGGAACTGCTTCCACCATCATGTCATCATCACCACCTCCATGTTGATATTGGGCTTCTGTCAAGCAGAAAACAAACTTGTAACAATTGCAGACAATAAGGAATGATGATGCATGAAATACCTGTCCTACAAGCACATCAATGTCTTACTATTAAGGCAGCAACATATACAGTATACTGAAGAACATTACTTGTAAATAACAGACTCGACATTTAAATCTTGATCCACGGCATGTGGTACAAATTTCTACAGCAACATTTGCTGTACGTGTTAGAGACAATTTTGTTGTGTAAATCAAGGGCAAAACCATGATTTCGGTAAAGGAGCACTCCCCTCCCCCCGCCACTGTTGTTGAGCAACCCTGGTCCGGCTGACCGATCAGACCTATCAACTACAGGCAAACAACCGCCATTGCAGGGTCATACAGTGCGGTGAACCGATGTTCCCTTGCAGTAGATAGCGTCCTTGTTGTGGCTATGTGTGGAGAAAAATGTGAAGGTTTGATTCCTGGATGGACATCGCATTTGAGTCTCTCCATCCAACAAACGGGGGCCCCATAATAGAGATTGTCCTGGTGCTTGAGGATGCTAAAGTGGACATGTGTGGATTAACTGAGACTAAATGTTGAGGCGAGAGTGGGAGTATGAATGGGGTAGCCTATATGTGCGGGAGTAGGTGAGAATGAGGGGACAAAAGAGGGTGTATGTATTGTTGTGTGCAAGTGATAGGAGAATATAAGAGTGTACGGATCAGTTGGAACAAGGATTATGTGGGTAAGATTGAAAGTAGAATTACAGATGTGGGCGATTGTGTGTGTGTGTATGTGCCAACACAAGATTGTGCAAACAGGGTGAAAGAAGAGTTCTGGGCAAATGTGGAAGCATGCATGAAAAAAAGTTTGTAAGGAATGAGAGAGTGTATGTGACTGGGGATGTGAGTGGAATAGTAGGGAAGGTGAGGGATGGAGAAGTTTGTGAGCGGGATGTGCTTGCACAAGTTGATGAGAATGGGAGTGCTCTAGTGGACATTTGTGCCGGAGGGGAGTTGGTGATAGCCAGTATCCTCATCAAGCAAAAAAAGATCCAAAGGTATGCATGGTGAGTGATGAGAAGGATGGCTGGTGAACTGATAGAATAGAAAGTAATGATTGATTATGTGTGAGTGGATGAGAGAATGAGGTGCGTAATGGATGCAAGAGCCTACGGAGGTTGGGAGAGTGGGCTTTCTGACCACCATTTGGTGGTGGTGAAAGTCAGCGTTCAAGGGCAATGTAGGAATAGACGGAGGGAAGGACAGGAGGAAGTAGTCGATACAAGGAGGGTAGAAAGATTGCAAGAGGATTAAAAAAAAAAAAAAAAAAAAAAAAAAGCAAAATATTAAAGAGAAGTGGAGGGGTGACTGGATAAATATGATTTGGAGCAGATGGGGGAGGTAGGTGTGTGCAAGATATTCACAGAAGAAATTTGTGCAGCATGTGAGGTGGTGTATGAGGTGAAGAGAAGGCGAAAGGGGATGCAAGGAACACCATGGTGGAATGAAGAGATGAGGCAAGCTGTGGCAAAAGAAGAAAGTATATGATGAGTGCATGAGAAGCAGAGGCATGTAGCTGACAGGCAGAAGAGTTATATGCAGAGAGGACGACAGAGGCGAAAAGATTAGTGAGAGAAAGAATAAAGTGGATGAGGAATTTGGAAGGAATTTGAACCTAAAGTGGAGGGAATGTAAAAAAAAAAAAATGTTCTGGAAGGAGGTAAAGAGAGTTAGACAGGATGATAAAGAAGTTTGTAGGGGAGTGAAAGATATACTCGTAAATGGTAGACTGATATTGGAGAAAGGAGAAAAAGTGAGCAGATGGAGAGATTATTTAAAGAAACTATTAAACACAGAGAATGAAAGTAATGCGAGTGTAAGTGGCTGGGGAATGGCTGGGAGAAGGAGGGAAGTGAAAAGGTAGGAAGTGATCAGTAGGATGGAAGTAGTGGAAGCAATGAAGAAAGTTAAAATAGAGAAAGCCCCAGGAACTGATGAAGTGTGTGACAAAATGCTGAAGCATGGAGGTGAGATAGTAGTCAAAAGGATATAGAAGATGTGCAGTTTGTCCTGGGAGGAAGGTATGGTCCTGGAGGATTGGATGTCAGGTATAATTATTCCCTTGTACAAAGGAAAAGGGGAAAAAGAAGTGTGTGGTAATCATAAGAGCATTTGTTTTAGTGTTATAAGAAAAGTATAGCTTGGTAGGATACTTATTGACAGAGGAATTGTTGGAGAAGAACAGGGACGTTTTATGAAAGGAAGAAGTGTAGATCAGATATTCATCCTTAGGTCTTTCGTGGAAAGGTTTCTAGAGAAGGGAGAGAAGTTGATTGCAGCCTTCAAGGATTTCGAGAAAGCATATGACAGTGTGGATAGGCATGGATTGTGGAAAATATTAAAAATATGTGGAGTAAATGGGAAGCTGCTGAATGCCTAGAAGAGTATGTACGAGGGTGCTAAGGCTGCAGTGCGTGTGGATATTGAAATGAGTGAATTTTTCTATCTGAATATTGGATTGACACGGATGTGTCATGTCTCCAAGGTTGTTCATTTTGTAAATGGATGGGGTTATAAAAGAGATACAAGGTAGGGCAGTGGATGTTGGAGTATCCCTAATGAGAGAGGGCAGCGTTTGGAAACTTCCTGTACTGCTGTTTGCAGATGATATTATAGTACTAAGTGAAGACGAAGGGGAACTGCAAGGCTTGGTGAATGAGTTTGGCAGAGCGTGTAAGAAACGGTGAATGTTGGGAAGGGTAAAGTTATGGTCTTCGCGAGAAATGGAGTCACTGAATATAGAGTGAGGTTGGATGATGGGGAAATGGAAATTGTGAGTGGAGTGCATTTAAGTACTTTACGTGGGTAGTGTGATGAGTAAGGATGGAAGTTAGGAGGATGAAGTGCTTGAAAGGGTGCAACACAGAAGAAAGGTTGCTGGTTCTTTGAAAGCAGTGAAAGAAATAGGGAAGTGAGCATGGAAGTAAAAAAGTCGCTTCATGATAATATTGTGATATCAACTCCAACGTTTGGAAGTGAAGCTTGGACATTGTTGAACGGACACAGGGCAAGAGTGAGAGCAGTGGAAAAGAGGTATCTGAGAGGAGCATGTGAAGTTACATGGAGAAACAGACAAATGAGGAAGTGAGGAAGGGTTGTGGTGTGAATGTGTGTGATAGAAAGAGTTAGGAGAAAATATACATTGAGGTGGTTTGACCATGCGAAGAGGGGATGAGAAGGAAGGAGAGGATGAGATGGAGGAATGGAGTGGAGAGGTATATGAGAGAGGAGTGTGTGAGCCAGGGGAAGAGCAGTGAAATGGCAGGGGACAAGGCGACATGGAGGCGGTTCGTTTGTGGCCACCCCTTACGAGATTGAGGTGTCCGGCAATAGATAGGCCTACATAGACAGACCATAGGAGGCTCGTTATATGAATACCACCCAGTACTGTAAATGGTTTCCTGGGATACAGGAAACCATTAGACCTGTCACTCAGTGTGGCGCCAGTTGAAGTGGAAAGAAGAGTAATAAAAAGTAACGGGAAGGATTAGGGAAACAGGAGGGAAGGAGGGCAGACACAGTAAAAGAATGTTAAAGATGAAGGAAAAAGTAGCCAACAAGTGAGTGAATTGAAATACCCACGTGGTGAACCACCACCAATACGTCGTGATCCCCACCCCAGGAGGAAACCACAGAGGGGTTGGTAAGAAGTGTGGGTCGTCCCAGCTAGAGGGACATACGTCCCCTACGGTCCCGCGCTTGTACTGCCCGCAACAGACCCAGCGGGAAGATTTCAGTCCGGGGGCACTACCTCTCAACCATACTAGCCCTTGACAGGTTCAGAATGGGACTAAAGCTCTAGTCCCGAGCAGCACCCCTGTGACGGCCTCCAGCCGCACACAAAAGGAGATGGCCTCAGCTGCTCACAAGATGGAGATGGCCTCTGCCGCTCACCAAAAAAAAAAAAAGCTGGCCGCAGTTGCTCACAAACAGAGATGGCCTCAGCCACTCGGGTGCTGCTCCTTCCCCCTCCCCTCCTACAGGAACCAGTGACGGCCTCCAACTGCTTGGGCGCTGCTCCTTCCCCCTCCCCTCTTACAGGAAAAAGTGAAGGCCTCCAGCCGTGTCTGGGGAGAGAAGGGTACGTCCCATCTCCTCCTGTAGCTGCCCACGGGAGTACATCACTGGTGACAGCCTCCAGCCGCACCGGCAGGCAGGTGACGGCCTCCATCCGCACCTCAGCTTCACATCACTCCCCCTGCATGGCACTGGTGACGGCCCCCAGCCACACCTGCAGAAGAGGGACTGCCTCTAGCCACTTCCCTCCCTGCTCTTCTTCCTCGACACAGCCTCCAGGAGGATCCCCTTGGCCTGGAGACAGTGTGGCATGACCCCGTGCTGCCCTTGGGAGTGTGTGCTATCCAGCCAGCTCCCATGGGAGGCAACCAACCACCTGACGGACTCCTGCCCGAGGCGACGCCACAGCCCTACCCTGATGGCGGCCCAGCAGAAGGGAGACCGCAGACGCCGGCCTCCCTGAGGCTCCCCTGCTTCCCTGTTGCGCACCCTCTCCAGCTCCGGCAACCCTCTCCTCAGGGTAGGCGCAGGCAAGAGCACCTGCTTAGCCTGTTTGGTTCCAGTCCAGAGGACTAGACCACCCCAGCAGACCCTACGAGCAAAGGGCCCCTCTCCTCGCCTGACCACGGCCCTTGACTGACGACATCACCACTGAGGGGTCGTCCTGTGGTCCTTGAGGGAAGGGACACCTGACAGGAATCCTCCTACACTTGGCCAACACCTGGGGCTCACCCGATCCCCATAGTATAACCAGAGCCCCTCGCCCTACCAAGTGCAATAGTGACTGCTCAGGTAAAAGTGATTACAGTGCCTATAGAACTCGCACGCAGTGCAGTACTTGTACCCTAACAGACAACCCAACACACTCTTGTGCCCAGATGTAAGACAGTGTTGTGTTAGTGCCTGTATCACTGTGTAATAACTAATAAGGCACTCAGACTGGTGTTTTAAGTTACTACAGTATTTTTATAGTGTCCGTCCAGTATCCTGCATGATACTCATTAACCAGTCAGGACCCTATAGTCCATCCAGTCCATGTGATCATAAAGAGTGCATTGTGTGCAATGCACATTGTATTGTATAGAGGTTGTGATTTGGTTAATATATGTATAAGGTTGTTGCGTAGAGTTTTTGTGTCCTGCTCTTCTCGTTGTGTATTCTAGCTCTGGTCTCGAAAAGAGGACCCCGGCTCAATTGCCAGGTGCTTAGGGACAAGAAATCGGCCTTAAAACACCTAGCATAATACTGGAGGCCAGCTCTGGTTCTTGACCCAGGAAGAATACAGGGAGGAGCAAAAAGGGACAACAGTAAAATGGCAGCGAAACCTCTCATACAATTACCCAAGGTCGACCAAGAACAATGCGACATACACACATACCTATCTATAATCAAGCCACTGCTGGACATAGGGTTTGAGGACGACAAACAAAAAATCAGTCACCCTACCCCTCCTGGGCAAAGCAGTGGCCAGCATTGCACCCAAAGTCGTCCCGGAGCTAACATGGGCAAACTTTACCAAAATAGTAATACAGGCTATCACACCATCATTAGGAAGAGTTGTGGCACTCACAACTCGATGGTTTAACTGATGATGGAAACCTGGATGACACACTCGTCCAGGCCAGGCGGCTTGTCACTGCTGCATACCCGGAAATAGAAGTGCTAACCCAGGAACAACACACATTCATCACGCTACTACAGGTCCTCCCCAGCATGGTCAAAGAACATTTCACTATACGCAACGCTACAGGAGACCTAGATCACAAGACCTCCAGCTCATACAGCGCCTCCTAACCTTCCGCTCCACCCATCAACAAATCAACATGGTCAGTAAATTCCCTACTCGGAGACCAACACTCCTCAGCAAACCTCGGCCGCTCTCAGACCTCACCAACCCCACACCAACATCCAGCGTACCCAAGGTGCACCCCACTAACAAGTGCCCCAACTCCAAGGAGAACCAAAACCTAATACCCATTAACCCATGGGAATTTACCACTTGCAGCCACTGGTGTGCACTCCACGACATCAGAGAGCAATTAAGAGCTACCAGACGGAGACTGGCCACTCAGGGATGATGAAAAGTGTTGTTCCTTGACAACGAGGGCCCCGAGGATGACACCGCACCCACAGAGGACACTGACCCTGGGGAAGCGGAACCAGAGGAGGACGAGATACCATAGCAGCTGGATTTTTAGGCCCACCCCCGCACCTCCCCACGGTGGCAGGGGCCACCTTTCAGAAATACCGCCCCCCAGTCTACAACAAGATGAGACTGAACAGGGTAAAAGTAAGGCCACTGGTCGACACAAGAATGGCCAGATCCTGTCTCTACAGTCACTTCTTCTCCTGTAACAAGTCGGCTTTTGGCCCGCTTTTCCCTACATCAGTTCATCTCGTGGATGCAGGGGATGGCCCCCTACCCATCCGTGAAGAAACCCAGGCCCTACGCGCCGACACCCACTAACGAGTCTCCACCCAACACAAATTTATTGTGTTCGA